>NC_073693.1:283584728-283922813 GCF_029784155.1 Uranotaenia lowii | reverse complement strand
AAAAAAAAATGCTAACTCGATTTGAAGGTGACAAAACGAGTGTTCTGCTCTGATTTCCGGTCAGTGCTATTCAAAGAAAGGTTAATTTGGCAAAAAGGTTTATTTCGTTACCACTCAAATACAGGCAATAAGCAAAACGCTAAATAGTGAAACACTTTTGTATTTTAATATTGCCGGAAAATAATTTCTATTTTTATGTGCCAAGGAAAGCGTCGTTGTTACCTGACAAAAAATACTGAGTTCTTTAGAAAAACAATAACTGTAAATCTGTAAAAAAAAAAGCTCAAAAGTCCGTAACGGTTATCTATTATTAATTTTAAAAAATTTTATCGAAAATTCAAAATCAACATCTATAAACATTTGACTTGAAAATTATAAATTCACAATATAGAAGTCATAAGATATTTATAAAACAGCTTTAGAAATCCTATCTGATTGAGAAAATCCATGAGATCTGATAAAAATTTCTTGAATAAAGACATTAACCGTAACTTTGTGAAAAGTAGCTTAAAAATATGTGAAATGTTTGTTATAATAACTCATTGCAATTATCTTATTGCAAGCTTAAAATTAAACCAGTTTTTTCACCTTTTTCACCCGTAAACTTCGAGGCGAAAAAATATATTGGTCAAAACAAAACATTTCCAATGACTATTCAACGCTGAGAAAACAGTGATTTCTTAACAAGTAGCACTAACAAATTTCCGTCTATGATGAAAATGCGAAGCCAATTATGTTTCTTCTTGAAAAACGAATGTTGGTAAGGATGTTCAAATCAATTAAAATAAAAAATGACCATAAAAACTGGCTGGGATTGAGCTGTATACCTACATATTCAGTTTCGACTGGCATTGTCCGCCCTGCATTTATTTAAAAAGGTGTTCAATTTTTTATTTCAAGATTTTGAAATAAATAATACATACATGCAATTGTTTCATCTTTTCTAGTTCAGTTTTTTTTTCAATGAACTGAAGTTTTAAAAGACCAAAGTTTAATTCTGATATTACTCTATGACTTTCCCCAGAAAAATCTGCATATTATAAGTATAATTTTGAGTATGGTTAACCGAAAAAAATCAAATTTACCCGCAGGCTGAAAAGGTTGCTCACCCCTGATTTAATGCATTGACAGCTAAGGTTTCTCTCTCGGCCCGTTACCCGCATTTCCTGAGATTGACCTGATTCTTCATGACTTCCTGAAAATGCCTATAAAAATGACTGTTCAAGGAGAAGCGTTTTTATTTTGAAATTCGTACCCTCATGAAGTCCAAAGTTGTCTGATCAAGTTGTCAGATTGTTAGAAAAGAGTTCATTTGTGTTTGTTGGGGTGCTGGGTACCTTCCGTGGACTGTATTTCCGATTCCAATGGTTGAGGGGCTTGGGTTTGGGTTCCTTAAAGATCTATGGATTCCTTCGGCGATTGTTGTGACTTCTTGGGTGGGTAATTAAACTACAGCAATTTTTAGGGAGAATCAACACTTTAATCAAACATTTATTCTAACTACGACATTAATTTTACTACAAGACTACAAAACATCTATGCCAATGGCGGGTTTTCTTAAGACTAAATTATACAATATTACAAATGGAGAAATTGGTAAGAGACAAAACATATAAGCACAAAAGGTGCATTTTTCTTCGATCTCCTCAGCTAGGTGCATCGATCAGCTGCTTCATTAGAGATGCTGACAGTTGGCTATCTTGATCTCTATCAATTCGTCCATCTTCATTCAAGGCTCAGAGACGTAGGAAGTGTCCTTGATTAGTTTCGCTAGTAATCCAACAGTGTTAAAGAAAAAGTCTATAACATCTCGGTATTTTTTTTAGAAGTTAGGAACTTGTAATAAGTGACGTACTTATTTGGGAAGAACACATGTAAGCGACTTTTCAAATAGGATAAACAGAATAAACCTAAGTGTTTTTTGAGATTACAAAAAAGTATAAACTTTTATCTTATTTATGCACAAGACACGTGTTGTATATAAATTTTTTGATAATTTATTTCATATCTGTTCTTAATACTACCAATCAGGAAAAATGATGATAGAGAAAATGTTTTCAGGTTCAGGGGTTCAGATCAATTGCATTGCACAAAAAATAGAATCCAATAACAAAAAATCAGATTGGCCAGTTTGGGTTGAAATGACTAAAAAATTCAATTCACATTGCTGTAGAAATTCAGCTCAATATTACTCTGATCTGATGTGTTTTAGGAGTTTTGCTGAAATTTTCTAAGCAAGAAGAAGTTTAAAAAAATCTATCACTTCTTCGTGTCCTATTCGATCAATGTATAACAATATAACGATATAGCTGTAGCAAATATAGATGAGAGAAGTAGGACTTTTCGGGGCAAAAGTAGGGCGGTAGGAAAAAAAAAGTCAAGAATCAGGACATGAACTACTAACGAAGGCATATGGTAAATCTAACCATATGGTATCAAGTTGTAAATACGTTCATTTTCATTTTTTTTCTTAATGTTTTGCCACAAAAACTTTAAAAATCCAAAAAAAAATTTAAACCTGTCTACGGATGTTACGTCGTTGAAGGCGCTTGAAGTCTCCAATGAACAATGTACAATAATTATACAATCGTCCTTGTTTGATTGACCAATCGTTACAAGAAGCACAAAACATTTGTTTCTTCCCTCTCAGCACATTGCCATCTTCGGAAGAACCAACCTTGAATGTAACAATATCTCAATAAAAACCTCCCGTGTCGTTCCTCTGTGTAGCTTCCCATCATAACCATTTAGGCACGCCATTCAACGCCTCACTTTCTCGAAATCGGAACGTCGTCTTCGTCGTTGTTGATTCACAACCGCATGATTCCCTGGCTTCTGGAATCTGGAAAGCAAATCACCCTCCGACCGACGACCGACAAGGGAATGGAAAAAATAAAGAATGCTTTCATAACATAAGATCGCGGGAGGACTCCCTTAAGGTTTTTTGAATTATCGCTTTGGCTTCGGCTTGATCGCATAGGGGGAGATTTTTTTCCGTTCTACTCATCTCATTCTCACAGGAGCGTCGATTGCTCCTGATCAAGACTCAGTCGGTGTCGGAGTTAGGTGCCCGAGTAACGTTGGGCAGCCAAGTGCACGCAGCGAACCATACATGGGTATCTTCTTCTTGCTCTTCGGTGTTTCCTTCTCTCAAGATCCCTAACCTCAACAAATTTAACGACCATTAACGACCAACCGCTCCTGCCGACAACGAATGTCGGAACCGATTCGGGTGAGTTCTTTCACGTGATCCTGATGCAGAGAACTTGGTTCGTCGGGTGAAAGGGTTCACAGGATTTTCTTTTGAAATATGAAAAAATTCTCTTTACAGAGGCATAATGAGTTCAAGGCATAAGGAGTAAGGCTTTTGAATGTTGGATATCGTTTTTAAAACTATAGTTTTTGGAGTCTTCAATAAAAAAATATTGTTAAAAGTAACCAGTTTATTTTTACAAATAAATAGCAGAGAAGTTTAATAAATCCTATGGCCAGGTTTTATCATATTTTTTTGGCATATGGTATTATCTTTAATTCGAGTATGTACAGTACTGTCATAATTGTATAGAAATTGGAAGCACGCAAACTGTCGCTTCGACTTTGAACTTCCATAACTTTTTACTCTGATGATATTTTTCGATCAAACTTTTTGCGTTAGATAGATCAACTATCACACTATTATATCACAAAATTTGAGCTTTCTGGAGTTTGTGTGGCCTGAGATACAGTAATTCTACAAAAATCGGACATTTTGGACTTTTCTCATTCAAACTGCAATATCTCAGAAACTGCGCTACATTTTTTATTGAAATTTTGCAGAGTGATTGTTGAAATATAAAGCTAGCTTGTCTCAAGTTTTCGAAAAGTTCTATCGATGGGATCAAAAGTTACCCGAGGTGCAATATTACAGGCATGAACCTAGAAATGCGATTTCTACAGAATTTTGGACGATTCATGAGAACAATATCGTTTCCATCCACCAATCACTAATCACACAAAAAATGTCTGGCAAAAGCAATGAAAAGAAGAAAAAGTGGAATAAATGATCCATTTGTGTTTTGAAATCAGAATCTTGCGATATTGTTTTGATTTTTTGCTTGAAATTGATTTACTGGTTGTTAAACTGAAAACAGGATTTTCCTATGGAAAAATTCGACCAAAATTCTATAGAAATCGCAATTCTAGGTTCATGCCTGAAATATTGCACCTCGGGTAACTTTTGATCCCATCGATAGAACTTTTCGAAAACTTGAGACAAGCTAGCTTTATATTTCAACAATCACTCTGCAAAATTTCAATAAAAAATGTAGCGCAGTTTCTGAGATATTGCAGTTTGAATGAGAAAAGTCCAAAATGTCCGATTTTTGTAGAATTACTGTATCTCAGGCCACACAAACTCCAGAAAGCTCAAATTTTGTGATATAATAGTGTGATAGTTGATCTATCTAACGCAAAAAAATTGATCAAAAAATATAATCAGAGTAAAAAGTTATGGAAGTTCAAAGTCGAAGTGACAGTGCGCGTGCTTCCAATTTCTATACAATTATAAACGGTAGGTACTGTCTGTAAGTATGTGATTTATTGAATTGTGCAGATCTCGTATTTCCCTAAAACGGGTTGTAACGACGGATCCCGATAATCACCAGTTACTCGATCAATGTTTCGGCGTGAAAATTTACGGTCTCTACATCAATGCAATTAAAAAATAAATATCACAACATCGTGAAGACATCCAGCTATCAGAAAGGTGATGGCGCACGGAATTGGCTAGGGATAAAAAAATCACTGTAAGTTTTAAAGAGTTGATTTATTTATTTTAAATTCTTTCCACTTTTTTAAGTGATTCTATTTATATCCTGCGATTGCTCAATTTCTTTTTTTCCCTTAACCGAGGTTTTGAACATAAGCAATATGGCAAATGAGAGAGAAGTATGGTTGATAGCACACTAACATAACAATCATTCTGGTTCCTCATTGGTTGAAATTTTGACTTTTTCAACTCTGTATTGCTTTGGGCAAATTGAATTTCCGATGTATAAAGCAAAATCAAACTCAGGCTTCAACAAATTCGTCAAATGAAATAAAATCTTTTGATAAATTTCTTCAGGGATGTCGGAAATGCTTGTAATGATATCAGTCCAATTATTTAAAAAAATGTAGAAATCACCTATTTTAGATCATTCATCATCAGCAGCATCATCTTCATTTTTCCCAAAATCAATGAATCAGTATTTTTTCTTTCATGTAGATTTGTTAGAGCATCAATGATTGATTTAACTCAAAACTAATTCATTTTTTAACTCATAAACTCCATATCATCAAAACAGGAATGTATTATATAATCTTTGTGTAATTTTACCGAATTCCAGATGTCTCACTTTTATTTTAATGAGTTTCTTGTTGTTTTTCGACACTGAATTCTTGTATTTTGAAAACGTAATGGAAGAATTTAAATCTAAATTTTTAATAAGAAAAATATAATTTTTACCTTTTTTACTCCCCAGGACCCAGTATTTTAATGGCGACAAAATATTCTTAGCTTGAAGTTTTAAACTTTAGAACCTGCGCTTGAAAATTTAAAGCATTTTTCGAATTGCTCATATTTTAATTTATGAAAAAATTGAAATAGCAACTTTAAAGATAAATTTCAAAACGCAACGTTAATTAAATTAGTATTTGCTTTGTGCTTTTAATATTTACTACAATTTCTTTGTTATTTATTTTTGTTTTTATTTTTATCAATTTTTATTTCTCATTCTCAAAATTACCCATTCCCAAACTTGTACTTCGTCAGTATAAGCTTTCAATGATGAAATGAACATGTTTTTTTTTTTTTTTTATAAATATTTGATGTTGTTATTGTGAATGATTTTTTTAGTCTTTTATTTTGTAGGCTTGACGAATTTTAATATAAAAATTTATTTTATCTTTGATTCTGATTACTGGCACTCTTGAAATATAATAGATTTTTTTCTTTGTATCCAATTAATTTCAATCTTCAAGTATGTGTTTTGAATAAATTATCTCAAGTTTGAACTAGATTTTTTTCCCTATTCTATCCTTATGTTCATCCTTATCAAGAATTTCAATCAATTTATCACAATTTCAATCATGATTAAATTTTTTTTTAATCCAAAATATTACAGTGGCATTCTTCAATCAAACCTTCAAATGGAAATGAAGAAAAGGAATGTAAATTAAGACGATTTATAAGCAACAAAAATGATCGTTTTGTTGAGTTTTCAATCATGATCAATTTCGTACTTGATCTGGAATTTTTTTTAAGAATTCGGATTTAGTTTCTTTTTAAATCTGTTTTAAAATTTATCTATTTTGTTTCTGTGATTCTTATGTCCAAAGCTTAATTTTTTTTACTTCATTCGAATTTTTAATTTGATTCCGTTTTCTGGGGTTTCTTAAATATCAATGTAAAATTATGTAATCTTGGCTGCCTAAATTTTTTTTTTCCAAACAAACCTCTAGTTCAGATAAAGGAACATAATGTAAAATATTTAATTTATGATTTGCCGGAAAAATCTTTGATTTGAAACTTATTTCTGATTTATTTTGAATCGTATAAGTAAAAATTATTATTTTTTAAAGTTTGTGTTATGGCCATAAGTAAGAAAATTGTATTATAAATCAATTTCCTTATTTACTGTGTATTTTTGGAATTATCATTATTTCTAGATAGAGGGCTTGTAAGTTGCTTCCTGAGCCGATGTTCGCGAGTTCGCGCCCAAGAGTAAACATCGATCATAGTTGTACCGGATAAGTTTTTAAATGGCTGTCCGCCAACTGCATCGTTGATATCGGTTGATATCGCGAATGACATAAAGATGTTAAAACGACTTTAATCGAAACAAAAAAAAATATTTCTAGCTAAATTTTATTTTCGAAAACCCTGGACGAGTCCTTCGCACGGGCCTGGGTGATATAATTTAGATATTCTTGCTTGGACTTTTTAATATAGTTTGAGATATTTTTACATTTACATTTTACATTAACGAGTGCTAAATTATACCTGATTTTGATAGGAAAAAGTTGAATATAGAAATATCTCATCTTGATATAATTTTGTTTTTCTCTTCTGATCAGGCATTGCTACTGCTCTCCGTTCCAAGTGTGAAATTCCGGGGATCGGCTACCAGAGGAAATCTCCGGTTTTCCAATTGAACTACTTCGAGAACCCACCGGACAATTTCTGCCGCTTATAGCCGATCCCCGGAATTTCACAAAGGCGATCCTTCCAGGATTTTAAACTAAATCGACAGTTTTTTGGAGCAAATTATGAGGAAATCTCTGGTTGCTCCGATGAGAAAAAAATTGTGTAGTGTTTTTTTCCTTGAGTTATTCTCGATGAAGTAGCTAGTGAGACATGCATCAATTTAAGTCGAACTTTAGAAAACTAGTTTCGAAATTGGTAACAATGGCCGTGTGTTGAAATGTGTTGAATAGTTATGATACAAAATTTAGGACTTCGGTCCAGTAAAAGCAAAGTTTGCCAGTTTAGGTGGAATCGCCAGTAGTACTTCGGTCCAGTGAAGGCAAAGTTTGCCAGTTGGGGAGTTCGGTGTTGTTAAGGCGGAATCGTGAGTAGGACAACGGTCCAGTGAAGGCTATGTTTGCCAGTTAACCGACTTCGGTCCGGTTTGTACAAGAACGTCAGTTGGGGGCTTCGGTCCAGTTTAGGCAGAATCGTCTGAGTGTAGGACTTCAGTTCAGTAAGGGCGAAGTTTGTCAGATTAAGAGTTCAGTCCAGAAAAGACAAAATTGCCAGTTAGGGACTTCTGTTCAGTTGAGACAAAGATTCTGGCCGAGGACTTTGGTCCAATAAAGTGCCAATTTAAGACTTTGGTCCAGTGTAGGCAGGTACTGGAGCTTCAGCAATAATTTAAGGCGGAGTACATCCGCCTACAACCTTAGTCCAGTGCAGACAAGAATCGCAATTCAATTTCGTTTCAGATTTAGTCCGATGTATATTTAACATTATGAGCTAATTTGCCAGCGTCTGATGGGTGCCAGCTAAGAATTTAATTGTAACTCAAGCGAGAACCGTAAGTTTAAGCTTTCCTTGTTGATGTACCCTAGCTTAGAATGGCTTTAAAAAAAGAAGCTTTAAAAGGCTTTTAAAAGTTTGCAATGCGTGTTTTAGCGTCCAGAAATTGAATTCGCGTTTCCGATTTAATTTGTTTTGTTTCCACATTTCAAGGGTATGGTTTTATTAACTGTTAAATACGAAACCCGTTTAGAATAAAAGTCCATTTGAAACTCCTTAAGTAAACACTGAAAAGGAATCTTTTAGAACTAGAAAAGCCAAGCATTTATGTTTCTAAGTTTATTAAATATTTGGAGGCAGCTTAATTAGGTAAATCATTCTGGAAAATAAGCAGTTTTGATTGTATCTACTTCTGTTGCCATTAGAAGAATCTCTATTATAAATAAACAAACGTTTTGTTAGAATCTTTCGAGTTGAATGATAACAAAGAAATGAAAATTCGAATGAAATAAATGGGTGGAAAAAAAAATATTGATTAGAATATACTTTTCCACTGAGCAGACGATAAACAAACGAGCTTTACTAAAAACTTCAGGCAACCAAGAGTGCGTGAGAAATATAACAATTTTCCTGTGTGTAAAATGTACCAAGTGGTAAGGGCTACTTTTATCGTTGACTTGATTGATTAGTAAATGGAAGAACAAGGAATGCTAATTCGCATCAATAGTAATAATTACGTTTGTTTTATTGACTTGAGGTATTTGGATACGTAACAAAATTCAGTGATAATATGGTATCGTGTTGATTTTTTTGTTTCTTTTTTTATGGAGAAGAAGGGAAATGTGAGGAGTTGATTTGTTAGGATAATTATTCTCGGTGTGTGGATTTCTATAAACATTGCAACACCCCTCGAAATGTCAAAATAATTCGCCCGTTTATCGCTATTTTATTCCTGGCTCACACGGGCTCTTGGACCACCTGTCAAGTTGGCAGAAAACCCGTTAAAGTCAGCACGCGGTCAGTCGACGTTCCCGCACCGCTATAAGCGGCAAAAATTGTCCGAGAGGTTCTCGAAGTAGTTCAATCGGAAAACCGGAGATTTCCTCTGGTAGCCGATCCCCGGAATTTCACACCAAGTGTTGTACCAAGCTTCTCGCTTTTTTGTTAACAAATTGGCCAGCTCCTATCAAGTTTTTCAATAAGGCTGATCGTGCAACTTGACAGTTTGGCTCATCTTACTTCATTCGTATTGTTTGTAGCTAGCAAGTCCGAATCGCAATCCATTTTTTGAACAACTGGAAGGTCGAACTCGTTTATACTTAGGTTGCCAGAAATTTTTCAGCACCTATCCGGGTCGGACAAATCCGATTAATTAATATATATAAACCTAACAAAATCCGGACATTTGATTTCTAAATTGTCGACAAAAAATCCTGGCAAATTTTGTCAAAACCCAGAAATTTATCAACAAAAATCCAGAAAAAAATGATTTTTTTCATTATTTTATAAAACATTCTCAAAAAAATTCTTTTACGAAAAAAAAAAATTTACAACACAGTTTGTTTTTTTTGTTTCATTTGCCAAATAAAGTGAATAAATCTGGGCAAAATCCGAGTATTTTTAAATGAAATCTGGACAACCGGGCCGGGCAGGACTGTTCTCAAATTTTGTATTGAATGTCCGGACAAACCCGGATAACACCGAACAATCTAGCAACCTAAGTTTATACATTGTCCGATTATAATTTACAAATAACATAGCAGCTTTCAAGCACTTATCCGTTCCAACTGTTACTACAATCTTTAAAAGTGTTGGATCAAAAATGTTATTAAAAAAAATCCTGATTAAGTAACAATAATCTTATTAAACGATTTCATCATTTCCTATATTTTCCTTCAATCCTATTTCAGCGAATGTCGGCGTGGTCGCTCGTCGGCCGGGATCAGCCAAACGGAACAATCTCAGGCGCTTCCGTTGCTGCCAGCCCGAAAGAAGAAAGGCCGGTTGCCAGAGAAATAAAAACGCAGACATGATCGGTCTAAAGAAATGCGCTGAACACCCAACCTTGACTGGTAAAGTTGAACAAAAAGTTTATTCTTCCAACTGAAGGATCAAAAAACCACCACCTAGGGTAAAGTGCCAAAAATAAACTTTCACATTTATTCGATTTTATTTCGTTCTGAAATAAAATTTCAGTTCATTTAGATATTCAAATAACTACCTGACAAGTGTCTTTCGAAAGATATTAAAAACCGTGATTGTCAGTTTGAAGAAACGTTATCTAACAGGAGCAACTCTCCTTTGCTGATTTTTTTCCGTTGAAAAAAAAAACAGGATGTGAGTATCGGAGTGAATACTTAATGATAAAACAATCCCGAACTACCAGGAAAACTGCTAGTAGTCTGATCCTGCTTCAGAGACCCCATATCAGAGGAGTCCTCTGTCCATGACGAGGATGATACAATGAAACTGTAACCAGGAATTTGTTTCGCTTCGCTGAGTACGGAACCGGAGCCCCCGGGAACATGAAGGCGGGAGGAAAATGGGGAATCGTCTGGAGCAATTGTGTTTATTATTACATGGTTGCAGGAAATTAAATCAGCTTGTTGTACAAGGGATTGAAATGCAATTGGCGGACGAGAGCGCGAAAAAAGATCCGCCTGGAGTTGATCCATGTGCGAAACGAACATGAAACAGCTGAATGGGAGAGCGATCCCTTGACAATGGGAGCTTTGTTTCAATGAGAACCCTTTTTTTCTTGTATGATGACACTTATTAAAGATTAAATCATAATTTTACACATTTAGATTTTTTTCATTAAAATAATTGTTGAACATGTTCATTGGTAAATCCTTCACATGAAGAAGAATTCACCAAAAATTATAATTCTAAATAGTTCTTTTGTAGCTTTTTAACAGGATGAACTTGTTCTATTTTGTCAATAATAAGTAAACTTGATGCGTTTCGAAATGGATTTGTCTCTGGTCATCACTAAAACAACAATTACTTCCACTCGAGCCATTCGGTCCTCTGCTAGCGATTGTCACAAAAGTAACTATTTGAAGGTTTAACCAGGTAAAAAAGGGAGGAGGCCCCCTTAAAGCCCTGCCGTACTTTGACACAGATATAGCTGTGTTTAGTATGTATCTTAATATGTATACGCCATGCACCTGATGTTGACGATCATGATCCCTACCTGTTGCTGATGACGCTACCTGACGCTGATTGACCCATCCGTGTGTTGTGTTCCGTTTCGATGCGTCACCGTTGACTGACTTACGAGGTGCCTGGCCGGGCTTGGCTATGCATCAAATGTAAGTGAGTAGTACAGGTAGGTACTTCATGTGACATTACCTGTGCCGTGCTACGCCTCTATGATTGTTTCTAATGATACGGCTTTTGTGAAAAATTGGTGAACCTTGTGTGGCGGATGTTTGCGGACGATTGTCCACCTACTCTAATCGCTATTGAGTGAGGATGGACGTTTGACGGGGGACGACGGGGGATATAATTTAGCAAACCTTGATTCCATTTGATTTGTAAACAATCCTTCTGAATTGACAAAGTCATCTTTGGGCGTGCTGTACCTACCTGTATAGGCTCTAGGAGCACCCACCTGGATTTAAAAAGTATGGTTGTGTACCCTTCATGCTCGGAAGAGTTTGGAGGGTTTTTAACAGCATTTTGTGGCAATTGATTTACAATCTTTTTATTAGTTAGCAGTATTTTTGACTACAGATCATAAAAGTTGATTACTCCATATGTACCTAAAGGTTTTTAACCTGAACATCCCATACGCCAAGTTCTCAATTCGTATGAAAAATGGAAAATTAATAATAAAGAAACAAAACTAGTCATTGAAATGTTTCAAACATGATAACAAGGGATGGAAGCGAAAGTTATTCTTTCTCTCCTTAAGAAAAAAAAAACCTTAAGATCTGTCAAAAGTTGGGTGAAAATTTAACTACCTTCCACTTCACTTATGCAAAAAAATCAACAAAAATCGGCAGCGATTTCATTGGCTTAATTTGTCAATAACAATAAGCATGACTACAACAACTAGTATGATAAATTCTCATGGGTACAAACATACATACATACATACATACCTTACAGTTTTCATACAGTTCTGTTACGTATCTGTCAGATCCCGGCAACGTTACATGATTTGTCTCTGTATCGTGTGACCAACATCTTTTAAATAAGCAGTGGTGAATCTCGTTTTTAAGCTTTTTTTCCTCAGATTTAAGCTTTTTTTGCCTTGAGAGCATAGGATATGAAAGCTGAAATCTTAGAAAAAAAAAGCTTAAATCTGTCAAAAAAAGTTTAAATCCGAGAGATGTACTCCACACGGTTTGTATAACATTGCCGGGATCTGGCCTCTGTGTACACCCACAAATCAGGCTCTACTCCAATAATGAACTTCATTGGAGGTAGAATTATCGGTATAAGATTCTATGCCGGACCGGTATCAATAAACTTTCTTATAACTGGTATTGTCTTCCCAGCGCAACCGCATTGCATATGTCTGAAAGAAACCATATAAAACATATCCTATCACAAGTCAAATCAAGATGCGAACAAGATGCGAAAATTCAGTTAGTTTTTTTTGTGGTCATCGGCGGTGACAGAAAGACTATGACAAAAATCTTTCTTTTATCGTTTATCTTCGCACCATTAGGTAAGATGTTGCACTGATTAAGATATCAGACTGGCAAGACGAAATGAATGGCAGCCCCATCGCGGGATAGGGACTTTAGGCTAACAACCTACTGCTCCCGATTCATAACTTGTTACGGAATCCGAAAGAAATGACCGATCTGAAACTTTGGCGACTACTTTTAGCATGAAAACACGGACACGAATTGGAACTTGGAATGTTTTAACCCTTGCCCAACAAGGCAAACTGGAACAACTTGCTAGAGAGGCTAGCCGCCTCAAGCTTGAAATTCTGGGACTGAGCGAAGTCCGTTGGCCTAATACTGGAGAACACAAGACACAATCCGGGCAAGTCCTGCTTTACTCTGGCATACGAGGAGAACATGCTACTCGGGAACGAGGAGTTGGTTTCCTGTTAAGCCCGCAGGCCTACGCGGCCCTCATTAGATGGGAACCGATAAACGAAAGAATAATCGTAGCCAGATTTAGAACACGGGTTAGAAACCTTACAATGGTCCAGTGTTATGCGCCAACTGACGTTGCCGATTTGCAGGAGAAAGAGCAGTTTTACAGTCAACTGAACAGCGTGGTAGAGAGAATTCCGAAGGGTGACATTCAAATCCATTTGGGCGACTTCAACGCAAAGATTGGCTCCGACAATCAAGACCTTGAGCGCATCATGGGGCGCCATGGCCTAGGACAGATGAGCGAAAACGGAGAGCTGTTTGTAGAATTTTGTGGCAATAACAACATGGTGATCGGTGGATCGCTCTTCCCCCATCGACCAGCACATAAGGTCACTTGGGTATCCCGAGATGGCCGAACAGAAAATCAAATTGACCACATTTCATCAGCCGAAAATGGAGAAGGAGCCTTCTTGATGTCCGCAACAAGCGAAGCGCAGACATTGCATCTGACCATCACCTCGTCCTCGACGAGATACGACTGAGAGTTGCGCGTGTCCAACGGCGCGAGGAGAAAGTCGGGTGTCGATACGACGTCCGCCGGTTGGAGAATCCAGAGATGAAAAGGGCATACGTTGAACAGCTAGAATCCCGAGCCTCGGAGCTGCCGACATACGGAACAGTCGAAGAACAGTGGTGTGGAATCAAGAATGCCTTTATCACGACGAGCCATGGTACTTTCGGTAAAGTTTGTGGAAGAAGAAGTGAATGGATGACGGATGAAACTTGGAGGATGGTCGATGATCGGAGAAAGGCGAAAGTCGGAATTGAGCAGGCATGTACCGGGTCAGCCAAAGCAGCCGCCCGCTTACGATATGCGGAGCTGGAAAAGGAAGTTAAACGAGCTTGTAGACGAGACAAGAGAGCCTGGATAAACTCCCTAGCCGAAGAGGATATCCGCCGCCAATGGAGATATCCGATTACTTTATGACATTTCTCGCCGCCTCAGTGGTGCAAGGACTAATGCAAGAATGCCGCTGAAAGACCAAGCAGGTCAGCTATTGACCGATCGAACAGATCAGCTCAAACGATGGACTGAGCACTTCGAACAACTCTTGCGAGTCACGAATAGCGATGGCCAACAGAACCCGCAGCTTGAAGCGCCAACAGTAAGTCGCATAAATGGCGTCAACTCGGAAGCGCCCTCGCTGGCTGAAATAGAAGCGGCAATCAAAAACATAAAATCCAACAAAGCACCTGGGATCGATTGCATCCCTGCTGAAATGCTGAAAGCCGACCCTGCCCTGTCAGCACAAATGTTGCACCGTCTTTTCGCTGACATCTGGGATACTGCAATATTCCCTGCCGACTGGATGCAGGGTATCCTCGTAAAGGTCCCGAAGAAGGGAGACCTGACAGAGTGCGGTAACTGGCGAGGCATAACGTTGATCTGTACAACCCTCAAAGTACTCTGCAAAGTGATCCTGAACAGGATCCAGGAGAAAATCGACGCTACACTCCGACGGCAACAAGCTGGATTCCGATCCGGACGATCATGTGTGGACCACATCACAACGCTACGAATCATACTGGAACAAATCAACGAATTCCAGGACTCTCTTCTGCTGGTGTTCGTTGATTTCAAAAAAGCATTCGACCGACTTAATCATGAAAACATCTGGGCGGCTCTAAGGCGACGAGGGGTCCCAGAGAAACTAGTCCATCTCATCGAAGCACAATACGAGGCATTTTCGTGCAAGGTCTTGCACGACGGTGTCTTGTCCGAACCAATCCCGGTAACTGCTGGAGTGAGACAAGGTTGTATCTTATCACCGCTACTTTTCCTCATCGTAATGGATGAGATTCTGACTGGATCGATCGACTGTGCACCTAACCGAGGATTGCCGTGGAATCCTTTAACAATGGAGCAACTGAACGACCTTGACCTGGCTGACGATATTGTTTTGCTCGCCCAAACACAACCGGACATGCAGAGCAAACTCGACGACCTCACCGAAAGTTCCAAGGCAGCAGGTCTCAAAGTCAATGTCGGAAAGACCAAGTCGATGGAGATCAACACAGGAAATCCCTCCAGTTTCATGGTAGCTGGGCAACAAGTTGAGAAAGTGGAGTGCTTCCAGTATCTTGGTAGCCAGATAACGCCTGATGGTGGTACCAGGAAAGACATCGAAACCCGGATGAGAAAGGCCCGATTTGCGTTTGCGAGTCTCCGAAACATCTGGCGGTCACGCCAGATCTCTCTACGAACAAAATCCAAATCTTCAACTCAAACGTCAAATCCGTATTGCTGTACGGGTGCGAAACTTGGTGCACATATGCGGTGACGACGCGAAAACTGCAAGTATTTGTAAACCGCTGCCTGCGGAACATCATCCGCGCTTGGTGGCCTGGCAACTGGATCTCGAATGAGGAACTACA
Source organism: Uranotaenia lowii (assembly GCF_029784155.1). Classification (NCBI taxonomy): domain Eukaryota; kingdom Metazoa; phylum Arthropoda; class Insecta; order Diptera; family Culicidae; genus Uranotaenia; species Uranotaenia lowii. Next base: position 283,907,315 of record NC_073693.1, on the reverse strand, counting down.
TCGCCGGTGTCATCAAAGGGCGCTAGAAATCGAGATTCGGGAACGTAAGTGGAGATGGATTGGGCACACGCTGCGAAAAGATGAAAACGAGATTTGCAGAGAGGCGCTTGACTGGAATCCAGAAGGTCATCGAAGAAGAGGCAGGCCCAGAAACTCGTGGCGGCGTAGCCTAGCCTCTGAAATCCGAACTGTCGACGAGAATCTTGACTGGGACCAGGTGAAGTCGCTGGCTCCGGATCGTCAACAGTGGAGGTCTTTTACCACGGCCCTATGCACCGGAGGATCGGCGCGGGATCATTAAGTAAGTAAGTAAAAAGTTGGGTAAAATGTTACTTAATTTATTGGCCTCAACGGTGAAAAGTGATGTCCTTTTTAGTAAGAACTTTTTAGGATTATGAAATTTCATAGACGGATAGAAAGTAGAGGCTAGAATTTATTAGAAGTATTATCATCACAATCCAAATTTTAAGGGAAGGGGAGGAAAGTTGAAGGGAGCTCATCTGAGCGATCAAATACAATCATTTTATTCGTTCGCACTGCAAGTTTCCGCTTGTGGGGCGAACCAAGCATGGCCTACTAATGTATGATGGTATATGCAACTCTATCTATATCTACCACTTCATAGTAGTTGGCCCGAGCCGAACAAAAATTTGGTATGTGATGATAATGCTTTTAATAAATTCTCATTTTCACCATCTCTCATTTCCTATAACTTTTTATCCGTCTATAAAATTTCATATTCTTAAGATGTTCTTACTAAAAAGAACATCACTTTCCACCGATAAGGCCGATAAATTGATAAAAAATAATAATAATTACTGCGATAAATCTCTTCATAATAGTTGGGCAAAGTTTTAGTTACATCCCATTTGCACTAGTGCAAAACTATCACCCTGACTCGGCTGCGATCCCATTGCCTTTATATGTACATAAGACTAGTTCACTTTTCGGCTTTTTTCGCAGATCAAAGCCGGACTCATACGAGTTGTTCCTCATCTTCTTCTGAGAGTTCTAGAAAGCCCCTGTTTGCAAATGACGTTGAAATATTGAGAACTCATGATTGAAGTAAAAGTAAAGGCTGAATTTTGGGTATAGGAGCCGTTTATAAAATAGTTTAACAACAAGCATCCCCTCGATATGGGTCGTCATTTGCTAGATAGAAATAAGTGAGGATAATTGTCATCAAAATGAAAATACAGACCAAGCTTAACATCATTTTCTAATTTCGAAGTAATTCATAACCGGGTGGAAACCGGGTGGACAAAACTTTGGACCGAAAGTCATTCGTACTTGCACTAGTAGGAAGACTGCCTCAATTCGGGATGTGGCAAAAAAGTTGGATCCTCTTATTGAACCATCCATCGTACCAAGGTAAGATTGGCTCTCTAAAGGCATATAAGAAGCAGCAGAAGCCGAAGCCGAATCAAATCAAGGGCTCGTAAATTCTTTAATCAACTGTTGTGTGGAAAATCCATGTGTGTTATCATCGACGAAGAATCCTATTGCAAGTTTGATTTCTGAACGCTTCTGGGTAACCAGTTTTACACTGTTCGGGATGGCCAAATTATTGACAAGACGAACACATCAACTTTTACAGAAAAATTCGGTGAAAATGGAATGGTTTGTCAAGTAATATATAAGTGTGATTCTCTGAGAGTGCCTGAACTGTCGCTTGCTGCCCATGATCCGCAAGCATGATCACCCAGTACTGTTTGGCCTGATTTTCCATCACTTCACTACACGATGGCTTGGTACCAATCCAACAAAGTCCACATCGTACCGAAAGAGATGTATCAGTCAAATTGTCCTCAAGCGAGACCGTTTTTAACTTTTTGAGCCTGCCGACTCTGTCGAAAACTATGCGAAATACTGAAAAAATGGTAAAAATCATCGCAAATCAGTCTGTTCTGAAGCCAAAGAGCAGTCTCTGATCGAAAATTCGATCACTGGTGTACGATTGGCTGGAATCTAATTTTTCATCGATTCACTGTAAATGAAGACTATAGAGAACATAAAAGTAAAAAAAGGGGATTTGCTCCTAGATTGTGTTTGTACTGTTCATTTTAAATCGCGCTTGAACATTATAGGATACCCTATACTTGTAGGCGAATCGAACGACTATTAGGTAAGCATGGTAATTTAATCAATTTAATGTTATTCCTTGAGTCAATTCTAGTCAAGTATTAGATGTATTCTAAAATAGCCTCAATTATTGCAAATGACTCACTTTACCGTGCAATTACTTTAGTTCTAATTTACTACAAGATTAATTTATCACTAATGTAAGAACTTTAGGTGCACAGTTCACCCGATCAGGAGAGCATATCAAAATAATAACTCAAACGTATCTAACCAAGATATTTACATTTGATTCAGTTATAATTAAGTACTCAAAATTTTTGATTTTAAGTTTCTCCAATATGAATTATATCATATTCTGATTGACAGACATGAATGGGGTCCCGATCAGGAGAGCATATCAAAATAATAACTCAAACGTATCTCACCAAGATATTTACATCTGATGCAGTTATAATTAAGTACTCTAAATTTTTGATTTTAAATTTCTCCAATATGAATTATATCTTATTCTGATTGACAGACATGAATGGGGTTGAGCTTGTCCTTAAATAAAATCATTATATCTTATTTTGATATACGAACAACTTTTTCTGAAACACGGACATCGAAGTCAACGGCCCAAACCGTACTTCAGTGAGTTTCGCTTAACAGATTCTTGAAATAGAATCCAAATTCCAGGAAACCATAAATGGATCATGGTTTCAGCAAATAATGTGGGTTATTGACATTCCACTGAAAATTTTTCTCGAAGCATGCATATCTAGATAAGTTATAATTCTGATAGGTTTTGTTCTGCCTAATATCAAACTATGCTATCTGAACGAGATATAATCTTGATCGGAGCATATCAAAAACTGATATAATTTAGCTATGATCGTATAGATTTTCTGATATAATTTGAGATATTTTAACATCCTACAAATACTGAATTATAACTCATTTAGATAGAAAACAAATTAGTATCAAAATATCTCATCTTGATATAATTTTGTTTTCCCCTCCTGATCGGGGTTGAGTACATTTTCAATGATAAAGGTTTTTTTCGGATTGTCCTTAAATAAAATGATTATATCTTATTTTGATATACGAACAACTTTTTCTGAAACACGGACATCAAAGTCAACGGCCCAAACCGTACTTTAATGAGTTTCGCTCAACAGATTCTTGAAATAGAATCCAAATTTCAGGAAACCATAAATGGAACATGGTTTCAGCAAATAATGTGGGTTATTGACATTCCACTAGAAAGTTTTCTCGAAGCATGCATAACTAGATAAGTTATAATTCTGATAGGTTTTGTTCTGCCTAATATCAAACTATGCTATCTGAACGAGATATAATCTTGATCGGAGCATATCAAAAACTGATATAATTTAGCTATGATCGTATAGATTTTCTGATATAATTTGAGATATTTTAACATCCTACGAGTACTGAATTATAACTCATTTAGATAGAAAATAAATTAGTATCAAAATATCTCATCTTGATATAATTTTGTTTTCCCCTTCTGATCGGGCAGTTAGACCGACATATCTCAGACTTATCTGACACGTCGAGATTCGACTAAAGCTAGTTGGAAAATCACAATTAACACACGACGTATTACAGGACACGACACTTGATGTTCTTACAAACGGAAAAAAGGATTCAAAATTACCTTTTTTGTCGACCGGTTCCGGGCTCGATGTTGCCCATCTACAGGACGATGTCAGACTGATCACAAGAAGAAATAACTGGCAGGATCGTACTACGAGTGTCGTAGTATTAGTCAAAGGATGGTTCCTACATGAAATTTTTCTTTTGGTGAAGGTGAAAAGCGGCGACATAATTGGTGGGTCATCTTCGTTCATTAGCGGTTTTTCGGAAGTACTAATGGACATCGACTCCCATGCGTTCAAATGTGAGGCTTTTCTTACGCATTTCCTATAGATCACTTTTTCCCAGTTTATGGAGTGATCCATTTCCGTTCCAACCTATCCTTAAGCGTGTTGCCGCTCTTGTATGCTATTTTCAGACCGTGTAGAAAAACTCGTAGTATGATCCTGCTAGTAAATTCTTCGTGTGATCAGTCGGACATTGTCCTGTAGATGGGCAACATCGAGCCCGAAACCGGTCGACAAAAAAGGTATTTTTGAATCCTTTTTTCCGTTTGTAAGAACGTCAAGTGTCGTGTCCTGCAATACGTCGTGTGTTAATTGTGTAGTTAAGTTCTTACGTTGGCACAAATCCGCTTAAAATGAGTGTAGTTGGAAAATATTTCGGATTATTAGGAAGCACTAAAATGTAAGCGAGAATTGATAACTCATCCTTTATAATCATGAATTCAATAAATTCAAGCTTTGAAGCTGACCAAAATCAGACCTTTAAGAGGTGTTTCATTTTTCGTAATAAGTACCTACTAAATAAAACTTTTACAACAAATTCGAAAAAAAATGTAATTGATACAACCTCAAATAATAATTATAATATGACAACCCGTCTATTATCAATGTTTTTTCAGGAATAAGTACAATGAGCTTGATCAACTTTGCTATAACGTCCTTTATTACATTTTATGTATTCTTGTGGTTATGTCACACTACTTCTTCAACTTCATCTCATCCACTCACTCCGTTATTTTGACAAAACAATTTGAAATACAACAGAATCATGTTTAGAAACGCGATTCATGTTCTCATTCTGATTTGGAACCTGATACTGATCATGCTCGGGAACCTGATTGTCGTATCTTTAACCTGCTTTACATTTAAAAATAGTCTTTTTGACAAATTTAGCTTTTATCAGCAGATTAATCCTCGCACATTACTTCCTTCAGCAACAATCGATGGTAGAATGACGGTCTCATCCTCGCGGTTCCTTTACTCAACCAATTTATTATTGTTTTCTCCTTCACTCATACTCGTTTCGATGGCAACGGAGTGAATAGACACGATTCTCATTGGTATCTCACAATGCATTTCAACGAAAATATAGCGTGGGATACACTGAATAAAATTCATCTTTTTTTTTTTATTCATTTTCCCGGAACGATTCCTAAATATAAAATAATTGCCATATTCACCACACTGATGTGGAAATTGATTCCAGTCCTGATCCAAAAACAAACCTGACTCTGAACCTAAACATTGCTCAAGATGTCGATTCGGAACATGATTTTGATTCGTATTATTGTTTTTATTCTGAATCCTTGATCATGATCTCGAAATCTTATTCTTCCTTGAGATACTGAAATCTGATTTCAATTCGTAACTGATTATGATTCTGATTCTGATTTGGATCTTGAATCCTTATTTCTCGTTTTGATCTAGGATCATGATCCCGGATCCTAATGTTAATCCTGATCATGGGTATTAAATCCTGATGTCGCATTTTGAACGCGGACGCTGATTCCGGGTTCTGATACTGAATTCGAATCTCTGATTCAGGATAATTGACCCTGATTTTGAATCCTGGTCCAGATTCTGTTCTTTTACGTTTTATTTACTGAGGGTTCATCTTTTACTTTCACCCTCGGTATTAAATTAAAAACACTAAAACAGAGTTTTAGGAACTTCAAAACTTTTTTTTCACTTTTTCTTCTTTTATCACATCCTGTACCCTGATCCCAGACCCTGATACTAACACTGAATTCTGAATTTTGAATCCGGATCCTGATGCTTATTCTATTTTAGGGTCTTGAACCTCAGCATTTTTTTTTTTTTTAATTTGATCGTCTAAATCAGGGATGAGCAAATCGAGGCCTCGAAACCATTTTGTGCGGCCAGCGAAGATTTTCTCAAATTGAAATAATTCCTTGATTTTTTCGGTAGATTTTTAATTATCATGAAATACGAATCCAAACACGATTTGTCCAAATAATGTATTTGTCACACTGCATTGGTCAAATATGATACAGATACAAAGTTGAAATTTTTATAAGCATTTCAAAAATTTATTGTATTCTTTCAAAAGCATGTGGGCGATATTAATGTCAAAAACGTAATATTGTAGTTTACTTTATTTGGATTATTTTTTTTTCCCATTTTTTAACTATCATCCTTAAATGCAAATTACACGAAAGCATATAAAAAATCGAAATGGTACAGATAATCATAGGCATTTCTATGCCCAGTGGTGGAGTCATTTTTATTTGTCTGGCTTCAAGCTACGATAAACTTGTATTATAAATAGGTTTAGCAGGATATTTTTTTTTTTAGGGCTTGTGATATAGCTCAGTTGGCAAGTCTGTTGTCTCCTGAGCCGATGTCCGCGAGTTCGAGCCCAAGAGTAAACATCGAACACAGTTGTACCGGATAAGTTTTTCAATAACGATCCGCCAACTGTAACGTTGATAAAGTCGCGAATGCCATAAAAATGGTAAAACGACTATAATCGAAACACAAAAAAAAAAAGGATATTTTTTTCTAGATTAATTATTCTATCAAATTTAGCAAAAAGACAAGTTCCACCAGCACTCAAATATTACTAAAGAAATAAAACCATTTACAAGCGAAAGACTTTTGTTTTTGAATATTAGCGGATATCACTTTCCTGATTCTGTTATAAAGCCTAATTTTGTTATAAAGCATGAGTGGGAGATTTTAAAAACTGACTAACATTCAGTGATGTACTTACCGCACAGTTTGGAAACTTTGAAGATGTTTTCTCGACAGTAACTTTTCTGTGCAATTAAACTCTTTGACTCTGAGGGTCTCGACAGCCTTAAAATAATAACTTTCCCACTGACATAGACCACTACTTTCAAATATTTTTTTGAAAGCTGTTGCAAAACTAATGAATTTTGAAAAAAAATATTTTTTTTTTACTGTTTTCTTCCAATTATTGTATTTGAATGTATGTTCAATAGGCATTGAATTTGTGATTTTAAAGAACTTGAAGTGAATTTTGTAAGGGTTTCTTCAGATTGCATCGTTTATACTATGATCATCAATCATCATCATGAAGAGATCAGTTTTAAATAACATTTCAACAATTCAATCTACATCTCTACAATGATTCGGATAAAGATCTTAATAAGAATCAGAATAGTGTTAGGAAAGAATCCGCCTGAAATTGTAGTTTGAATACAAATGTGCGATGCCTTCTTGGTTGCTTGATAACAGACCAAGTTATACTTTAAGATGTTAACACTAGAAGGACCGGCAAATTGAATATACCTATTCGGACCGTGACCAGTCAAAATGACTGGTAAAGGGGAACTTTTTTCTATCAAAATACTTTTAACTTTTTTCTTTTGAAATTATTTTGTTATTTATTCGATAACATTTTTGTTATAAAATGGAAATATTTTTTCACCATGGGTGCCCGGAATCACCTCATTTTGGCATAGTTGACGAATGCTTGTATGTCATAAAATGAATATGTCAAATAATTATCAAAAAATTAAAACAGATTATCAATCTTATAATAAAAACATGTTAGATGGCTATGGGTATTGACCATGGGTGCACGGTTTCACTTCAGTTTTGTTTTAGTAGATATTTTCCAGCATCCATCGCTCTGAAACTTTTCAACCCGATGCCGATAAATTATACCTGATATTGTAGGTTTTGAAGCATATTTTCTATATAAGTAGAGCAATTTACCATGGGTGCACGGATTCACCGCCATTCATCCAAAATTAATTTTTTTGCATGTTAAAGGTAAAGAATAAAGACTTTTAAAGATTCAAACGAAAATTTGTGTTATATACATGGTTTTTCACTATGGGTGCACGGATTCACCGCGTTTTAATCAAATATTGGACTTTTTGCAATTTTTAAAAAGCATTATTACAAATCTTAACTAAACCAAAGTCGAAACCATGTCTTTCATGTTGAGACATAATGATTTAAATAACGATTTTTATTTTAAGTTCCGTTTTTTCATTCCTGGAAAAGAAATATTTCAATTATATCTTGAAATAATAAATTTATTTATTTATTATTAAAAAACAGTTTTTTGCATTCGTATATTTATCTGATAAGATCTGATTAACATCCAAGAAATTGGAAAACGGTAATCATGGATCGAGTGAATTTTAGGAATTATATGCAGTTATGTTATGTCGTGCGACGGAAAACAGTGGAAATAAAAATAATGAATCAACATTGTCAAATGTACACATTGATTTGTTTTTCCTTAAAAGTTTTTCGATTGACTAATATTGCATTTCAAATGTCTATCATATCTTACTCAAAAATATTTTGTGGTCTGAAGCAAGTTAAAAACTATTTATTTCTATATAATTACTAACGGCGAATTTACAGTTATTCCGTGCACCCATGTTGAAATATCTTAGCGCCGACGTGGTCTATCAGATAGACTGGCGTGAGTCTAGTTTAGGTATGCCAGGTGTACTGGGTTCGATTCCCGGTATCGGCAAGAAAACTCTAGGGTTCAAACCTCATAAGTTGCCGACAGGTAAGATGTGTTTCTTCTTATAATAAGAATATTCAATAAGAATGTTCAATCAGTTGCCAGCTTTATATATGGGTGCGGGAATACCTGTAAGTGAACTTGCATTGGAAATTTATCGAACCTAATAATCTAAGAATGCATGTGAATACATACTTGGGCAGAAAGTGCGGTGAATCCGTGCACCCATGGTGGATAACCGACATATAAAAAATATTCCGTGCACCTATGTTGAAATATCATTTAAATTATTCAGTTTCATAGCTGATGTCTTCAAATTTGAATAAATGAGTACACAATTCATAATTATTTCACTCATTCTAGTTTTGTATAAAACATGTTTATCACCTAAAATTACTCGATTACTCGAATGGACATGTATTAAAACTAACATAACTTTGACAAGTCTTGATGAAATTTCGCTAAATTTTGACAGAAAGTTCGATTATAGTTAAGCAACAAAACAGACCAAAAAAATTGGGAGTCAAGTGCTTGAAGCGCCACACAGCGGCCAATCCGAGAACTTTTTCTACAAATCTTCATGACTTCGCATCGAAAATCAATAATTTCATAACGAATGACACACTTCTGCCCACCATAAATAAACTGGGGCTCATTGACTTGAATGTAGCTTGCAAATGAAACCAAAAGCAAGCGAAAAAAATTTATCTTGTTTGAGTTAAAGGGTTGTGAATTTTACCAGTCATTTTGACTGGTCACGGTCCGAGTGTCCATGGCGAAATTTTTCTCGCTTATTAAAAGAGCTAGTGGAATAAAAAATACACAGTTTTGTAGAGATTCAAAATTCATGAAAAGTCGTATTTTTTGCGAATTTTTAAAGCGAAGTATTTAAAAGATATTCAACAAACAAAGTGTCCAACCAGTCATTTTGACTGGTGCGGTCTTTCTAGTGTTAATAAGGATATCTTTTAAAGTGGCACTTATTTGTGACCCGTATTTCGTTCCGGAATTTCAATATGCACTGCTATAGTGTTGTCATAAGAGGTAATATCACGTCATCATAACAAATCCTGCGATTCGAGCAAGAGCAGGTCCAAATCTTGCAAGAGAACAAATTTTAAGATTTTTTAAATTTACTTTTACCACTTTCTTTTTTTCATCTTCTGTCAAAGCTACAATTTGAATTTCATTAAAATGCTCGTTTGTAAATATATTAGTTTTCAAAATAGTTTTCCTGATAAAGCATGGATCACTACAAATCTGGACGCATTAAAACGGGTCTATCTCGGAGCTATGTAAACGAAATAAAAATGTTTTGTACTTGAAATGTAGGGTTTTTATTGCACTTTAAAGGAAAAATAATAAAAAAATTATTCCGATGTTGTTTTGATGAATTTTCGAACTTTTGGTTGAGTATCACTTATTATAGTTTGAACACCCTATTCGCTGACCTCAGCGGCCATTTTGTTCCACAATCTCTTCATCTCTGTTGATTCCCGAGTCGTCCTACCATTCTTCTTCATCTTCTGCTTGACAATTGCCCAAAATTTTTCGATAGGGCGGAATTGAGGGCAGTTGGGTGGGTTGATGTCCTTTTCGACAAAATCCACCCGTTGGCCCAATACCAACCTCCTAGCTGTAGTGGCAGCTTGCCAAATCTGGCGAAAACTTAACTAGTCCTTTGTGAGATCTAATGTACGAAAAAAAAAGTTTTTCAGGCATTCCTCCTTGTAAATTTCTGAGTCCATGGTCTTGTTTTTCACAAAAACCGGAATTTTTCGTCCGCAGCTGCAAATACCTTGCCAGATCAAACATTTTCTTGCACACTTATCAGCAAAAACTAATTTGAAGTTGCCGGGGACATCACCATGACCAGTGCAGTGCACCACTGCAGTGGCTTTACATAATTTTTGGCCAGAAAGCTGCCCAAAATCCATCTTCACGTACGTTTCGTCATCCATGAGGATGCATCCGTCGAACTTCGTTGGAATCTTCTTGTATAACTTGCGGGCACGTCCTTTGGCTACTAAATTCTGCTTCAATGTCCGGTTTGGTTGTTTACTGGTCCGATAGGATCGTATTCCTTCGCGTAGACGAATTCTGCTGACGGTGCACCGGTCGGCGTTGAATTTCTTGACAATGTCATAGTCCGACTACCCTGTGTTTTCCTTGATCGTTCTCAACACCTTCAAATGCAGTTTCTGATTCTTAGGTCCACTATAACGCTTGGTATGAACCTGCCGATCTATAGTACGCATCTCACGGAAACGTTTGAGAACGCTACACACGGTTGATTTGACAATTTTCAACGATTTCGCGATTTTTGAACCCGACCACGTCGGGTTTTTGACGTGGGTGTTCAAAATTTATTTTCATCTCGCGGCTTCCATCACGTGTAACTTTTTTGAAACAAAACGAATCGTAATGAAATTTTCAGCACTGGTAGAAGAAACATTCCTCTACAAAGTGCTGCCAAAACATTCCAGATCCGACAACTAGGAGCACTATGGTAAAATAAATAGTGCGTCCAGATTTGTAGTGATCCATGCTTTATACTTCAGATGAATCTTCTTCCATTGGCTTCATTCTTTCAGCTGCAACCTCACATGGAACAAGTACATGGAACTGTCACCTGTTCTTCTTTAATGCCACACAATTCCTTTTTCACACCTCTCTCTCGAGCAAACAAAACGTTTCGTCAAACATTGATTCAGGTTGAGTTATTCAGATTTCATTCCACTCGTTTTCCACTGTTCCACAAATTCCTAGGAAATTGATTTGTTTAGGATCAAACCGAATCAATCCGGTCTGAGTGAGGTGTAGATCACGTGTCAACCTGTAGCACAACGGTCGAAAATTCCCTGAACCGAAACTCGAACCCCACAAGTATCCTGTCTGTTTGTCTGTTTTCAGTTTGTCCCCTTTCATTTGGTGACCCCAAACGATCTTTGCCTTTGACAGTAGGTATTGGCTAACCCGAACAATTGGTGTAAACTGACACCCCGAAAGTCTAACAACGTCGAACCGCAACAGGTGAATCGCATAGAGACCATTCAAAAGGACAACATTCAACAAACCGCCTCTTGTTCTTCGAGAGGAACGAAAAAAATAAAAACAAATAATCATATTATATCACCTTTAACACGGTTGCGGTCAAATCAAATGAATCAAATTTCAAAAACCCGAGCTCGATCCGTTTCGAGTAATGGTGCCGAAAATTCCTGTCCTTGCTTCGTTCAAAATTCGGTTTAGTTCCCGGGTCTGGAACTAAAAACTAAACCATTTGCTTCGCTGGTTGCCTGGAAGATGATACCGAATTTGTTCTTTTTACTTTTTTTTCTCTTGGTTTTTGTCAGAATTTCTATGCGGGAGGAACTTGAACCCCTCTGTAGTTAGGATGAGTCAGTTTTCCCATCAATTTAGTCGAAGTTTAAAGGTCCAAAGTCTGAGTGTGTTTACCGAAGTAGGTACCAGCATGAAACATCCCCTTTGGAAAAAGTGACTTAGCCCTTGATAAGGGAACAACAACGGCAGCCCTTATTTCAATTTTTTCCCTTCGAGAAAAGAATCCTTGATTGAAGTTGATTCCTTACTTCCAAAAATAGCCAGCAGCTAGATGAACGAACGACCAAGCCACCACCATCATCCCTGATGGAATTTTCGTTATCCTTATTCAAATAGAAGCGGATAGATACCGGTAGAATGGAATGAATGGTCTGACTTATTGCTTTTATTTAGGAGGTTTTTCTCCCTTTTCCTTTTTCTTGGGGTGGGTGTATGTATGGGATGGATGGCCAAGTTCGTTAACCTCACGGGGTCTGGGACAATCTGAGCTGAGTTTGGGTGATGCGCTGAGTGAGCTGCGTAGAAGAAGCAAATAAGCCGAGAAACAAATCTTCCTTTTGTGTGAGCGCCGCGGAATGCTGGAATAGGCTGTGGGGGAATAACAACAAAGATTCTAACTAGCTGGGAACGATATCTCGCTCGGCTGGATGCTGACGGGATGCGACTTAGGAAGTATCTTTGTAGGAAAAATTCGAATAGAAACTTTCAAGATTTCAAATGTTGACCTTGTACATATTTGCACACAATAAAGGCTTTTTTAAATCCTCAGTGGTTAATTGAGTTAATTTTTTCTCTGAAAATGAAATTTTTAGTTCCCCATCATTTAAAATGTAATGTTAAATGATTAAAATGTATCAATAACTTGCAAGTTACTTGTTTGCAGTTGCATTCGTCCCATACCCAAGTAACAATTTAAGTTTTATTCCAACCTTAACAGTCCGCTTAAGACTATTTCCTAGAGCTACTTTATAATCCAAAGCGCATTCTACGCTATTAGCACAACTACTTTAAAGCTAACATATGGCCAAAAGGGCCCATTTTTTAACGTGTTTAAAGCTAATTCTATACGCTATAATAACACATCCAACAGAATAGTTTTATTCGACCTTATAGGAATTTTACTGTGGGAGCTGTGAAATTTGATAGATACTCTACTGTGGGAGCTTTCTGTTCCGTTTTTTTCTCGTGTTATCACATCGTCTCCCAAACATTTGGTGATTGGTGATGATTACATTTAAATTATTTTAAATATATTTTAATTTTCATTTTTAATATGTCTTAGCATAAAGCTTCCTGCAACCTCAGATTCCTCGCGAAACCAAATAGCATCAAAACATATGCACGCCTCAAAGAAAATCAAGGTAGACACAATTTTAAGATTTTTTTCAATTAAAAAATAATAACTTAAGTAACATTCAAATTATGCAATTTTTGTTTTGCATTGAAATTCATCACCTATACAACAAATAGTACCGCAAACATTGTCAAATTTGTTGAAAATGTCTAGTTTTTAGTATTATAATATTATTTCCAGCAAGATGGCGTCAGTAAATTCGATTCTTTTTTTTTTTTTTTTTTTAAATATGTCTTTATTTGTATCAAATCATCATTACACTTATATTACATTATTGCATTAAACTAGGTGTTCAGCTCAATAATGAACTGTTCATAGCCCTATAAGTAACTAGATTATAAAAATTTATTTATAAGATTTAAATTTGCTGAGCGCAATCAAGTTTTTAATGTAGGAGAACATCCTGTAATAGCAAAAATATTTTATACTTAAAACTAAACACTATCTTAAAATTAAACTAAACATAAAGAGAACGAATCTCTGCGATGGAAGACTGCATCGATTTGCCTCTGAAGTTGGAGATGATTTTGTTGGCCATCTCTTCGATCGATTCAATGCCCGCAATCCGATGAAGATCTTCGGTGCTGTGCCAAGGTGGAAGCCGCAAAATCATTTTCAGAACCTTGTTCTGAATCCTCTGGATGGCTTTCTTCCTCGTCGCGCAGCAGCTAGACCAAATCGGAACTGCATACATGATCGCTGGTCGGAAAACTTGTTTGTAGATGAGCATTTTATTTCGCAGACACAACCGGGATTTCCTGTTGATGAGAGAATAAAGAGATTTAGTGTATTTATTACATTTAGATTGAATATCTTCAATGTGATTTTTAAAAGTAAGATTCCGATCAAGTGTAAGTCCCAAGTACTTCACGTGATCAGACCATTCTAATGAAACCCCATTAAAAGTTATGGAATGATTTTCATTAGGTTTTAAAAAATTTGCTCTTGGCTTATGGGGAAATAAAATAAGTTGAGTTTTGGAAGCGTTAGGAGAAATTTTCCACATTTTCAAGTAATTCAAAAAGGAATTTAAATTTTGTTGCAATCTACTGCGTACCACCCGTAAATTTCGACCTTTGGCTGAAAGCAAAGTGTCATCAGCAAATAATCTTCTACCTTTTCCTTCCGGTACATCAGGAAGATCAGAAGTAAAAATATTATATAAAATTGGCCCAAGTATACTACCCTGAGGGACACCAGCTCTAATGGGTGTCCTTTCAGAGCATGAATTTTGATAGCTTACTTGTAAGGTTCGGCTAGTCAAATAATTTTGAATAATTTTGGTTAGATATACAGGAAAATCAAATCGAGCTAATTTAGCTACTAAACCTTTGTGCCAAACACTGTCAAAAGCTTTTTCAATATCAAGAAGAGCAACACCAGTTGAATATCCTTCAGATTTGCTAGCGTTAATCATATTAGTTACACTCAAAAGTTGATGTGTAGTAGAATGTCCATGACGAAAACCAAATTGTTCATCAGGGAAAATAGAATTCTGATTAATGTGAATCATCATTCTATTCAAAATAACTCTCTCAAATAGTTTACTTAAAGAAGAAAGCAAACTAATTGGTCGATAACTTGAAGGCTCTGAAGCACTTTTTCCAGGTTTCAAAATTGGAGTTATTTTGGCATTTTTCCATTTATTGGGAAAATAAGCCAAATGAAAACATTTGTTGAAGATTTTAACTAAAAAATTTAAAGTGCTTTCAGGCAACTTTTTAATAAGAATATAGAAAATCCCATCTTCCCCTGGAGCTTTCATATTTTTAAATTTTTTGAAAATCAATTTAAGTTCATCAATATTTGTCTCACAAGAACTTTCAAACACATTTTGCTTGGAAAGAATATCATCAAATTCTAGGGAAATTTGAGCATCAATTGGACTTACAACGTTTAAATTAAAATCATGAGCAGACTCAAATTGTTGGGCTAATTTTTGAGCCTTTTCTGAATTAGTTAAAAGAAGTTTATCCCCATCTTTCAAAGTAGGAATTGGCTTCTGGGGCTTTTTCAAAATTTTAGTTAATTTCCAAAATGGCTTTGAGTAGGGTTTTATATCCTCTACTGCTTTAGCAAAATTTTCATTACGAATGAAATTTAAACGACGTTTGATCTCTTTTTGAAGGTCGCAATAAATTAATTTCAAATAAGGATCCCTAGTACGTTGAAATTGGCGTCGACGAATGTTTTTCAGTCGTATCAAAAACTGAAGATCATCATCAATTAAAGGTTGATTAAATTTATGTTTAACTTTAGGTATTGAAGCGGCTCTAGCATTGACTATTGAAGTTGTCAAATTTTCTACAGCCAAATCAATATCTTCTATTGAATTCAGTGGAACGTTTACATCTAAATTACGTTCAATAAAATTCATATATCGCTCCCAGTTAGCCTTTTGAAAGTTAAAAGTTGATTTTAAAGGGTTTTCAATGGGACTTTGGGATAAAGAAAATGTTACTGGAAGGTGGTCTGAATCGAGGTCCGCATGAGTAACTAATTGACTACAATGCTCGCCTAAATCCGTTAGAACCAAATCAATTGTGGAGGGATTTCTAATTGAAGAAAAACAAGTATGTCCATTAGGATATTCAACAGTATAATAACCTGCAGAGCAGTCATTAAACAAAATATTCCCATTTGAATTTGATGAAATATTATTCCAAGATCGGTGTTTTGCATTAAAGTCACCAATAACAAAAAATTTAGATTTATTTCTGGTGAGTTTTTGTAAATCTCCCTTCAAAAAATTTTTCTGTTCACCGCTACATTGGAAAGGCAAATATGCGGCAACAATTATAATTTTCCCCATAGAAGTTTCTAATTCAATTCCAATTGTTTCTAAGACTTTTGTATTGAAAGAAGGAAGAAGTCTAAATTTGAGACGACTATTGATGACAATAGCTACACCCCCACCTTGCCGATCAAGTCGATCATTTCGTAAAATTTTAAAGAAAGCATTGCTTTTCAAGTTATTGTCTGGCTTTAAAAAAGTTTCAGTGATGGCAGCAATATGTATGTTTTGAGTTTTCAAAAATAAAAAGAATTCATCTTGGTTAGCCAGCAAAGATCTAGCATTCCAATTCATAATGTTTAAACATCTATTTGGATCCATGAGGGAATCGTAAAGTCATAATAATTTTGTTAGCATAATTAAAAGAAGTTTGGAAAGCTTCAAACATTGAATTTGCTTTCAACATAAGTTGCATCATTTCCATTAAATTTTGATGCAAAAATTTTAATTTTTCCTCAGTAATCTCACCCAAATCAACAAAATTGTTAGGATCAGAAAATGAAGGAGAAGAACAAGTATTTGAATTTCGGGGATTTTCCCAAGCCTTCGCATGAACGTTGAGACTTGGTTTTTTCCCATTTTTATTAGTTAAACCTGAAGAGGGAATCCCATTTTCAACCACCTCTGAGAACGATAAACAACGAGTCTGTGGCGCAGAATCAGCCCAGGTAACATTAAAATCACTTCGGGTATTACCCAGCCGTGATTCCAATGTCGACCGAGGCTGACCGCGAACAGGCAGGTTGTTTGCCGGCCCGACGTGTGAAGACGAAAAAGAGGAAGGAGGAGAAGAAACTTTTCTGGAAACTTTGGGATTTTTCCTAGAAGCAATAATTTTTGCCCTGATGGGACAATCTAGCGAATTCGAGGAGTGATTACCTGCGCAATTCGCACACTTAAAAAATTCTGTTTTTGGCTTATCACCACCAAAAAGGCATTTAGATTTTTCATGATCGAATGAGCCGCAAAACATGCATCTGGCATTCATTCTACAATTTTTAGTGCCATGACAAAAAGCTTGACAACGACGACATTGCGTAATGTTTTGTAAAAAATTGGTAGAAGATTTACGAAAAGGTTCGAATTTGACTCGACAATGAAACATAAGACGAGCCTTTTCAAGAATTTGCAGATTATTAACCTGATCCTTTTTAAAATGGATCAAATAAAGTTCAGGAGCAAAACCAACACTACTGGTATTATTCGTGTTGGTTCTTTTCCTCATTTGAATTACTTGAATTGGAGAAAAACCTAACAAAGAATTTAATTCATTTGTGATCTCATCCGGTGTCTGATCGCCGGTGAGACCACGAAGTACAACTTTAAAAGGACGATCACCTCTAGTGTCGTACGTAAAAAATTGGTGTTTTTTATTATTCAAATAATTTAAAACCTTTTGAAAATCATTAAAAGATTCCGCCAATATACGAGCAGTTCCCCTTCTACCGATCTGAAAAGAAATCTTCACATCCTTGACGGAAGTGACGATTTCCTTTCGAAAGGCATTGAAGTCAGGAATCGTGACCGTTATTGGTGGAATCTTTTCGTTTTTAAGAGTATAAGAAGAAGAAGGTTTCTTAGTACTCTTATCAGAATTAAATATGAATATTTCCTCATCACCGATGTTATGAAGGACATCGAATGAATTGGAAATTTCAACTTTTTTGGCAGATGGCCCTGGATTAGGTTCAGCAATCCGTTTTCTTCCGGCCCTTGAGCCGGCCGAAGACTTCCCCATGCTGGAAAGAAAAGAGAAAATATGAATAAAAGAAAATGAAAATAATTTTAGCACTGAAAAGTGCTGATTGAAATACAGGTAAGGAAAAAATAAATAATGTAAAATGTTCCTGCAGGTACACAGCAACGATACGATGCTCCGGCGTACGTGTTGACGGCTCAACGGTACAGATGGAAGTCAGTAAATTCGATTCAATTTAACAATCAACATGGCGTTAAGTAAGTTAATGTTGAACATCTTAAGGCACTTGTAAAACAGTTTTAAAATTGTTTTTTGACGGTTTGAAAAAATGTTGTAATAAAACAATTTCAATAAACAGTTTTAAAATGGTTTTAAGAGACCTTGAATCACAACTTCGTTTGACGTTTCTCTAAATGGAATACACGCTCATGATGGATTCATCCATTTTTGAGTAAGATTAGTTTGTCGCAATAAATGAGATCATTTCGATTTGTTGCTTGGCAAAAGGCATTCATGAAACTTTTCGTTTCGTTTCCTTTTGACTATGATTAGAAGATGGTCAATTACCTTTAAATAACAAGTAGGTATTGATATCAAATAATGTCAGACTGTTTAGAAATAGATCATTTTCTGTAATCAAAAGCCTGGCCTTAAAGTTTAATAATAACCCGTATAATTGAGGATTATAACCAAACGATTTCTTAAATCGACAAATGACGATTTGATGAAGCGCAATAACACGTTTAGCAAACGATTATAGAAATAGTGAAATTCATTGCCTGAATCGTGAATTCCGAAATAATTGTATTTTGAATATGTAGTTAGGTTATTTATTTTGCTTACGATAATCAAAATTACGTTACGCTTCAAATAAATCGTAATTTTCAATGATCGGCCATTGCTAGTAGTCTTTATCCTGACTATTTATATCATCTGAAACTTGTTGAGGCTGATGAAAGTATAGAATGAGCATTTCCACTTGTAATGAAGCTCTATTTCTCCGTCTTTGCTGAGTAGAATCCGGTGGCTGCAGTCTTCTAGAACCTTTCAAGAGTGGTCGATCCGGAAAGAATTTTTTTAACTCTTGATTGGATGACGTAATTATAGATTAACTTCGTATTGAGAGACAGGGACGGATGAATAAAACAAGTACTTTATTCGGCATACTTGTAAATTAATTGTCTTATACACTCAGAGGAAATCTTATTATAAATTTCATAAGATGCATCTTATGAACCACTTTTTTGCGTCCAAACTATTTTTTTATAAGAGTCTTATGAAATTCTTTCAATTTTCATACGATGTTTTTATGAAAAATAGAAGAAACGGTATTGTGAAAAAATGATGAACACATTCATTCATAGCATCAGTTTTTCTAATCATCCAACAGTACGAAGCAATCGCCAGTTCATAGTTGTTATAGTTTTCCTTCAATGTTAAATGTTATTGTTATCTCCGGAATGGTAAGTTCGATTTGATGTTTTGGGTGTGAACGTTGAATATATTAGTAAACTAAAATACATTATTTGTTTACTTTTCAGCAAGCTGATCGGCAAAAAACGAAAGGTCGAAGATTAAGATGCGGCAAAAAAAAACTTTGATGGAGCCGTCTGTTGATGCGCTGCTGATGGTGACCATGGAGGATTTAATTTTAAACAAATTTGGCAAACAATAAAGTGAATGTTTTCAACATGAAATATCGAGAATTTTTCTTATAAGAAAGTGATTTACTGTTTCCATAAGAATCTCTTATGAAAAGCAACAACCTCTCATTGAAGAAGGCGTTCATCTTCAGAATTCATTCGCGTCATAAGACAATCTTATGAATTTCATTAATTTTTCTTATGGCGCCACTTCATAAGAGAATCTTATGGCATACATAATACTATTTTTCTGAGTGTACATTTATTCTTATCGATTCTAAAAAAACGTTCATTCACAGTGTGCTTTTATTCGAGCCCTAAGAATTGAGCGAATTGCGATTTGCGGTTGTTTTGAAATTTGAATGCGGATACAACAAATTTATTTTTAATTTTTATTTAGCTGGGTTAATTTATATCATTTTATGCTATCTCAAAAAAAGGTAAACAAGTTTAAGCGTGTATACGTTCTTCGCGATTGTCAAATCATCTGTCACTTAGTTTATCATGCCTATATTCAATGTTCCAATAAAACAGTTTTTCAACTTGGCTTGAACGCTAGTTTTAAAAGCGCATTGAGCGCATTATTAAAACTGGTACCAAAACTCTAATAACAATACGAAAGTATGTGCTTTAATAAATCTTTAGCAATACTTTTGAAACATCATTACAACACTTTTAATATAGTGTTTTATTCAAGCTTTAGCCAAACTTTCAGGGCACACGATAGATGAAGCATTTCCTATGTTAAAATAAAACCGTTTCAAAAATTGGATACCATCGAAAAGTCTTCATAAAACAATATTAAAACTCAAAAAGCCAATTGGCTTGATCTGTGTTACTTGGGATAGTCATCATAGTCAGTTCTTTCAAATGCATAGATGCAATATCATTTATTGGAAAAACATAATATAGGAGTTGGTTAACCCTAATCCGCCTTTGAGTGTCAATATTATTGGAAACACTATTGGAAGTTTGGCGGCTTGTAACTTTCGTCCGGAAAGCGGGACGGATGTAGGTTAAGTCATTATTTTTCGTTTCAAGCAAAATCAAAATTGTATTATGAAGTGAAATATTTTTGTTCTTGATTAATGACAGGATTAAAGAAAGTTTTTTTTTTAATAAAGACTGGGTGAACGATTATAGATTTCTTATCGACTTGATTTAGCGAAATTCTGATTTCTGTAATGATAATACGTAGAATTTTTGGTGCCTATGTTTAAATAACTTATTTTGTAAGATTTTGGCGTCCTGAATTCAAAACATTTCACAGATTTTGTCTATCACCCCTAGTTTCGGTGATATGGCGTGTAGAAATTTTTAAATTGATCCGTTTTGGGTAAAATTGATTTATCATTACTGATAAACCAATAAACCTACATAAAAACCAAAAGCAGATTTTGAATCAATTTAATTCTCTTCATTCAAGCAAGGACTCAGATATTGCCAAGATATTCTTGTATCAGGGATACAAAGCTTTCAGAAAATTGAATTCTACAATTAATAGATATTCCAAAAAATAAGATTACAGTTATTGAATATTGTATATTAAAGATTTTAAATCATTCCACAACTTTGGTGAAGACTACGAAATGATCAGACTCACGGTTGTAAAAAATACAAAAAAAATCAATTTATTTTAATTTTTTCCGTCGAAATTCTCGTTTTTGAAGGTTTGGAAAAAAATAACAAAACTTTCAGAACTTTTTTTCCTCAAAATTACTCGCGGTCTTTAGGTAAGTTGATCATTGAGTCAAAAAGTATTTGTATTTTTCAGTTAGACATAAAGTACACCAAATAAATAACTAACCTGCCTGTTTTTAAAAGATATCTCGAAAACATTAGTGTTTTACAAAAAACTTATTGAATATTTGGATTCAGCGCCCCTGAATAAGTCAAAATCATTCTGAAATTCTTTACACCTCGGAAAAATGTAAATTTTTTTGTCTTGTTTTATGTATGCATGATGCTATTTTCAGAAACTTCATAGGCTAATCATGCCAAACATTGGTTATTCAAATTGAGATATTTTACTTCAAAATTAGCAATCCACATTACCTAAGTCGTAAGATTTTCATGATTCTGCCATAGTTAGCTTTTTCCAGAGGTATCTAAATGAAATAAAAAAAAATTAAGAAATCTGTAATTTTTTTTTTTTTGAAATCCAAAATGTAAACTGTAAAATTGACAAATCTAGTTTAAAAACGGAGAAATTTTTAATTTTCCATTAATTTGAAACCTTGCTCAAAATCTCATCGCAATGACTTTATACGGAACTTCAAATTAAAAAAAAATCATTGTTTATAGAAAAAATTTGAGACTTCACGACATATATAATTAAAATTAAAATTTGAAACTTTTCAAAAATGGGCATAGAAAAAATCGCAATAGTTAAGCTCCATGAAACTTTTAAATGGAAGTAATGACAAAAAATACCATCGCAACGGTTCGAACAAAAATGGGATTTTCTCAGAAAACGGTTCAAATCTTTTTGCGAACCATAATAGAAAGACTTTAAACAATTTTGGTTTTAAATTTAAAAAAGGGAAGCAAATGATGTTTCCTTTTTGTAATAAAAAGATTATTCGCTAAATATTTCAAATCAATTCAATTACTTAAATTATTGAAAAATGATCAAGATTTAGTGATGAACCTTTTTAATTTCGGCTGGTTTAATCACCTTAAATGTAAAAAAAAGTTTATGCAGGTATATTAGTTCGCCTTATATATCCTTTTTTAATTTTGTTTTTGACATAAATTTGCTATTGTAAAATGCATTAATTTCTGCAAATTATAATTACCTAAATTTTATTTGAAGGCGACCCGTCGAAAAGTTTCAAATTAAAAGTAGCCTGTTGCAAAATGGGGAAAACTGTATAAACCACGAAGGAATTCAATATCTTCTCTTCTACATGAACCAAATCTATGAAAATATACTTTCCTTTAGTGAAAATGTCCGGAAAATCAATTGGACATAGTTTCAGACGCCCCACACAAGCTTACGAACCGAATTTAGTGCCTATTTAATCCACAATTTCAAAATATTTTGTAAACAATTCAGAAAAATTACTGATTTGACTTGAAAGTTTTGAACAAAAATAGACCTACCTTGTGTGATTTTATCTAGGATACAAACGAATGCTATTTGAGCTAACAGACGCTTTGAAAAATGAAGTTATGTCTGATTTTACCCTAAATTCCTTATATTTTTCAATTAAATATGGAAAATGTAAGTTTGGATTTGAACATTTTGACAAAATGTGACCTATCTTGTGTGATTTTCTCCGATAAATCAAATAAAGGCTGTTTAAGCAACCGCACGCTTCGGAAAATGTAGTAATGACTGTTTACCCTGAATTCCCCTATATTTTTCAAATAGTTAAAAAAGTATGTTTGGACTTAAACATTTTGAACCAAATGAGACTTATCTTAGTTTTTTTTTCAAGAAATCGAATGAAGGCTGTTTAAGTCACTGCACGCGCATCGTAAAATGGAGTTATGGCTGTTTTTACCTTCAATTCCCCTTTATTTTTTCAGTTAATTCTTTCAAATGAGACCAATCTTGATAGATTTTTTCCGAGGAATCTAATGAAGGCTGTGTTTGAGCCACCGCACGCATCGGAAAATAGAGTTATGGCTGTTATTCCCCTCATTTACCTACCATTTTGCAGTAAGCTCAGAAAAATTCATGTCCGAGCATCAAATCCAAAATAGAATGAGATTTATCTTGTGTTTTTTAGCAATCGAATGAAGGCTTTTTCAGCCACTGCACGATTCGTAAAATGGAGTTTTGGCTAAAATATTTCAAAAATATAGGAGAATTGAGGGTAAAATCGGTCTTTACTTAGTTTTTTGATGCGTGCGGTGACTGAGATAAAATAAAACACACCAGATAAATCTCATTTGGTTAAAATTTTTAAGTTCAAACATGCTCTTTCTGAACCATCTTAAAAATTGAGGAGAATTGAGAGTTAAGAAACCACTGCTCCATTTTCCGATGCGTGCGGTGGCTCAAAATGCTTTAATTCGGTTTCTAAAAAATAAACAAATAAGATAATTCACATTTGGCTAAAAAAATTTAATTCTGAACAAGCATTTTCCGAAATATTTGAAAAATGTAAGGAATTAAGGGGAAAACAGCCATATTTCAATTTTTCGATGCGTGCATAGCCTTCGTTTGATTTCTTTAAGGGAATTGTAATTTTAGTTTGAAAATGATAGGGGAATAATAAGTACGTCTCGGTGGTCGAGTGGTTAGCGTGGTTAGACGGTAATCGCTGGTCCACTGATGGCATGTGTTCGATTCCCATCTCGGTACTGGGTGTTAAATGTTAATCTTAAGTTGTCCACGTCATTTATTCAGTCTGTAAAGCCTAAATTGGCTAAGACGGTGTATGTCTTTTTTTAAGTATAAACAGTCATAAATAGATCCTTTTTCCAAAGCGTGCGATGGCTCAAATAGCCTTTTTTAATTTAATAACACATAACATTAAATCCATTTGTTTGAAAATTATCAAGTCCGAACATGCTTTTCTGCAATATGTTAAAATATAGGAAAAATAATAAAAAACAAAATATAGGACAATGCGTGCGGTGGCTCAAATAGCAGTTATTCGATTTCTCAAGAAAAAAAAAATCCACACTAGATAGGTTTCAGTTGCTCTAAAGATTTCCAGATGGAACAAGCTTTTCCTTAACTAAATATATTAAAAATGTTGAGAAATTGATGGTAAAACAGTCATAACTCAATTTTCCAATGCGTGGCTTAAAAAGCCTACATTTGATTCCTTGGAAAAAATCACACAAGATAGGTCTCATTTGGTTCAAAATTTTCAAGTCCGAACATGCTTTTTTTTCTTAATTAATTGAAAAATGTAGGGGAATTGAGCGAAAAATCAACCATAACTCCATTTTACGATGCGTGCGGTGGCTTAAACAGCCTTCATTCGATTCTTTGGAAAAAACCGCATGAAAAAGTCTCTTTTGGTTAAAAATGTTCAAGTCCAAGCTTGCCTTTTTCATAATATATTGACTAATAGGGGGGAATTGAGGGTTAAATCAGCCAAGACTCAATTTTTCAAAGTGTCTGGTAGCTGAAATAGCATTTATTTAATTCCTTGGAAAAAATCACACAAGATAGGTATATTTTTGTTCAAAATTTTTTGGTCCATATCAGTGTTTCTCTGGATTGTTTACATAATATAGGGGAATTAGGGGTTGTTGTTATCCAAACTTGTTTATCAAAATTGTTTCTCTAACAATTTGATTTCATTGCGATATCATTGTGTATCGAATCACAACAAAACAACGATAACATAGAGAAAAAAAACCACAATTATCAAATTATTTCAGATGGTTATACCAATCATCAAAGCGTAGTTGATTTTTTCGCATCCAACTTTTAATATAATAGACTCAAAATGATGATTGATTCTACGCAATCAATCATGAATATATAAGATTCAACTGTAATGGTATAATTGATTCAATTGTTAATATGATAGATTCAACTAGATTTGTATGATTGATTTTAGGCATTCAACTATAAATAAAATAGATTCAACTTTACATTACTGGTTGACGTCTCACATTTAACTATAAATATGATAGATTCAATTGTAGTGATATAATTGATTCAACTGTAAATATGATACATTCAACTGCAAATGTATGATTGATTCTAGGTATTGAACTATAAATATAGTTGATTGTGTGATACTTGAATACTATAGTGTTCATGGCCGTAGGAACGTGGGGGGGGGGGGGGTTTGGGGGTTAAACCCCCCCCATGAGGGTCCAAAAAAGCAAGCGAGGTATTCTACTCTACACACAAATTTTGAATCCATAATCAAATTATGATTTTAGAATAATATATTCAAGAAAATCGACCTAGACTAAAAACTGATGCCATAACCTTAAGAACCCATCCCAAGTTCAAAATTTAGCTACAGTTTTTCAAAATTTACTCACTTGTTCATGAACTAAGGATGTCAGAATTTTTTCAGCACGTATCCGGGCCAACAAATCCGGGCTGTTTTATGTAAAAACCTGACAAAATTCGGGTATTTGAAATCAAAAATTTTCTACCGAAATCCAGGCAATCTCGGGCAATTTTGTTCAAAGCCTAGGAATTGCTCATTCAAAATCATAAAAAAAAACTTGAAAAAATTGATTGTTTTTTTTAAACTTGCTCCAAAAATTTTGGACGCATAATTAAAAATCAATTTACAACTCAATTTGTCTTTGAAAGTTTGATTTCAAAATGAGAATGAGAACAAACCCGACTTTTCCAATGAAATCCAGGCAACCGTGTCAGACCGGATTTTTCACAAATTTTATATTGAACTAGCTGATCCCATACGAACTCCGTTTCGCTTTTAACTTGGAATATGTCATGAACAATTTGTATGACATTCAATTGCCAAGCATTCACTCCTTTCGGTGGCCTCTTGTACAATCTTTAATATTTGAAATCGATTGCCCTTCTCTCTAAACTCACGTGTGCAAATTTTCAAAGCAATCCATTGTATGATAACGTCAATATTGCTAAAAACAGTGAAAAATTAATTTATATGGACGACTCCTTTGGTCAACCCCTGGCAAAACATTTGACATCTAAAATCGATTGCCCGTCCCTGAAAACTACCGTGTGCAAATTTCCATCCCAATCCGATGTCAAATAACGACGATATAGCAAAAATATTGAAAGGTTAATATGGACGACCCCCTTTACCGACCCCTTACTCTGAATTCAATATCTGAAATCCATTACCCGTCTCTCCAAACTCTCGTGTACCAATTTTCGTCTGAATCCGATGCATAATAACGACAATATCGCATCAACAGTGAATAGTTAATATGGACGGCCCCTTTGGTCGATCCCTGAATTTAGTTTGGATATGTGAAATCAGTTGTTTATCCCTAATAACGCCTATGCGCAAATTTTCATCTCAATCCGATGTATGTCAATATCACTAAGATTCTGAAAATTTAATATGGACGACCCCTTTTGCCGGCCTCTTACACTGAATTTGATACCTCAACTCGATTGCGCGTCACTCAAAACTATCGTGTACCAATTTTCATCTTAATACGATGTATAATAACTTCAATATCGCAAAAACAGCAAACAGTTAATATGGACGACCCCTTTGGCCGACCCCTTACACAAAATTTGATACCTGAAATCGATTGTTCGTCTTTCAAAACACTCATGTGCAAATTTTCAACACGATCCGACGAAAAGTAACGTCAATATCGCGAAAACAATATTTGTCTTCTATGGACGACCCCCTTCAGAAGGGGTCATCCGAAAATCTAAAAACATTTTTCATCATTCCTGGTCCTAATGAGCATCCATGCTTAATTTCAGACCTCTAGCTCTTAAGACGGCTGAGTCTATAGAGGACAAACAAACAAACAAACAAACAAACAAACAAACAAACAAACAAACAAACATACAGAAATTGCTTTTTATATATATAGATATTCGGGTATATTTATATTATTTGTCAGACAATCTGGCAACCTTATCAAAGAATCTGAATCAAATGTCTGAATATTAAATTTTTATTAAAACCCATTTTGAAGGTTATGATTCTATATTCCCATAACAAAAATTGTATTTCTAAATATTTTTGTATTTCTGATTCTGTATCATGTTTAGGATCCTTGATTTTCAGTTAGAATAATCATAAGATATAAGGAATGAAAAGCTGCTTTGAAATCCTTGTTCGATTTTGCATTTCATATCAAGTTCATATCATGTTCATCAAAAAAATCAATTTGCATTTTAAATATTTTTATAATAGTTTTCCGAATTTGAAAAAAAGATGAATTTTGTTTTACAAAATTCTCAAATTTTATTCTAAAACAAAATTTAATCATTGAAAGCTTCAAAGTGGCGATCCAAAATTGGAAATCCATACGTGAATTCTGATTCACAATGCAGGGAATTCAAGAGAAAATGAACATAAAAATTTGCTTGTCAACTTCCATATTCAATTTATTTTTAATCAGAATAAGGATGTGCACACAATTCAGCTGAAGCTTTGCATGTTTTGTTTTATGCAAAATACCCCAAATTATATTTTTTTAAATTACCCACAGAATTTTCATTATGGAATTGATTATTTATGAAAAATTACTCCTGTTAAAAAAAAAACAAAGTCTGATATTCCCCTAAAAAATCTGCAATTCTATATTTTCTCAGTGTATTGATAAGAATTATTGATATTGAAGTTTTTTTTAAGCGGAATTTCAAACTGAAAACTTAAATTTATATCAAGTTTGCTCAAGTAAAATTGATCCAAAAATTTGTTATCGCTTACTGTTTTTTTTAAATTAATTATTTTCTCCAAATTAATTCTTGGAATTTGCATAAGAGTTTGGAAGATTAGGCTTGTATGATTTGAGCATAGAATCAAGGTTGTCGAACAAAATTCTGTGTTTTTTGGAAAAAAAATTTTTTTACTTTCTGTGATTTTACCCAAAAATCTGTGATGGATTTCTCTGATGTTATTTCCTTGAATTTCATAGAAAGTTCATGATAAATTGGGTCTATCTCACATTTTAGTTGGGCAAAATCAATAACCATTACCAATCTTATCATACTTTTCTAATTCTAAGTAAGAAATCTGAATTTTATATTGTTCAAAAAAAAATATTTTTTTTTCGTAAATCCATTCAAAATTCAACAATTCCTTGAAATCTTTGAAAATTTTAAAATTTTGTGTTCTGTGACACAGATTCTGTGATGGAAATTAACTCAAAAGTCTGTGAAATTACAGATTTTTCTGTGATTTAGGCAACCTTGCATAGAATACGTTTTTTTTAATAAATTGCTTGCTTAAAAAGAACATAATTTACGCTCAAATCGATGTTTGTTTAAGAAATTGAAGGTTAGCTTAAAAATTACTTATTGTATGCTCGAACTTCGACCTACCAGACTCTTAAACAAATTCTTAAATTTGAACTTTCGATGAAAGCTAATTCCATATTTTGTTTCTAAAGGTTTCATGAAAAAACTTTAGCTCACTCTTTAGGCTAAGGACCACTCTCTTGAGTTACGTTTTAAAACGTAGAAATGAATAATCAGCTTAATAGTAAAAAATAAAATTTTTCTTTTATCTGTACGTTATTGGGCAAAACATCATAGGTAAAAATCAGTCACCAAACCCCCCCCCCCCATGAGTCAGTTCTTCCTACGGCCCTGATAGTGTTCATCCATGTTCATCAGCAAAAATAAAAAAAAAACCGTTAGTGTGTAGTACGTGTTCCCTACAGCAATCGTAGTTCTATTTTTAGGGCTCAGCCGGGTGTTCTTGACCTCGGGGGCAAAACGCAAGCGCCCTCCGGCGACAGAGAATCATTGTCCTCCACCAGTTCCTGGTAGCAGTTGTGTAGTAGGCCGACATTTCCTGGAATTGGGAAAGGTACACCTACTCTGGCTGCCCGCTAAATCGACGTTGGTCTCGAAGATCTTTTACGTGATCCTGGCAGGTTCTCACAAGAAACTAGCATTGCTAAGTCAGCGTATGATAGATCAACGTCATGATATTGAGTAAATTATCCCCCCACAAGGTCGATCTTTGCCATGTGCAGAAGCACGGACTTCTAAGGAAGTCTACCGGGACCGATTAGTTAAGACGCACAATTTGCTGAGCAAATGTATCAAGATTCAAAAAGAACAACAGTAGTGGAACCAGGACATGGATATCGAGATTTCCAGTCAGCTTTTTTAGCATCGTTGTGGCTAAAACAAACTAGATGCAAAATGCTGAAATAATAAATTAGAAAGAAATAAAACGTAGCCATAAAATTATTCCGAAAAAAAACATCTTTAGATATGGTCACTTCCAATATAAAGAGAATTTAAATTTACAATATTTATAGTTGACCTAATTGAATCAATCATAGAAATAAAATTGAATCTATCATATTTATAATCAAATCAATCATTTTATTATAGCTGAATATATCACATTCATAATTAAATCAATCATATCATACAATAGATGTATCTCCTTTAATTATTGTTGAATGTATGACATCAATCGTAAATTAAAGTTGAATCTATTATATTTATAGTTGAATGCACGAAATTAATCAATAATACGACCATAGTTGAATGTTGAAGTATGTTGTTGAATGTACAAAATCAATCAGATTGTCTATTATATGTATTGTTGAAATTTTAATAATTATAATGGGTCGAGAAGCAATCAGATTTATAATTGAATATAAGTGGATTATTGTTGTTATACTATACTTTTTTCTCCGTGAACAAATAAACCTCTAAGATACAAATGAAACGAAAGCATAAAAGCAACAAATATTCTAGATATTGAAAAAAATTTATTCATGGTATTTTTGTTACTGATTTTTCTCAAATAAGTCAGATTTCAGAAGGTTTGTTACCTTACTTGCTAACATGAAACAGATTTTCTTCAAATTGTTTTTTTAATCGTTGTTTTTCTACATATTAAGAAAATCTTTGGAATTTTTAACTTTCATCAACCACAAACATCTTCGTGCATTTAACAAACAATGTTTTTTTTCGGAAATTTCAAAACTGTTTAAAGAAAAGAATTTTAAAAATTGTTCTCTATCTTCGATAAGTCATAATTTTCATAATATCAAAACAACGGCTTTTAACGTGATCAATTGTTTCATTAGAGCCAACATGATATTTTTATACTGCTATAGTTGATCAAGCGTAGTGCTCCTGTGCTGAACGAAAATTTGGTTTGTGATGAGAATGCTTCTAAATAAAATTCTTCCCGCTTATTTTCACCACCTTTCATTTCATCTAACTTTTTACTTGTCTATTAAATGTCCTAATGTCCTAATAATGATTTAACTTATAAGGACACCACTTTTCACCTATAAAATTCCGGTGATTTAAGTACCAAACATAAATAATATGGTGAATAATCACTTCACTTGTTTTTATTATATGCAAAAAAAGAATTATTTTTATTGTAAAAGTGATGTCACAGCCTAGACCAATACTGAAGGAGGTTAAGGTTAAGGTGTTAAGGTCATTGAACAGGATCAAATCTTTAATGATGTAAAACAATCTTTCAAAGATATGATAAAATTTCCTTAATGCGCTCGACATTTCATCAAAGCATGGCTCCAAGGAAAACAAAGATCGCGGCTCAATAAAATTTTGAAATAATAAAATAAAACGAATCAATTTCCCCCCGGATAGATCCTAGCGCAACGGCCATAAAAAGTCTCTATCTCTCATGGACAAAGCATAAATTAACGAAGCGCTTCGTGCGTGGTCATCAAATTATTAAAATAAATGTAGGGACCCATCGATCGAAGCAATTGGTTCGAGGAGCGTCGTCGCCAGTTCGTAGGCAAATCAAAACCTTTCAACTCTCGGTCGTAAAAGTTTCACTCCGTCGAAGTCGAAGAGCCCGAGAAATCCTTTACCTACTTGGTAATTTTGATTTCTTGTGCATTATTTATTCAACCCAAGCCACGCCAAGCCAAACCCAAGAAACGATCGTTGGCGTTGTTCCACTTATTTGTAACGATCTTTTTCCGCCCCGATCCGGTTTGGTCCTGGTGATCTTACCAGTCCAGTTCTTTTTTTTTTTCGATTTTTCCTTTCGCCTCGAGTCGATCGAGTCCTTGGAATCCTGAGGAAACCGAAATCCTGTTTCAGCTCTCCGAAGCGATTTCATATCCATAAATAACTTCATCCGTTGGGCCTCTCCTGCGCTTCGTCCCGATCGCGACTTGAGTCTTTCCACCCGCTCAGCATCCCAAATCAACCCATTCCTTAGATCCCTGAAGCACCGAGGAAGATCTTCCAACAGTCAAGCTTTGAACCCAGAACCCGCAATGAATTTATATACATTATATGTGCGCTGGGGAGATGCTGATGACGAAGATGATGACGAAGACGACGACGACGACGAAAGCGTAAAAAGTCACTGACCTTATCCTTGAAATGAGAAAATTTTCATCTTCCCTTCATGAGCGTTCTCGGGTTGACTCTTGCTCGTTGGAAGCGATCGTGCCGTGTCCTGGCAAGGAGTTCGGTTCTGCTTTTCGTTTTCTTTTCATTTCGAACTCTTTTCCTACAAAGTTGAATCTTCGAAGCAGAACCTAGCTAGGTAGGAGTTGATGCTGTGCTGCCGAGTAACTCTTTTATGCTTAATGAAAACCGGTATTTCTCCGGGAGATCTTTTTGGATTCGTCATCGTGGCCGCTTCACGGTTTCTTCATGTATCTTAGAAAGTGAGCCTCCCAGGAAGGCCCAAACAATCGTTGAGGACTCGCCGCTTGGCTTGAATTTTTTTTTCTTTCTTGGAGTATCATTGTTCTTCTGGAGGACTATCCAAGCCTTGAACTCAGAGGGATGTGTTTCGAGATGTGTTTTTTGATTGATTTGAAGACTGGGCGTTGGCTCGCTTAAGAAAGCGAAACAAATTCAACTCATCCTGGCACTTTAAAATTAAGGACACATCATAAGAACTTTAAGGACTGATGCCTCAGTTGAAGAAAATCTCGTAGATCGTAGCTATTTTTGAAACATCTCCTGTAGACGAAAAGTAGAAATGCAAACAAACATAAGGGAAAGAAAGGTCACTTGATCCCTTGATATTCTTCATTCCTTAAAACCATACCCGCAGAAGCTAATTTTTCTTGAAAAATGTCCCCAAAGATGTAATATTTTTATGCTTCATTGTTTAAAAAAATTAAAAACATATATAATAACTTCTGGAAATACTTCTTAAAGTTTTTTCCCGTCATTTTCAAATGTTTCCAACATGCATATTACAACAAAATGATGTATTTTTATCTTTTTTCGAGTAAAGTATAATTTAAATTTTGGGAACAAATTAAAACGTTTTCGCCTTGGAACTCCCTTTGAACAATTGATCCCTCAAATTTTAAAAGACATTTATTCCTCTGAATTTACTCGCGATAATAATTCAATAACTGTCTAGTTCTAAAGATTTTTATTATAACTTTTAACATCAAGCTAGTCCACTTCATAATAAAAAAGCAATTTTTTTTCTAACTCACCAAAATACTAAGTAACCGGGTGTAATGTGACTAAAAATAATTAGGTTTTTTTTTAATTTTGGTTGAATTTGAGAACAGATCTCGTACAAATTAACGATATAATCGTTACATCGTTACAAAAATCCTTGTTATTCTTCCCCAAGCTCATCTTCGTGTTTAATTTTTTTGAGCGCAATTATTCGACATCAAACAGTTTCAAATACTGTTAAAGTTGGTGAAATTGTTTTTTTTTCTAATAGCTGGTATGAAAATAAGGCAAAAGGTTTCAAGTGTCCTCACTCTCAGCTATTTGTTCTCAAATTTTATCAAAAATCGTTGTAAACCCACAAATGAGCCTTGTGCTATAGAATGCACTGTATTTCCGTCTTGTCCGAAAAAATACCTTTAAAAAAAATTGTACCTTCATACAAAGGAAATGGATTTTCGGCGCTGTCTGGAAATCCAAAATGGAGGCTTGCGTCTAACTTCAAAATGTTGTGATGGATTGAAAATCGCATGAAATTCTCACAACAAGGTGGAAGCGTTCAACGAGTTCTAATCGACTATCGATTGAGAATAAAAAGAAAAAATCTAGATAAAATTAAACTTACTTAGGCTGGAACATACATGAAATTTTTCTTATTCTCCCTCTATAAAATTTGAAGTTTTTTCTGTAAATTTCGAAAAAAAAAATCATATACATATTCGAAAGATTACAAGACCAGATAACAAATTGTGGAAGATGGGAGTTATTTCACCTTTTGTATTCTTGATTTTATTGAATTTTCGATAAATATTTTCTTCATTTATAGGTTTTGTGCAATGATATAATATGCAATTTTGTTTCATACAAGTTTTCGTGCAATTTATTCCAGTTTATTTGCTTTACTTTTCGCATTATTTTTTATTATCCTCCCTCCTTCGCGATATTCCAACTCCAAGTGACAAAAGAAGGATTTGAAATTTGTTCCGGCCTTATCGAAAAAAGATAAAGAAAAGTTAAATAAGAAAATCAAGAAAACTGAAACGAGATAAAATGAAGTAAACCAAAATTAAACAAAATCATACAAATGCTAGTGCATATGTAGAGATGAGATGAAGGATATTATTATTTGTTTGTTTTTATTTAGCCGTCCGGTGGAAAAGACGGAATTGGCTCAGGGAGAAATAATTTATAAGCCTCTTGTTGCTGACTGTTTGTCTTGACTTGGGCTTCCGGTGGAAAAAAAGACGGAATTGGCTAAGGAAGCGCAAAATTTTAGGGCTGTTGCTGCTGATTGTTTGCTTTGATTTGGCCTTCCGGTGGAAAAAGACGGAACTGGCTTAGGAAGTGTAGATTATTAAACGCAGATTTTTAAGGCTGTGGTTGTTGTTTGTTTGTTTTAATTTGCCTACCGGTAGAAAAAAAGACGGTATTAGCTTATGAAGCGCAGATTTTCAAGGCTGTTGTTGCTGAAAAGGACGAATTGACTTAGAAAGCGCTGAATCTTAAGGCTGCTAGTGCTTCGTTTTGATTTGGCCTTCCAGTGGAAAATGACGAAATGGCTTAGGAAGCGCAGATTTTTAAGGTAGCTTCTACTGATCGCTTGTTTTGATTTCGCCTTCCGGTGGAAAGGGACGAATAGGCTTAGGAAGTGCAGATTTTTAGTACTGTTGCTAATGATTGTTTGCTTTGATTTGGCCTTCTAGTGGAAAAAAAAGACAAATTGGCTTAAGAAGCGCAGATTTTTACGGCTGTTGTTTGATTTGATTAGACCTTCTTGTGTTAAAAATAAGACAAAACTGGCTTAAGACGCGCCGAATTTTTAAGGCTGCTGCTGATTATTTTGTTGACTTGGCCTACCGGTGGAAATAGACGGAATAGCTTAGGAAAGGCAAATTTGTAAGTCTGCTACTGCTGATTGTTTGTTTTGATTTGACCTTCTGGTGAAAAAAAAAGACGGAATTGGCTTAGAAAACCCAGATTTTTAAGGCTGTTGCTGCTGATTGTTTGTTTTGATTTCACTTTCTTGTGGAAAAGTACGAATTAGCTAAGGAAGCGCAGATTTTTTAAGCTGTTGTTGCTGATTGTTTGTTTTGATTTGGCCTTTCGGTGGAAAAATGATGGAATTGGCTTAGAAAGCGCAAATATTAGGACTGTTGCCACTGATTGTTTGTTTTGATTTGGCTTTCTGGTGAAAAAAAAAGCCGAAATTGGCCTAGGAAGCGCAGATTTTTAAGGCTGTTGTTGCTGATTGTTTGTTTTGATTTCACCTTCCAGTGGAAAAAGACGGGATTGGCATAGGAAGTGCAGATTTTTAAGGCTGTTTTTGTTGATTGTTTGTTTTGATTTGGCTTTCTTGTGGAAAAGTACGAATTAGCTTAGGAAGCGCAGATTTTTTAAGCTGTTGTTGCTGATTGTTTGTTTTGATTTGGCCTGATGGAATTGGCTTAGAAAGCGCAAATATAAGGACTGTTGCTACTGATTGTTTGTTTTGATTTGGCCATCTGGTGGAAAAAAAGCCGAAATTGGCCTTGGAAGCGCAGATTTTTAAGGCTGTTGTTGCTGATTGTTTGTTTTGATTTCGCCTT
Source organism: Uranotaenia lowii (assembly GCF_029784155.1). NCBI lineage: Eukaryota > Metazoa > Arthropoda > Insecta > Diptera > Culicidae > Uranotaenia > Uranotaenia lowii. Next base: position 283,872,441 of record NC_073693.1, on the reverse strand, counting down.
CCAATGGAAAAAGACGGAATTGGCTTAGGAAGCGCAGATTTTTAAGGCTGTTTTTGTTGATTGTTTGTTTTGATTTGGCCTTCCGGTGGAAAAAAAGATGGAATTGGCTTAGAAAGCGCAGAATTTTAAGGATGCTGCTGCTTATTGTTTGTTTGGATTTGGCCTTCCGATTGAAAAAGACGGAAATGGCTTAAGAAGCGCAGATTTCTAAAGCTGTCGTTGCTGATTTTTTGTTTTGATTTGACTTTCTGGTTAAAAAAAGACGGAATTGGCTAAGGAAGCGCAGATTTTCAAGGCTTCTGCTGATTGTTTGTTTTGATCTGGCCTTCCGGTAGGTAAAAACGGAAGCGGCTTAGGAAGTAGAGATTTTTCAGGTTGTTGTTTGTTTGCTTCGATTTCGCCTTTCGATGGGAAAATACGAATTGGCTTAAGAAGCGCAGATTTTTAAGGCTGTTGCTGATTATTTGTTTTGAATTGACCTTCCGGTGGAAAAAGACGCAATTGGCTTAGGAAGTGCATATTTTTTAGGCTGCTGCTAATTATTTGTTTTGGTTTCGCCATCCGCTTGAAAAAAGAAGAAGCCGAAATTGGCTTAGGAAGCGCAGATATTTAAGGCTGTTGTTGCTGATTGTTTGTTTTTATTTAGCCTTCCGGTGGGAAAAGACGGAATTGGCTTAGGGAGCACAGAATTAAAAGGCTGTTTTTGTTGATTAGTTGTTTTGATTTGATCTTCCGGTGGAAAAACACAGGATGGACTTAGAAAGCGCAGATTTTAAGGACTGTTGTTGCTGATTGTTTGCTTTATTTGACCTTCCGATGGAAAAAGGATGGAATTAGAAAGCACAGATTTTTAGGACTGTTGTTGCTGATTGTTTGTTTTGATTTGGCCTTCCGATGGAAAAAAAGACGGAACTGGCTTAGAAAGCGCAGAATTTTAAGGCTGCTGCTGCTGATTGTTTGTTTTGATTTGGTTTTCCAGTGGAAGAAAACTGAATTGACTTAAGAAGCGCAGATATCTAAGGCTGTTGTTGCTGCTTGTTTGTTTTGACCTGACCTTCTGGTGGAAAAAAGCCGAAATTGGCCTAGGAAGCGCAGATTTTTAAGGCTGTTGTTGCTGATTTTTTGTTTCGATTTCGCCTTCCAGTGGAAAAAGACAGAATTGGCTTAGGAAGCGCAGATTTTTAAGGCTGTTTTTGTTGATTGTTTGTTTTGATTGGGCCTTCTGGTGGAAAAAAGACGGAATTGGCTTAGAAAACCCAGATTTTTTAAGGCTGTTGCTGCTGATTGTTTGTTTTGATTTCGCTTTCTTGTGGAAAAGTACGAATTAGCTTAGGAAGCGCAGATTTTTTAAGCAGTTGTTGCTGATTGGCTTAGAAAGCGCAAATATTAGGACTGTTGCTACTGATTGTTTGTTTTGATTTGGCCTTCTGGTGGAAAAAAGCCGAAATTGGCCCAGGAAGCGCAGATTTTTAAGGCTGTTGTTACTGATTGTTTGTTTTGATTTCGCCTTCCAGTGGAAAAAGACGGAATTGGCTTAGGAAGCGCAGATTTTTAGGGCCGTTTTTGTTGATTCTTTGTTTTGATTTGGCCTTCTGGTGGAAAAAAAATGGCTTAAAAAGCGCAGAATTTTAAGGATTCTGCTGCTTATTGTTTGTTTTGATTTCGCCTTCCAGTGGAAAAAGACGGAATTGGCTTAGGAAGCGCAGATTTTCAAGGCTGTTTTTGTTGATTGTTTGTTTTGATTTGGCCTTCCGGTGGAAAAAAAGATGGCTTAGAAAGCGCAGAATTTTAAGGATTCTGCTGCTTATTGTTTGTTTGGATTTGGCCTTCCGATTGAAAAAGACGGAAATGGCTTAAGAAGCGCAGATTTCTAAAGCTATCGTTGCTGATTTTTTGTTTTTATTTGACCTTCTGGTTAAAAAAAGACGGAATTGGCTAAGGAAGCGCAGATTTTCAAGGCTTCTGCTGATTGTTTGTTTTGATCTGGCTTCCGGTAGGTAAAAACGGAAGCGGCATAGGAAGTTGAGATTTTTTAGGTTGTTGTTTGTTTGCTTCGATTTCGCCTTCCGATGGGAAAGTACGAATTGGCTTAAGAAGCGCAGATTTTTAAGGCTGCTGCTGCAAATTATTTGTTTTGAATTGACCTTCCGGTGGAAAAAGACGGAATTGGCTTAGGAAGTGCATATTTTTTAGGCTGCTGTTAATTATTTGTTTTGGTTACGCCATCTGGTTGAAAAAATAAGATGGAATTGGCTTAAATATGAAGCGTAGACTTTTAAGGCTGCTGCTGATCGTTTGTTTTGATTTGGCCTCCTGGTTGGTAAGACTGATTTGAAGAATACTTTTGAACTATTCCGGCTTTGGTAAACAAATACGGACAGAAGGGAAAGCACAGATGGGGTAGGCTGTTGCTAAGAATATTTTCAAATTAGATGAAGAATATGCAGATATTCTTGTTTCATAGGTGTCCTGCGTTTGATTTATTAATTTTAAAATTCAAATCATTCAAAAGACTTAATAAATTTTTAGAAGTACGGGGTCGTTTCTGATTTCCTTCAATTTCTTTTTTTATGGCCATCATCTTCAATTATCCACAACCCTCAGCAAATAATAGACCCGAGTGAGAGAAAATCCTGCCCAGTCATTGCACTTGACTGTTGATTCCCGAAATGATTCAACGCATAGATTTTCAACGATCCTCGTTTCATCACAATAATAACATCAACATCAACAGCAGCTCAACCCGTTGAGCTTGAGTGCATTTTATCCATCCCAAGATAGATCCACAGAACGATCGCGCACTTGTCTCAAGGAGTTCTCTTTCGACAGCATATGAACCCTTATGCATATGATTCAGAAGGCAAGCACGAAAAACTTCCAAAAAGGAACCAACCGAACAGCCTAAAACCTGTACCCGCGAGAGGTGAAGATAATCGAAAATTTCAGTAAAACAAATCATGCAGCCTTCCCCACAAATCTACTCCTGTGGAACGGATTTTTTCTTTCTTTTCTCCCCTGGTCGTCTTTTCAGGAAAGGGGGAACCGGAGCGCATAGAAATATAAACATAAACTCCTTTTTCCACTTTTTTTTTATTCTCCTTTCCGAGACTAGCAGCTTTCCTATCGTACTAACATCTTAGGAACTCTCACTGACCCCTAGATGCATTGACGATTGAAAGAGTTTGAACCACGTGTTAACAAATTTGCTGAAGTCCTTTTAAAATTTTTGTAGATAAAATGGAAAATAGTTCAAATCAAATATATGATTCTTGTTCAATAATTTAGATACTCCTTCTTCGTTCTGAAAAATTAACATTCTGAATAAAGCCATAATTTCGTAGTTCAAAATTATTAAGAACATTCAAGTATAAACAAATGTTAATTTACTATAAATAAAAAGTACATTCTTCAATAAATTTCCTAAAACATTTCGAAAACTATTCAAACTCATCCCACCTTTAGTGTTCATACCTCCCCGAATCAGTATGTTTTTTCCCATCGCTTCGTTCCATTCTCTGCCTTTCTCTATCCTTAGATAATTGTGGTAGACTGTAGCAGGTCGATGACTTGTAGATTCGTCGTTTTTTATGGTTGTATTCTTGTAACTTTCCCAACATAATGTATGTTCCTCGCGTTAAGTGTCTTTCCCTAAAAGCTTCAGGTGTTTTTTCGAGCAATTGGGGAAGGATCCTTGATTGTTGGGTTGAAGAAGGATTGAAGGTAAGAAATCTATAAATCAGAAATTCAAATTATACTTTTTAAGTCTTCGCGTCCTTCCGGACACAAGGGATGAAAGTCCAGGTAGAAATCAGGATTTGAAGTAAAATACTTAACCAAGAATCGTTTGATTTATTAAAAAAAAAGATTCTCTTTGAAATGAAAATCAATAATCTGACAAGCGTCCACATAGCCTGAAATCTGAAATCCGGATCTGAAATCTGAATCTGAAATCTGAATCTGAAATCTAAATCTGAAATCTGAATCTGAAATCTGAATCTGAAATCTGAATCTGAAATCTGAATCTGAAATCTGAATCTGAATCTGAAATCTGAATCTGAAATCTGAATCTGAAATCTGAATCTGAAATCTGAATCTGAAATCTGAATCTGAAATCTGAATCTGAAATCTGAATCTGAAATCTGAATCTGAAATCTGAATCTGAAATCTGAATCTGAAATCTGAATCTGAAATCTGAATCTGAAATCTGAATCTGAAATCTGAATCTGAATCTGAAATCTGAATCTGAAATCTGAATCTGAAATCTGAATCTGAAATCTGAATCTGAAATCTGAAATCTGAATCTGAAATCTGAATCTGAAATCTGAATCTGAAATCTGAATCTGAAATCTGAATCTGAAATCTGAATCTGAAATCTAAATCTGAAATCTGAATCTGAAATCTGAATCTGAAATCTGAATCTGAAATCTGAATCTGAAATCTGAATCTGAAATCTGAATCTGAAATCTGAAATCTGAATCTGAAATCTGAATCTGAAATCTGAATCTGAAATCTGAATCTGAAATCTGAATCTGAAATCTGAATCTGAAATCTGAATCTGAAATCTGAATCTGAAATCTGAAATCTGAATCTGAAATCTGAATCTGAAATCTGAATCTGAAATCTGAATCTGAAATCTGAATCTGAAATCTGAATCTGAAATCTGAATCTGAAATCTGAATCTGAAATCTGAATCTGAAATCTGAATCTGAAATCTGAATCTGAAATCTGAATCTGAAATCTGAATCTGAAATCTGAATCTGAAATCTGAAATCTGAATCTGAAATCTGAATCTGAAATCTGAATCTGAAATCAGAATCTGAAATCTGAATCTGAAATCCTAATCTGAAATCTGAATCTGAAATCTGAATCTGGAATCTGAATCTGAAATCTGAATCTGAAATCTGAATCTGAAATCTGAATCTGAAATCTGAATCTGAAATCTGAATCTGAAATCTGAATCTGAAATCTGAATCTGAAATCTGAATCTGAAATCTGAATCTGAAATCTGAATCTGAAATCTGAATCTGAAATCTGAATCTGAAATCTGAATCTGAAATCTGAATCTGAAATCTGAATCTGAAATCTGAATCTGAAATCTGAATCTGAAATCTGAATCTGAAATCTGAATCTGAAATCTGAATCTGAATCTGAAATCTGAATCTGAAATCTGAATCTGAAATCTGAGTCTGAAATCTGAATCTGAAATCTGAATCTGAAATGCGAATCTGAAATCTGATTCTGAAATCTGGAATCTGAATCTGAAATCTGAATCTGAAATCTACATATTTTTCGCTAAATTTAATAATTTTTTTTTGAAATGAAACATTTATGAATAGATGAATTGTTAAAATTTGTCGTATTTTTATCGTTGATGTTGTTAAAATTTCTAAGGTACACGATTTTAGTTTTCTATGAGCTCACAGACCCTAAATGAACTGAAGTATCACATAGAAGCTCAAAAACTGTTATTTTTTTATATGTAGAACTGGAAAGATTCCCTAAAGCAAGGGGAGAGTAAGTAAAGTGTTTGAGTTGTTATCACATTTAACGTTTCTTGGGTTACGCTGTCATAGACACCCTAGGAGCCAGCAGCTTAAAGGAAACATTTCTTCCAAATGGTGAATGTTAGTGCTGTGTAAAAATCTACCCTCGACTGCAGCGCTTGTTCTCGATTGAGACACGCCAACAACGTCTCAACCAGTCCTTCCCTGATCGTCTCAAAAAGACAGTCGAGTCGTTATTTTTAGACTTCAACTTCTTCCCCCTCATGTCGAGTCATCGAGGGCGCAAGGAGGAGGCATTTAAATGCAAAACCATAACAGGAAGTGTTCACCTTTTCGGGTGCATTATCCTCATTTCGGATGCAGACTTCTCCCTTGGTTCTTCATTATCTTGGTGCTGTTAGAAGAAGGAGGAATCACTCCATCGTGGTTCCGTTCTAGTCTGTCGCGAGGGAAACTTCTTCATTTTCCCCTGTCATGTCTTGAGGACGAGTCAAATCAGTCGAGTGAAGAAAACCAACCGACCGGAAGCGACTGAGTCCTACCAGAACACAGTTAGTTAGTTGATCCTCGAGGGCAAAGCAAAGTCAGGCAGGGCTGGTTTTGGCTTCGTTTGCTGTTTCGTTTGTTTAATGATAAGTTGTGAATAAGCGGGTGCTGAGCGACTTCTTGCGGGGTGCGTGGTGCAGATTCAGCCGAGGCGAGGGTCCTTATTTGTTTCTTCCAACGGACGTTTTCCACCTCACACCAGTGCAGACTGCGGGCGGAAAACTAAAGCCTTGTTATCTATCCTGGATCTTAAGACATTGTACGGAAGAAAGTGTGAGAAATGTTTCGTGGAGTGGAAAAAATATAAGAAAGTTAATAACTGTTTCGAAATAAAATTCCCACAGTTTCTTCTAAACTAGGATATCTAAGAATGGGAAAAATCTTTTTACGCAGTTATTCAATAAAATTTTGAGTTTGAATATATAACATAATATAACATTAATAATATTTCTAATATCTGGATACTGCCCCTACCACTTGAGTTGCGAATGTCAATATGAAGATTGATCTGAAGGTTTTCTGAAGGCTTTTTGATGTTAACATTCAACGTTTAAATTATTGCGTTTAATCTTTATATTGGTTATCCTAGTTTTGATTTTTTATGATCAAATGCAGAGAGAAAATTTATGTATTTCGTTTTGGTAAGACCTAAACATAAAATAAACCCGAACATAAAATTTCATAATAAAAGAACTGATTTTTGTATCTCTCTAAATGGATATCAGAGAGTTAGAGATCTAACAAAACAAACAATAAATTTGTATGGGAACCCTCCCCTAATCTAAAAAGAACGAAGGGAACTCCACCCTCCTTCCAAAAAGTGTCTATAGAGAACAGAAAAATCACATATATTTTTCTTTAGTATTCTAATTTTGGCTGTTTTTCGGTTTTGAATTTCGAGCAAAGAACTTTTCCTAAACCAGAATAATTTTGAAATTTTTTCTACGGGATTTTTCACATAAATTGAGATTTTGTTGCATCATATCGATTCAACTTGAATTTTGTAGTAACCACAGAATATCGAGGATGCCCTGGTAAAAGCTACTTTACTTTCACATAACTTCACGTAAATTTCAAGTGGTTGATCTAAATCCGTTTATCGCAATTGTCTCAAGCGTGTGGTTGTAAATTCTTATTAGAGAAGAGAATTGTCAGCCAGCTGTTGTGAAAATTTGTGTGTCCCCCGAAGAGGAATATCATTGACAAGCATAATTAGATTTAGCTTTGTCTTTTTGGCAAGTGTCTTTGACTTTTTGATGATTCTGAATAATAATAAATTTATTTTTGTTTCCATATTTTGATAACAAGGGATGGATCTAGATGCAAGTGCCCTTCCGAAACTGGTGCCGGTTACTGTTTTTTTTGGTACAACTTCTCGGAACACGGAACATAGGACACCATATAGGCAACAACGGACAAGATAAAATTATGTTTTAATTAGATCATTTATTTTTCATTAATGAATACTTTTCCATTTTTTTTTTCATTATTCCACAAACCGCCCTGCCCTGCTGGAACTGCGAGAATTGAAGTGTTTTATTGTGGTAAAAGTGAAGAGTAAGGGAAAAATATTGTGAAAATAAAGTTTGTTGTAAACGAAATTTTGTTATATTTTCATTATAAACATAAACAAAAATACAAATTGACCTATATTTCACTCCGATTCTAAAAACAGTCCTCGTAGTTTTCATAAGCACAGTGAGTTGAATTCACTAAAAATTCACTTAAATTGTAGGTTAGGCCCTTGAAACACGAATTCTTATAGGGACGTGTTTACATATTGATCTCGTAGGATCTACGTGGAAATCAATTGGATAAAAATTATGTATTTTTTCACGTAACCACTACGTGCAGATTATTTTGCGTGTGGGATTTATGTTTGTCTCTACCACTTTAAATAAAATTGACAAAATAATTTTCCTAACTCTTCGTTTGGCTAAAAAAAACAAACTTTACAGATAGGGTAAATGTATTTTAAGTTATAAATGTGTATAAAACACCAAAATATAAGTGGCCCACAATACCTCACATTATGTGGCCCATGTTTAAGTGATTATCGCTATTTTAAAGAAAATTTACTTCCATGTGAAAGAGCAAGACAAAACTAAAATCATAAGCACATGAGGATATTTTTGTTTTGAACTTTAGGTTTCCCACGGACGCAATTTATGGGTACTCGATTAATTAATTATTTAAGTAAGGAGAGAGTACCATATTTCGTGATATTTGGTCAGGGGTCTCTAGATTTGACATACGTAGATGAATTTATTAATTCTAACAATGTTCCGAAAATCAATCATTTTCTATCAGCAATGCTTTACTGCATTCAGAGCCAAAAAATCGAAGCAGTCAATTTTTCCTCTCCAACCAAATCATATAAACAAGCATGCATGACAGCGACGCTGCTGTATTTGATACATTCCCGCAAACATGATGTGGTAAAGAAGGACGCATACTATCAGCAACGAACGTCTGGATGGTGATTGCCTTCCTTGACGGTTTTCATCCTTCTAGGATCACAACTGATATATATCAGTTCTGAGAGATGTGTAAAGGTTAAAATATGATTTTTAGTTTTTCGCTTTGCGTAGAAGAACAATATCATTACTAAGTAACCGCAATGAACTGTCCAGCCTGTGCTACGGCTTTTTTCAGCATGTGGTCCAGGTATTTCTTCAGATTTTTCCTTCTGAAACATTCATGATCGTCTATCAATAACAAACATTATCAACAATGATGCGAGGATAGACGTTCGGGAATGATTGAGGGAGTGACGTTCAAAATGTTTCACCAAGTATGTCGATCACCGTCGATTAGCCACGAGACGAATAGCAACGGTAGCCTTCGATGCGGCATGGTAGATATATTTTCTTGTATCAAGTTAGTGTTGATTTTCGACATATATTCAATGGGTACTTTTACCACGTGCGTATTACAGCACTCGAAGACATCAGTATTCTAGCTAGAAACCAATCCTGATTGCTTTTCTTGAGCGATTTTCCGAACATTGATTCTAAGATATAAAATTTTTGGTAACTAAGTTCCAAATTCTTTTCTGGGCTCTGTTGAAGTTTGAAGTATTAATTTAAGGCTATAATTTTCGAAAAAATAACATGTTTTTAAAGTGTGTCAATGTTTCTAATTTGGCACTAATTTTTCATAACTATGGACATTAGACTGCTGCAAGCATCACGCAAAACTATGGTAGAGTTAAAAAAAAGTCAAATATGTTGTTTTTGTGCTGAAGAAGGACAATCGGCTAAATATTTTATAACTTGAATCAAATCCAATATTTTGAGTTATTTTGAAGGTCAAGCTTCAGGAAGCAGAAAATGTTAATAAAATGATTTAAAAAAAAGCGGTTCATAGTCTGCATTACTGATGGCGCACTTGTTGCTGAAAAATTAAAGGCGAAAAACTTCTTTATTGGGCGTTATCTCAAAAACCACTGGACAGAACAGCACAAAAATTTGCACATGTAAACATTAGATGACCAGGTAGCTTAGCTGAAAATTTTATCAATGTAGGTCCATGCATTCAAAAGTTATTCACAAAACAAAGTGTTGCATTTTATTAATATACTCCTTAATGGCCATATGAGGGAAAAGAAGGAATATGGAGCAACTATGTGACATTGTTTATTGACATCATTTGCTATTTCACAGGGAAAAAAAAGATCTTTGCTAAATTGGAGGACTTCCATCGGGGCAGCGAAGTGATAGGGAAACTAGGGGTAACACGTTCACTTTTGGAAGAATCCTTTTATAACTCGTTAATAAAAATTGCAGGATTTGCAGGGGGATTGTTCTTCACCAGAAATATACAAACAGAAACACTTTAATCACTAATATACGTCTTAATCGTTAGGAGAGAATGAAGATACTTGATCCCTGGGGATATTGGATCCCTTAGCTAAATCTCTAAACTGGAATGACTTACACGGATTAAATGTTCTAGAAAAATATTCCAAATAGAGCAAAACAACTATGATTTAAGCCCAAACATTTTGAACAAAATAATTTTTTGTAGTTATTGAATTTTGTTTGAAAAATTCCACAAAATGTGAGAGCGCCGATGTGGTCTAGTGGATAGGCTGGCGCGAGTCTGGTATTGGTACGCCAGGCGTACTGGGTTCGATTCCCGGTATCGGTAGGAAAAACTTTTGGGTTCGAATCCCATAAGCGGGCCGACAGGTAAGATGTGTTTCATTATATAACTGACTATATAATTGGAATGTTCAATCAGTTGCCAGCTGGCCAGGTATATACACGGATGCCGGAATACCTGTAAGTAAACTAGCCCACCTGATTGATTCGTTCTTCCAAAATATACCTACATCAACACACGCAATACATTCACCACATAACAGTTCATACGAAGCCATGGGGTCCGGGTATGGTGGCGCGCTGCATTGGAGATTTGTCGAACCTAATAATCTAAGGAATGTATGTGAACCCATACTTTGGCAGAAACTGCGGTGAATCCGTGCACCCATGGTGGATTACCAACATAAAAATTCCACAAAATGTGACTTGAAGATTTTTGTTTATCACTTTAAAATGTTTTTGGCATGGAAAAATTATGACAAATATATATTATAATATAGAAATTGTAGAGTGTAATATGTATTTCATAACAACATATTTTTAAAATAATGGTAAACTCTCAAAATTTGTTCAGACTAAGTATTTTTAAATGTTGATTATGGGTTCAATTGATTCCTAGAGTTCAAAAAGGTATATTTTTCTTCTAAAACGATAGTTACCATTGCTGATTACGAGATTACTAATATCTATCCAATAACTGATATTCATACAATAATTGGTTTCAGACACGAATGCCACAAGGATGGTAAAGTGTCGTAAATAAAAAAAAAATACAATAATTGTCTGGCATAAAGGGCTAAGGAGATTGATTTTCTCACAAATTTAGAAAATATAGTCTCAAAGTATGCAATGACTATAGTGTTTAAACATTGTTTTGGAATTTTCTTCTTTTGACATTTATAAATTGTGAAATGAGAAAAAACATCACCAAAATAGTCAATTGACATTCTATTTTGAAATTTTGTTTGATTTTTTTCCGAGGATTAAGGCCCCCGGAATGAAGGATCAAGTCTCCCTCAATGTTTTAACTTACACGAAAATGCTTCTAGTCTATCTACGGCTCTATGGGTTCATGTATCGTTCCAACTTTTGGGGCACTGAAACTGTCAGAAAACGCAGAAAACGGAAGGTTGCTAAATTTTTCCATTAAATATGATAAAAATAAGAAAAGGGGATCAAGTATCCCCATTCTCCCCTATATTTTAAAACGCTTTCTAAAGCATGATGTATGACCCAAACGCGCCGGTGAACGTTTAATAAATACGTGTTTATAGATTCAAGCGCCCCCGAAAGTGTTTTCCTGGAAAAACAATGACATCTGGAGTGAATTTTGCCACATGAAAATTCATGTGAATTTTAAGTGACCATCAAGTGAAAATCAAGTCCATTTATAGTCGTAATAAATTGAGCGCACGATAAGCGCCTTTGAGTATGCAAACATTGATCAATATGTACACAATTTAGGTAACATACACCCAAAATAATCTGCACGTAGCGGCTACGTGAAAAACTACATAATTTTTATCCAATTGATTTTCACGTAAATGCTACGGAATCAATACCTATTTGCGTCCCTATAAGAATTCGTGCTTCATGGAGCGCACCTACAATTTACGTGAATTTCAAGTAAGTTCAACGCGATGTGGCCATGAATGCTACGGGGGATGTTTTTAATATTTACCCGAATGAAATTAAGGTTGATTTTTCTTTCGTATTTTTATTTTTGTAAAAAATGTTCAAAACAAAACAAGTTAACAATGGCATAAACTTTATTTTCACAATATTTACACTTACACTATACTTTATGAGAAATTAGAACACTTAAATTCCTGCACCGTTATTTTGGTTTGTTGAATCCTGTAGAGATAGGAAAGTATACATTAATGAAAAATCAATAATTTAAACTCAAAATACTTCACCTTGTTCGTTGTTGCGTGATTGGTGCGCTGTTGAACCCAGACAGTCATATGTAGTCAGTCCGTATACGTTAGGACTCCTCAAAGAACGAGTGTTGAAACGAATGATGAAAAAACAAAACATTAAAAAAATATAATTTGGCATAATTATCGCTTACCAGGTGATCAAGTTAAATCCAATGAAATCCTCCTTGATACGCATTTTCTCTTCTAGGGAAGATTGAGAACTATTGAAAAATATACTTTCCTTCACAACAGCTAAGAAAATCAACTGAATGTCAATTCCCTTTTCTAATAAGAATTTACCACTTCACGCTCTAGAAAAATGAAAAGACATGAATTCACTCAGATTTTACGTGAAATTCATGTGCTAGTTACGTAGAAGAATAGGAGTTACTACAGGCACACGTAGAATCGATGGGATGCAACAAAATCTTAGTTTACGTGAAAAATCCCGTAGAATAAATTTCTAAATTATTTTGGGTGTACATACCGTCAACTGGGGCAACATGCAACAATTTTCAATTTCATTGGCTTCTAAAAACTTTATGTTCACAGTTAATCATATCTTTTATGCATTAAAAGTTTCAAGGTTGACGGGACATCAAATTGGCGTAGTCAGAAAAATTATTGGTTTCTTGAGTTATTTTTAATTTTCTAAAAACATGCGATTTTCATCCTCCTCAGAAAATGGGGTAACTTGCAACAAACTTTGTTTTTGATAAGAAATTTTATGAAAACGTATGAAAATGTATAGTTTTCGATAAATTGTCGATGAATTCAAGATTATTACGCATGAAAACACCATTTGCAGTTATTTTTTGTTTTGTGAAAACTTATTTTCTCATTTTTTCTGAAAATTAGGGTGCTGCATACATTTAGGGGTAAAACAATAGTACTAAAAATTGAAAAAGCCGAAATCATTAAAAAAAATGTTTGGATGAAAGAAATTTCAGTGTTGACAAACGCGTGATGCAAAACAATCATATTCCAGCATTTGGATATGAAATTTACAAGGTGTTTCTTTGATTTGCATTTTGTTGCATTTTACCCCACACTGGTAACTGAATTATAAAAATATTTATTTCAATAGTGTTGGTATAGGATGAGGAAACCAGTACAAAGTTTGTAGGTGATATTATTAAGCCAATCCTTCATACTGGGTATAGTTTTTTACGGCACCGAAAAATGTTAAAAATTGTACATTTATTGTTCGATTTTTTAAATTTTAAAGGAAAATCAAAAATTTTAAAAAAACATCTCAGGATGCTACAAATTATGTCATCGTCATGTTGTAATCATTAAAAGATATCTTTATCTCAATACATTAAATAAAAAATTGAATCAGTGTGGTGTTATCTAAATGTTGCATCCAACCCCGCTGTTGCATGATGCCCCGTTTGACGGTACTTAAATGCGCACATATCTTAAATAATCCCAAGTAACCAAAAGTTCCATAAAACGGTCTCTACAAAGCTTACTCAGCCCTGTTTCAAGGCTGTATAGCATTCTACTAAGCTTGAAATTTAAGTTCTTATCGATACTCTCAAGTTCCATAGTCATAGCTGAGTAGAAGGCTATTCAGCCAATGTATGAGACTTTGTAAAAAAAAAATAATATTTTTTCTCTAGCTCCACTTTTTATTTGTAATTTGGCATATCTTTCCTACTTTTAATGAATTCTATACATACTTGAAAAACTTCTTTGTTGTAAGATTTGAACCCGGATCCGTCAGATGAGAGCTGAACACGTTACCTTTGAACCATAGGCGGTGCTTGGTTTGTCCTATTTCAAAACATCAATTTGAATTATATTTAGAATTTACCTTTTCATAGTAGGCAGCATAATGAAAAATATAAACATTTGTATTTCACAAAACGATGCATCAAAAAGTTTCATGGTGGATCTGAAAACAGTGAATGTGAGTTTCTAAAAGTTTGAGTACGATTTTAATTATTAAACTTTCCTCTGACTTTTCAGCACAAATATAAGTCGAACTAATATTATGAACCCGAAAGCTGGAGGTCAAGTTAAAACTTGAATAGCTGAAATACAGAGTACATTCCCAAGGCGAGAAAATTTCTCCATGTTCTTCCGGTTGCAAAAACTTACCCTCAACGCCAGCCTATACTGGCGATGCTCCAGGTGCTGGAGGAGCTGCTGTAAGAGCTAGCCTCCCTTAGAGAAAAGTACACTGAAGAATCGGAATCTTTTTTTAGCCGAGAATTTGATACATTGTAGTATTCTTCCCTATTTATGAATCTCAAGCAAGATAAAGGCTGTTAAATATGAGTATAATATGTAAAAAAAAATGAATAAACTTATGGTACGAATATTGTAGCTTAATTTTGTCTCTTAATTTAGACTCATTCAATTGATTTATTTAAACACATGGACGATTTGAAAGTCAAGTTTTATAAGATTTTTTTAATGAAAACTTCTGTTGAAAATGCAGATTTTCATTTTTTTATACAAACAAAGAATTGCGATATCATTAAATGGCCTGGCTTCGACCAGACCGAACTGAACGCCGTTCGAGAAATTCAAAACAGCAGATTTTGAAACTCATGTTATCCGAATGCAAAACCGAAAAAACGAAAATAATTTAAAGGAATGTTCTGGTTAGATTACAAACTACTGATTCTAATTTATAAGTTTCACAAATTTCGTATACAGTTGATAAAATTTGCATATTAGATTTAAGTGACTCGAAAAAACGCTGATGGCATTCAGTTCGGTCTGGTCGAACCCCGACCAAATATCACGTTCAAAATTTTTAAATATATTGTCCTTATTACCAGGTATCAGGTATCAGAATGGGGGTAGGCTTAATAGCGGCACGTTATCCAAACATACGGGAAAATTGTGCCTAGCCTTTTTTTATCCAAGATTTCATCATTTACCTGAGAAACCTGAAAAACCTATAAAAGGAAGAAATAAATTCAATCTATTTAAGATGGCATAAGCCTTTCCACTAGGGATTATTAGCATTAAAGCTCTTTTCTACATTCGGTAAGGAATGATAGAATGTTTTTTAAGTTTAGTTTCTTAAACTCAGATTCGCTTAAAGCGTAAGATCCCAGAGTACGAAAACGTAGTCTGGCAAATGAGGGACAGTTACATATAAGATGGAAGGGATCTTCCACATCTGATTCACAACTACCACATACTGGAGATTCAGCACGCTGAATGTTGTGCATGTGATAGTTGAGTTTACAATGACCGGAGAGTGCTCTGATCAAGATGCTGCAATGAAATTTATTTAATGTTAATAAGTAACTCGATATGATTGGAGATGGTTTTTCTAAAAATAATTTAGTTTGACGACAAGTGTCCAACTCTTCCCAGTATCGTTCATGCTGGTTAGAGGACCAAGTTTGAATTTGGTTTCTGAACCAACATGGTGATATTGGGACAGCCGGCTCTGGTCCGTAAAATTCCTTTTCCGACCCAGCTCTAGCGAGTTCGTCGGCGCATTCGTTTCCAAAAATTCCCTTATGTCCGGGTACCCATAGAAGGTTTAATCCATTGCCTTCAGTAAGTTCTTCGATTGCTTTCCGGCATGCGATTACCAGTTTTGATCTAGAACTGGAAGCACTGAGTGATTTGATAGCTGCTTGGCTATCTGAACAGAAATAAATTGTTCTGAACATAATCTTCTTTTGAAGTGCAATTTGCACTCCATACATAATAGCATATAGCTCAGCCTGAAAGACTGTACAATATTTTCCTAGAGGTTGAGCATATTCTATGTTCAACTCGTGACAGTAAATTCCTGCACCTGCACGGCCGTTTGATAATGAACCGTCAGTATAGAATACAATATGAGAGGACATTTGGTCCTCTACGAAACCTGATAACCATTCTTGAGGAGAAGGAAATTTGACTTTAAACCCCATGTAGGGAAAACTACTCGAGAGTGTTAAATCGTTTGGCGCTAGATTAAACTTGTTTAATCTAACTAATTCAGGCCACACATTTGTATGACTCGATGATCTTTCGATATTTCCTGACAGCCAGAGACCAACTGCCTGTAGACGAAAAGCACATGAGAAGGCTTCCTGTTTTAGGAACAAGTGTAGAGGTTTGATAGAAAACAGAGCCTCTAGTGCTGCAGTAGGAGTTGTAGTGAACGATCCGGACATCCCCAAAAGACACATTCTTTGAAGGTGATTTAGTTTAGTCCGAACTGTTGCAACTTCTCCTTTCTGCCACCACACTAGACACCCATAGGCCAGAATTGGTCTCACTATTGTGGAATAAATCCAGTGAATATGTTTAGGTTTGAGTCCCCAGTTTTTTCCGATTGCACGTCGGCATTGTCCGAAGGCCATGCATGCTTTTTTGATTCTGAATTCGATGTGATCTGACCAGTTTAATTTGGAGTCAAGAATGACACCCAAATATTTAACTTGATCAGACACGGTGATTTCGGAACCATAAAACAGCAGAGGGCGCACCCCGCGGGTGATACGTTTTTTAGTAAATAAAACAATATTAGTTTTTAGAGGATTAACTGAAAGTTCTACATGAGAACACCATCGTTCAACAGAGCGCAGAGCTTGTTGCATTATATCAAATAATGTGCTTATGCACTAACCTCTTACCAGCAGAAGATAATCATCTGCGAATCCATAGGTTGGTATTCCACGGTCATTGAGTTTTCTCAACAAACCGTCTGCAACTAGGTTCCACAAAAGAGGTGATAGTACACCTCCCTGTGGGCAACCACGTGTGCTAACTTTTGTTATTGAATCCTGTCTTAAAGACGAATGAAGATTCCTGTTACTTAGCATTGCGCTAATCCAGTTAGTTATAATACTAGGCACTCCATGAAGTAGTGCCGCATCCATTATTGATGTAAACGAGACATTATCAAATGCTCCTTCTATGTCTAGAAATGCTCCTAGACATGATTCTTTCTGTGAAAAACTATTTTCAATATTATGTACTACGTTGTGCAGAAGAGTTAATGTTGATTTTCCTGTTTGGTATGCATGTTGTTTCGCATTGAGCGGATGTTGGACAAGGCATTCTTGCCTGATATGATGATCAATTAAACGTTCAAGTGCTTTTAATAGAAATGAACTTAGACTAATAGGACGAAAGCTTTTGGCTTCGTCGTATGATGATCGTCACCCTTTAGGGATGAATTTCACGGCTATCTGCCGCCAAAGTTTAGGAATATATCCATGAGCAAAACTGCTTATCATTATTTTTCTTAATATGTGTTTGAAATGATCGAAACCTTTTTGAAGCAAAACTGGAAATAAACCGTCACTTCCAGGAGATTTGTATTGAGCAAAACCATCGATTGCCCATTTGATCGATTCTGTAGTAACTATTTTCCGAGCAACATGCAAGGAATCTAGACTTCCAGAAAAGAACTCAGGCTCTATCGATGAATCTTGATCAACACATCCTGGAAAGTGAGTATTGAATAGACAACTTAATGTTTCTTCGTCGTTTGATGTATAATCACCACTAGGGGTTTTAAGGTATGAAACCTGATAATCTTTTGATTTGGCTAAGACTTTATTTAACCTACTTGCTTCGTGCAAGCTTGAAATGTTTGTGCAGTAGTTCTGCCAACTTGAGCGTTCGGCAGCTCTTGTTGCTTTCCGGTAAGCTCTGCGAGCCAACTTGAAGGCATCAAAACCTTCCGTGCGCCTTCGGTTCCAAGAGCGTCTGCAGTTTTTTCGTAATTTACTGAGATTTGAGTTCCACCATGGTGTACTGTTTTTGTTGAATTTCAACGTTCGTAAGGGACACGCTTCTTCATAAGAATTTAAAATAATTTCGGTGGTCTTTGCAACCACTTCATCCAACTCAGAAGGAGTAGTAATTTCAGGTGTATATCCATGAAATTTAATAGCAATATGCTCCAAATATAGGTCCCAATTAGTTGTTCTTGGGTTTCTGAATGTAATTGTTTCTAAAAACTCACCTGAGTGTTCAAAATAGATAAACCTGTGGTCAGAAATCGATTCTTCGTTAGGCACATGCCAATTTGAAATTTCCTGAGAAATTGTTCTAGAACAAAGTGTGATGTCAATCACCTCTTCTCTGTCACACCTAACAAAAGTTGGTTTATTTCCTACATTTAGAATTTCTAAATCAGTGCTGCTTAAATATTCCATTAAATTTAAGCCTCTCAGATTGATATCTGAGCACCCTACCCCACACAAAATGATGGGCATTGGCATCACAGCCAATTACAAGAGGTATGTTTTGTGATTCACAGAATGAAATGACATTTTTTAAATCATCCGTAGGGGATGATTGTTCATATGGTGAGTATGCTGAACAGTAGACGTATTTTCTATCAGGCAGCGAAACCTGAACGACGCAAGTATCTCTTGTTGTCAGATTGGGTATAAGTGTTGCATTTAAAGAATTGTTTATCAATATACATGCACGAGGCATTATTCGGGCATTAGTCATTCCAATTACACTGAACACAGTAAAGTTTGGTTTGAGCAAATTTCCTAAGTAAAAAGTTCCATTTCGGAAATAGGGTTCTTGGACCAAGGCGATTGATGCAGTTCCATTAAGGATTAAACGACATAAGTTAAGTGTAGCGGTTCTTTTGTGCTGCAGATTTATCTGTGCAACCTTAATAGAAAGCATTTCTATCAAAGAATTCCACACATATTTCCATCACACACAAGAACCCCTGCCCCTTCATATCGACGCATAAAGCGGGGTATCCCATACAGGATGAAAATTTAAAAATCGTGTGTATAATCTGAATCCCACGAGTTGCCAGGAAAAATACGGCCCTTTGCACCAGTGCCTGGCTATAGTGCAGACCTTAACAACGTTCTGCTTAAGGTAGGATTATTATACACCCTCCTACCCCCACTTTGGGGCCCACAGGCACAGAACCACCCTGAAGCGGGTGTTTACAAAATTTAGGAGAATTCAACTCGTGCATGCGCATTAATAGCAATAAGCACAATTGGTGAATCCTCCCTGAAGAAAACTTGGCTTAGAACTTCAAAATCCCAAGCCAAGTTTCCCCCCCTCCCAATGTGATAGTCGCATTTGAAGAATGACTAACGCATATGGGAAGTACTGGATAAGTCGCCTTTTACGACGTGGACCAGTATCCCAGTGGTAGTATTCTATAAGCCGCCACCACACAGCAAATTACCAGCGGCACCTTATTACCAGCGGCAGTGTTAAATTTTATTAGTTTATTTATTAGATATGAATATTGTCAAAATTTTAAAACAATGTGAAGTTTATTTTTAAAATAATCTTTAAAATTTATGTCATCTTTCAGTTTTGATCAAAACAAGTGGATTTATTTGTGGGTCAATTCGTTTTTCGTATATTGATACCTAACTCTGATTTTTTGTTGTTCACGCTTGTAGGAAATTTTAACGCTTACGTTTGCATTGAAGTTCTTTAGAAGTTCTTCATGGAATCAAAAGGTTCTGCATGAAACCAAAAAGTTCGTAAGAAGTTTTTCATGGAACCAAAAAATTCGTAAGAAGTTCGTAACAAAGCACGATAGTCCAAATTGAATCTTGGTTTTTTTAAGGTACTTGGAACGCACAAAAAATGTTCTATGCTACTTGTTTAGAATTTCTATGTTCGTTCAGAAGTCCAATTCAAGCACTTTTTTTCTTTTCTCTCGAGGACCTTTTACTCAGCCAAATGTGAACTTTTAATGCACAAGATTAAGTATCCATGCGACTTTTGGTTACTTGGGAATGATTGTAAAGTTAAAAAAGGTGATTTTGAAGTGGCTTTTTTAATATATTTTTTTGTGATTTGTCAGCATAACATCAAAAAACTGCTATCTCTTTAAATAATCCAACTTTTTCATAACCTCAACAAATTAGCAGTATCAGCAGTGAAATATCTTGGTTCCAATTACAGTAAAATCCTGCTTATCCGAAGCAGT
Organism: Uranotaenia lowii; assembly: GCF_029784155.1. NCBI lineage: Eukaryota > Metazoa > Arthropoda > Insecta > Diptera > Culicidae > Uranotaenia > Uranotaenia lowii. The sequence continues at coordinate 283,852,454 of NC_073693.1, read as the reverse complement.
AGGGGAGATAATACGAAATATGTACATTTATTTTCCTATTTATTTTTTCTTTTTTTGGGCGATAGAAGTAAAAAAATAGACGAAAAATCATTCACATCCTCACTTTGATGAGACATTCTGGATGCTATTTTCAGAAATAATAATAAAAAAAAATAAATTTAACGAGTGTTTATTGGTTTATCATACTCACTATAATTTCACTGCTCTTGAATATTTTCCAAATAAATAATCATCGGAAAACGTATACGAACCTGATTTGAAAAAGGTCACTACGACGTGTCTGTCGACCAACGGACCAAATATTTTTGTTTAAAAACATATAAATTACTCTAATTCTGCACCTACCAACTCAAAAAAAACCTCTGTTGTTTCTTTTCCAAACAACGATAAAACAATCAATCCCGACATTGTTGACATTCGCTATGCCAAAATTCACTTGAATTTTAAGTGACGGGCAAGCGAGTATTGGCTTAAGTGACCGGTCAAGTGAATTTCAAGTGAGCATCGAAGACATTCAGTGCCGGCCACTTCAAACTCAAGTGATGAGTAAGTGAATATTGACTCGATTACTTAAAACTTAAGTGAGAGGCAAGTAAAATGTGCATGAGCCACTGATTGTTCACTTCTAAGTGAATCTTCTAGTGTTTTAAGGGCGATTTTGGGTTCAGTGCACTTATATTTTACTTCACGCACTGCCTGGCCTCACTGTTTTTGACATTTCGCGATTCCTGTTTTGATTCCTTATTTTCCAATTCTACACGCTGAGGAAGCAAAGCAAACAGATGGTTCGTCATTTAATTCTCATTCACACGTTTTTAGCAAAAGTTCTTGGCTCAAATTTGGGATAAAGAAAATTGAAAAGAAAATTAGATGTTTGAGGTATTAAATAATGAAAAATCAATCATTTTGTTTGTATTGCTATGCGCAGTGATGCCAGATATTCTGACATTCTTATTTTATTGTTATTTTTTTATTTATTTTTAGGAATATCTAATATGTAGTTCAGTAAACATTAAAGTTATTTTTTCCAACTCGACATACAAATTTCACTAACAGAGTTGTGATAAAAACTGCATATAAATTCGAACAAACATGAAACGTCGTTCCTCGAAATGTTTATTAAAAATCTTTCAAATAACAGAAATAATAATTTAATTAAATTTTTTGTTGTCTGATGAATTTCACGAGCATTGTTCATCATTAGAACAGATGACAGGTGAATTTGTATGCTCTTAAATGCCGAAATTCCTTACTGTAAAAGTAAAAAAAAAATTGCAAGGAAATCTAAAAAAAAAATTATTTTCGCTTTCCGTCGCATTTTAGTTATATAGAAAACTTTGAAGGTTTACAAATGTTCAAGAACGCATAAAAGTATTTATAGAGCAGACTGGCATTTCCTGAAATGTTGAAAAATACTTGTTTAGGTCAATGCTCTACGCATTTTGTACCCAGTTCAACTAATTTCGGTTTTAAAACGGAAATTCAAATAAAAAAACAGCTATGAAAATATATGTTGTTTAACATTTCAAACATATACAACATACAATAAAATAGAAACAGATAACTAAAAAGTGTGTTTTGATGATTTTTTCACAGCCTATCCACCGGAAGGTGTATGAAATGTGAGAAGTAATATACACTGAGGTTTTTTTTTACGCGGTATTTCGTCCCGCGTAAAAATAAAACCGCGTAAAAAAAAACCGCGTTAATTCGAAAATCTGCGTAAAAAAAAACCGCGTTAATTCGAAAATCCGCGTAAAAAAATCCGCGTTAATTCGAAAATCCGCGTAAAAAAAACCTCGTTAATTCGAAAATCCACGTAAAAAAACCCCGAAATTCGAAAATCCACGTAAAAAATCCATTTTAGTTAAAAAACTCGCGCAAAAAAGCACGTTACTAAAAAAACGCGTAAGAATCATGATTATTTAAAAATTTACGTACAATGATAGTTTATTTTTAAGATAAAAAACAAAATCAATTAGATTAATAGAATAGTAGAATATAGTGAGGCTTATTTGACAGTGTGGAATTCAGATCGTCTCATGTCTCAGGTCTCATGTTCCATGTCTCAGGTCTTAGGTCTCATGTCTCAGGTCTTATGTTCCATGTCTCAGGTCTCTGGTCTCATGTCTCATGTCTCAGGTTTCAGGTCTCATGTCTCATGTCTCAGGTCTCAGGTCTCAGGTCTCATGTCTCATGTCTCAGGTCTCATGTCTCATGTCTCAGGTCTCATGTCTCATGTCTCATGTCTCATGGCTCATGTCTCATGTCTCATGTCTTAGGTCTCATGTCTCAGGTCTCATGTCTCATGTCTCAGGTCTCATGTCTCAGGTCTCATGTCTCATGTCTCATGTCTCATGTCTCAGATCTCGAGTCTCATATTTCAGGTCTCAGGTCACAGATCTCATGTATCACGTTCTTAGTCTCAGAGCTAAGATTTTCCCAACTACAAAAAGATTCTAAGTGTTTTCCTTTGAAAAAGTCTTAGAATGTTTTCTCTGAAAAACCGCGTTAATTCGAAAATCCGCGTAAAAAAAACCGCGTTAATTCGAAAATCCACGTAAAAAAAAACCGCGTTAATTGGAAAATCCGCGTAAAAAAAGCCGCGTAAAAAAAAACCTCAGTGTATAGCTTCGATAAAAAAAGCAATTGAAACAGAATTATTTAGAACAGTGAAATGGGGAAAACTGCTTTTGTCAATTTTAATACCAAGCAAAATAAAAATTAAGGCTTGTTGGGCAGCAACCTTTTCCAGCAATATGATCTGTCTAAGTTTTTTATAATAATGAACTTATTGAGATTAAAAAAAAATCTAGTTTTCAGCTAGTATTTTTAGAGTTGTTAACTTTTATATTTCCTCAAATCGATTATTTGTTTTACGATCGCCACATACAGTTATCAAACTCCAATTCATGAACAACTAATAACTGAACCCACTACAATCCAAGCCCAGCACCAGGGCGGAAATCAAATCTGACGGTTGGATGACCCTTAATACTGCACCATGTCGCAATTTCCTCCTTCAGCCAGCTCGACTTTTTGAAAAAAAAAAAACGACGTCCACATCCCAGTCAAAACCAAAACCAAACAGACCAAACAGCACTAGTGAGGATCGTGTATGTTGATGAGTCCATCCGTTTGTGTCCGAGTCGTAAAGATTCCCCCATGTAAACGTTCCAGCGGACGTTTGGCTGAGGAATTGAGACTGGACGACGGACGACGAAGGAAGGGTCCGTGTCCCATCAACCGCATCGACGGGGAACGCTGGTGGTGCTCTTATGTTTGCTGTACTCACATCCTGGTACCTAAACTTAAATGAATTAAAGTTACACGTACCCTTTCGGACGGACGATTGTTCCTCGTCGGTGCGGTCCCGAGACAGACGGGCGTTGGCCATTCGTGTGCAATACCGAGGCAACAAGTGGACGACACTATGATTTTGTTGTCCCTTCGTGTTGCGTAAAATTAAATTATGATGAAACGGTACGGTTCACGGCTGTTTCCGGTCTTGACCTTTGCAATGGCAATATGTTGAAAGACAAATTGGAAAAAATCGAGTAGTCAACAAGGAAATATGTATGCAAAAAAAATTGATCAATGTCTGTCGCAATTGTAACTCACAATTTAATATCCAGAATATAGTAATATGTACTTTTGAAAATATCCATTTTGCATGCAAGATCTAGTTTAGTATTTATTTTTCGTTTCGTGAATTTTGATGATAATTTTTTCTCGGCTAATTACACTTGTTCCTTCCAGCTTTTTAGCTTCTTCAGATCTCGGTTTGAAATTTTAAACGAAAATCTAGCGCATCACAGCGCACACACACACTCATACAAACGGAAAAAACATGACTTTGCGCTGCTGCTGGCGCAAGTCCTTGACTTGACTCCTCGCTCTATGAAGTTGAATGACCTTCTTTTCCTTGCTGCTAGATTGCTGGAATGGAATGGAACAACTCCTCTCTTCATCCACATGCGCTTAGTTTTCAGTTAGTCAGGCAGGCAGCGGGTACAAAAAGCGTGATTCGGTTTGGCTGTGTGGTGTGGCGAGATTAGATTTTCTTCGCTTCCTTCTTTCGAATAGGAATAGACGATGGACGATCGCGGGACGACGATCTTGGATGGACGACGACGACTGAAGACGATGCTTCTAACATTTTTAGAAGGTGAGAGACACTGGGCGGAGGGCATTAAAACCTACGCGATGACGATGTTTATTCCTGCTCGTCGGATACTTATTTACGTCTACAGCCTTTTTTGGGGAATCAAACCATGCGCTTCGAGCCGTTGATCAAGGTATAAATGGAGACGATGGTAAATTTTAGGATAAGCGACACGTTGGGATTCTTCTATTCATGGTAGGTACAAATAAAATTAAAAAATCCATTCCAAAATTGACTTATGATACGTAAAATCCTTATAAATAGAATACCTAGTCAAACTTTTCATGGTGAAAATTCTGATAGTTGAAACTGATAGACAAACGAATGTCTTTGAAACACTTGTATTTAGATAACTTGAGGATTAATATTTTAATGCACTATTTACACAGAGAACAGACGTACAAGCTCGAATAAAAAATCTTCAAAAAAGTGTATAAAATTTGAAATGCTGACTTCCAAAAACTTTTTGACATTTTTCAATGAGTGAAACAACTTTCTTTTATTTTAAAGTTGACGAAACGGTTCGGGTTACTTTTCTTCATCCATCATCAGATATCTCCCAGAATAACCCGAAACGATACGTGAATTTAAAAATTAAAGAAAGTTGGTCCTCTCATTGAAAAAAGTCAATAAGTAAAACCGTATAAAAAGCACCGGTGATAAACTTTTTTTTTCCTTTATTTTTGCACCACTGAGTCAGAATAACAGTTCTTCAATGAGTGTTTGCACTTCTTGAACGGTTATCGTCAAAGGACGAATCGGCTATCACCACTCAACTAGGAACATTCTTGACGATCAGTCTTACCCATCAGAACTGATTCTAGACATCTCGAAGCGGGTTACTTTCATAAATCAATTTTGCATTCCATTGTCCAAAATTTAGCCCTTCTAGTTTGAACGAAATAGCGATTAACTTTAAAGATATTTTTTTCATTATGCAACCGAACAAAAGTTTTACGAAACTTTCACATCAATTTTCTTGAAACATGCCAAACAGTTCATACGATCTGTTCAAAACTGATCAAATTTTTTTTTCTCAGTTTGGCTTTGACCGTTCTCTTTGGTGTGTTTGGAGACATCTGGTGGCTCAGCCAAAATACAAAAAATGGTTCTAAACGATCGTTGGAAATTTTACACAAATTTCGTGAGCTAGCTTGTACGTCTGTTCTCTGTGATATTACCTAATGTATCCCAAAAATTTATATCAAATCCATATGAAACTTAAACAATTCATCTGCATACTTTTTAGAAGCGTAAAAAAACAATTGACAAAAAAGTACAGTATCTTCTACAGGGTGTTCAATAAGTTCGAATACACTTTTTAACCAAATGGTGTGGTAAAGCCGTAGCATATACATCTAAATTTTTTTAGAGTAATTTTGTGCTATTATCAGACAAACTATTCCTCGTGTCGAAGAATAAATTTCCATTAAGTGTTCGTTTTTTATCAGCCTTTTCACACCACAAGTACTGGTACAGCCAAAAAATTCAATGTATTGATCAAAATAAATAGTTTACAGGTCACCTTATCTGCCTCCTTTGGTCAAATTCTCATGATCATTGATGATGTCGAGAATAAACAAGTACAGAATACCTAAACTTGTCTCATGTAAAATCTATTTTTTCGTATTATGTGTGAAATGTCGAAAAAGTAGCTACGTGCTAGCTGATTTTCATCAAAAAGCTTATCAATGTGATGGAGCATAGAATAATTGCACATCATAAATAGAGGAAAACCATTAAATTTTTGCTTGTGTAACTTTGTATTAAGTTCGCATTGGCCATTAATGGTTTTTAGGCTAATTTTGCATGTAGTGTTTATTTTTATAGGCAATTTTTCACAGAATAATACAGGTTTTTGGAAATATCGGCTAAACATGAAAAGTACCTTGCTCTTTAAATATAGCTATTACTCGTTTCTATAGAAAATGTGACTGATTTGTCGGAAAAATTAACATTAGAATAAACAGTACACATCTCAAAAATAACTTATTTAAAATTACGCGTAAGAATTGAATAAATGCGTGTAACTACAAATCATCATTTTGGGTTTTGATCAAATTTGTCCGGATATTGCTCGGATTTTGGACGAAAATTTTGAAATCAAATGCCCGGCTTTGCCAGGTTTTTAGATAAAACAGCTCGGATACGTGCCGAAAAAAATCATTCAACCTTAGCTTAATAACTTATCAATTAATCTATCAATCCCTCAAAATTGACTAATTTCCTGTCCGTCTTGTAACAAATATTAAATTTATGTAACGGTAAGGCCTAATAAAGCCTTTAGTCAGTTCATTGACTATTTCTAACAAAATTGCCAAGAATTTGAGAATTTTTTTTATAAAATCACTTAAATATTATTTGAAACACGTCGAAACATTTCTCAATATCCCATTCTCAAGTTCAGGAGAAGGTTTTTCGAAAACCTAGCGAAAATTGTTGCTGAATGAGAAAATATGAGACCCAGCACAACCCAGCAAACATAAAATCGTATCAGAAATGATAACTTGAGTCGTTTAAAATTGGTGTTTCGAATCGCAATTCCAACTGCATGGTGGAAAAATCATATATAAAATGTCGTCTGAAGTCAGTTTTAATCGGATATGACAGTAAGTTCGCCATGATTGTAAACTTTGTTATTGTTTTGCTCCTGCGCAAGCTTCAAGTGAGATAATTCTCGTTATTTTCTCTCTGCAACTAGCAGTGCATCCAGATGGCTAAAATAAGATTGGAATAGAGTAATATTGACCAATGAGAGAACTGGGAAATATTTTCGTGTCAGAATACACCCGATTGGTGTAGTTTTCGTCGCTTTATAAAGAAATTATATTTATGAATATATATTGTCTTCACAGTATTTGGAACGTATATTAAAACAGCATAACAATATAGCTACAAAAATATTTGCTGGGAAAAAAGGTCTGCAACTTTTCGCTTACTTTTGTTACAGTGTTATCAGAATAAATTATGGAAAAAATCGAAGTAGTCTGCGACAAGAAACTCACGTGTGTTTTTTAAGCTCTCCGTTTCAAGTTTGTGAAAGAAGTTTGAAAAGTAATTAAAAATCAAATGTGAAACGTTATTCCGGAACGGAAGATTCCAGTTGTGACACCAATAATGGAGCGACCGATGAAGGACAATAAGGATCCGCTGGATTCTAGAAATTCGATGCTCCAGGATATCTGGGCTTATTCCGTCTATTTTTGGAGAAACTTTGATCAAGCAGTGAAAATTACCCGAACTAAGTACAAATTCATTCTATTAATTTTTTTGTGGCATATTTTAACATATTGAAGTGCAACTTTTATACCGTTTTTATGTAGCTCTCGAACGGCAGATATAGTCTGTAGTTCTTTAGTTGCCTTTTTTGAAAATCTCTTTTTCATATTCGTTTTGAAACATCGTATGACTCTTTTTTTATTGATAATAATTGAACTTTTGGTTTGCCTAAAATCTAACAATTCTTTATCTATCATCTTTAAAAATTGCCGCAGGCCGTGGGGTAGAGGATAGCTTTCAAGTTTTCTAAACCAGCGGGTATGATATCGAACTCCGGTCACGGCATACATAGTACACTTTTTGTGGGTTGTTGGTTTTAGCATTTGTAAGATGCTAGCCATCATATCCTCGAAAGATATACGCTTAGAGTTAAGAAAAAAGAATCTCTTCGAGGAAACATCAAGTTTCATTGAGATCCTGCATGTGTTTGTTTAAAAAAAAAAAAAAAACAGACAACTTGATCAGTTCATTCCTTATTTACATTCAGCTATTCTGAGGAATTCAGCAATACAGAGCTGGCAAAAAACTCTTATCGGGATCAGTATTTTGGTTTTTGATAGAAATTCTCTTTAGAAAAAAAAAACAAAATAAGGCTATAATCACTTAGTATCCGGGCACTTTATTTCGGTGATAGCTACGTTACTAGAGCTCGGATATGCAAAACTTTAGTAGTGTTGTATTGGTTATGAAAAGGACTATCTTGCATATTTTTGATAGATTTTTAAGTTAACGTGTATTTGAGATATTTACGAGGAAAAAAGACATGGTAAAAATAAGTTTGCACAATCACCTCGGAAATTCTTCATTGTCGACTTGAAAACTGTTGATTTTTTCTAAATTTTTTTTAGGCCCAAATGGTTAAAAAGTATATGTAGCCACTTTAGGATGCTCACGAAGTTCAAACCAAGCATCGGAGTGGGACCCTTGATCTCAAATATGGGTAAAAAAAAAACTATGGTTATTGAGAATAAGTAGAAGTAGACCGCTTAACTAGGCAGTAAATCCCTTTCCGGCTGGCAAAAAGTGTTGCCTGACTGAAAGACACCAAGTAAATAACTAATAATGAACAGTTTCATGGATCGAAATTTGAGCAACCGGTTTTTACGCAATGTGACAGATGTGTTTTGATGGACAAAGAAATTTTTGATACAACCAAATTTAAGAGGTCAAATTTTTCGAGATGCTTACTCATGAAAAGGTTCGAACCAGATTCCAATTGCTTTTTCTAGGTGAATTTGTGTAAAATATTACGATTTGCAAAGGTTTTGCTTCTGTGGTAAAAATAATAAATCAATACATGACTGAAAAAGTGTGCAAAGATCAAAAAGAGATTTTATGAAAAAGTTAGAGTATTTCTTAAAATCATTGATAAGTAGTTCTTTTTTTATATTTTTACATTAAATGTCATATTTACACCTTCATTTCCTCCATAAAAAGTTTTTTGATCAAATGAAAATGCCCGGATACTAAATGATCATAGCCTTAGTAAAAGTTAAGTAAAATATGGCAGAGTTCGGGAAGCATTCTAAGCGTTTTTTCGCAAATAGTTGATTGTTATTTTATTTCTTAAATTTGGATAACCTCAAATTAAATTTATGAGATGAAGTTCAATAATATAATGCTGTGTAAGAACTAAAGACTTACTATTTTTTTGAAGTTGTATATTTAAAAAATTTCTACAAAGTTTTAGTCAAAAATTTTAAAAGCTACATTTCCCAAGACACCATGGCGATTTGTAAGCACGCTGTTTCTTCTTCTTCAATTTTTCATTGTAAAGGCATGTCAAAAATATGTAGCAGTATTCTAGTTCTAACTCTTTTGAATAAGTTCATACGAGAGTAATGTATTTTAGCATTTGTATAAACTCAAAATGTGCACATTTTTGTTCAGTAATCAAACCTACATATACCTGGTACCTGGCGTTCATTAGATCAAGTTTACCCGTGTTTGCAAAAAGTGGTAGAAACTTTGACGCTAGTAGTACATTTTGAAGATTTTTTTCATGCCAAAAGTTTTTTAAGATCTGCGATCGTCAAATTTTTCTTTACAATTCATGTTCTATTGTCGCATGTTGTGATGCAAAAATAGTTGAATTTCTATCACCTACAGCTGAAATAGAAACAGTGTTTGTAGATAAAAATTTACAGCCAAAGATCTTGAAAACATTTTGCATACTCAAACTTCCAAAATTTGCTTAAGTGTCGAAATTTCTACCACTTTTTCCCAACATGAATGACCTTGCTCTAATGAATGCTTCCAGAGGTTTGATTACTGAGAGAAAATATTCACATTTTGGTTTCATACAAATGCTGAAAGACATTACCCTCGCATGAATTTATTCAAAAGATTTAGAACTTCGAATACTGGCATTTTTGACACGCATCTTTAAAATGAATTAAGTCTTCAATCACTCGGTGGAATTAAGTCTTAAATCACTCTCAAGACATAAGTCAATTCATTTCACGACTGTGTATGACGTTCTCTAATCGAATCAATTGTAGATTTCGGTTATCCTATTGTATTGAAACCCAAATCTTGACATTCAAAAACCTTAACTCGTATTTGGAACGGATTTTTACTAAGAAGCATAACTAAAATTTGAAACCGACCTTTTGAACTTAAAAATTCATTCAAAGAATAGAAATGCTAAGTATCACACATTGGTAACCATATGACAGGTGTTGAACACTCACGATAGTCAACAGATTTTGTAAAACAAAAACAAACTAGGATGACTTTATAACACATCACTTTGATTCTAAAAAAGGGTAAAAGTCATCTCAAATTTTATGCTGGTAGTTTCTCAAGAAACTAATTTCAGCCTCAATTGTATTTCGTGTTTCTCATTCGTTTGAATCTATAACTCCGTATTCAAAATAGTATTGATAAATTACTCAAGACCTCAAATTTCACATTTTTCCTAGGTGCAACGATTTAAAAGCTTGTTTTGATTAATTTGGGTGCCTTGAATCCAAATACGCAATTAAGTTTTTGGTCAAACAGCTTTGGTTTTTTAAATCACTTTTAAAAATAATTAAAAATCATTTGAGAAATTTTATTTTTGACCAAACTTCAAATCATAAAAAAAGAATGGCTTCAAATCAATTATTTAAAGCTTAGTTCTTTTAGAAATGGGACAGTCACGAATGCGTGTATCTCAAAAATCTTTCATTTGATCTAAAAACTTTCTATGAAGGAAATGAAGGTAATCTTATGATGATTCATGAAAAAATTTGAAAAAAATTATTTATCGTTTTTTTGTAAGAATAAATTCTACTTTATTGTTGGTACCTCCCATTGGCTAGCGCACACTTTTTTCAGTCATGATATTGATCAGTTTTTTCAAACTTATATTTCGTCTTATCTGTATTTTAGGTGGCTACACCCTCTTCCTTCAATTTCTGCTACTTTTCAGACCAATACTTTTCTTTTAAAAGAAACTGAGGGCAATTTAGTGGATACAGATGTTTCGAAATTAACAAATTTGATTATTTTTGAGCAACTTTTTTAGCGTTTTTAATGGAACTTCTGCTGGCAAAATCTGGCAATAACGAAATAAAACCATCATGAGAATAAACTTAAAGTATAATCAGTTAGTATAGATCGTAGTTTGCGAAGGGTACATAAAAGACTACTCTTTTTAGGCTTTGAAAAATAGCGAAAACCATTATTTTAGTTTTGAATATTGTTATTTCTTTCCACAGGAGCAGAATTTTGGCAAATCATAATATTTTATACAAAATAACCAGCAAATACATACTTTAATATACTCGTGACCTTGCCACGAGGAGACATGGTATAGGATTCAAACGCTGGAGTTTGTTTAAAATCGAGTATTTCATAAGTTTTGTCGTTCATCTGAAATCATCTGCCCTATAGCCTCGGAACCGGCTATACAGCTTACGAGCTCTGGAACTAGCAAAAATTTAGTGTTTGAGGTGTGGTTTGAATGACTCATTATCAGGCAAAATTTTCAGCTTATCGGAGAAATTTTTTTTTTAGAAATATCAGCGATCTAGCCTTAGTTTTTCGCTTTTTGAAAATTAATAATGCTGTTATGAGACTTGATTCCCTGAGGACCCTCAGCCGAAGTTGCCGATCATATGCTTCACTTCAATGCTTGATTTGAACTTTGTGGACATTTTTGACAGTATTTGCATACTTTTCCACCACTCACATACAGTAATTCTTCGAATAATCAGCGGTTTTGTCAGCTATCAATTTGATTATGGTGGATTTTGAATGAAACTGTGCAAAATTATTTTTTCCTTTTTCTCTTGCATCAGAAATATCTCAAAAACGCGTAATTTTAAAATTTTGAAAAAAATATGTCGGATAGTACTTTTTACAGGCAACAAAATGCTGCCAAAATTTTGAATGTCCGATTACTAGTAAACGAGCTATTAGCAGAAGAAAGTGTCCCATTTCTAAAAGAACTAAGCTTTAGTTTCCCCAAGGTCGCAAGTAATTTCCATTTAGGCGGAAAAAGTTTTAGAAGGGTTCTACTTGTTCACTTTACTCCAATTGTACTATTTATTATATACTTCTACTATATTACTACACAGCAAAAAAAGTGTTGCGATATTACATCAAAAACGTGCACATAACTTGAGTCGCCAATGCTATCTAATATTACACTGTTTTGATGTAGAGTTTTGTTATGTAGAATATTACACAAAATGTATGTATCGCATATATCGCAGTAGACAACCGAGAACAAAAGGATACAATTTAAAAAGTAATAATATTATACATCTTTGCTCAAAAACCTTATAATTTTTCAAAAATATTCGTGTTTTTAAATCGATTCATCAACAAGAATCAACTTTTATGCTTTAATTAAGTTTCAAATTCAATATAGATTAGAAAAAGATGGAAAAGAAAGAGAATTCATTACATAAGATGGACTCAAGTTATGGCTTGGGATTTATTTTCGTTATCGTAATGAAAAGATGGACTCAAATGATGATATGGGATTTATTTTCATATTTTTATTGAAACCTTTAACTGTCTGATGTGTTCAAATTTTTGAAAATTTCATTTTGGATACTATTTATTACTACAAAACTTTGTAACAAGTCGTTTAGTTTTATTTTCGATATCTGGGGGACTTTTAAATTAGCAACTTAACTGCCGTACTAAAACTATTTCACTAAAATTTCATCGCAAATTGAGGAAGCTTTTCTATTGGACCCATTTTCTTCAGATGCCATGGTAAGAAGTTAAACGCTTCCTTTCCGAATGAGCCTCCAGTTTCTGTCATCAGCCGCGGACTGTAACTGCATCATCACTGAGGTCGTACATTGTTTTATTCCTGGAATTGTTATTTGGACACAAATCACTTTTCGGATAAAGAATTGATTACATTAAAGCTGACCTTTACATCCGGTTGTTTTGAAAACATCGAAACTTTTTCTTCAGGCATATCATCGGTTAAAATTCTCTAAAAATGACAAAAAAAAAAAGATATTTAAATATAACAAAGATTTTGCTTACCAAAAATATTAATTTTAATAGTACTTACCGATAAAACGAATCTTTTTTAACTTCACAATCCGTTCACGATTTTTCAATATGAGAATTATTTTGAATGTCAAAAAATCAAAAGCGACTACTTTGCTAGAATAATACAAACAGGATTGTGAAATTACACTGAACGACATGTTCGCTCTGTGTACGTCGATTGGATGTAATTTAATAACCAAAATCATGTTCGTCGCCTAAATTACATCGTCCAGCGTTACATTTTTTTTTGCTGTGTAGTTTTATCTTAAAACCGGGCAAAATCCGGGAATTTTATTTCAAAACTGTCGTCCAAAATCTGGGCAATATCCGAGCAAATTTTGTCAAAACCTACTTATCAAAAATCAAGAAAAAAAACTTTTTATTTTTTTTCAATACTTTTTAATTTTAATCAGTAGATTTCTATTGGTATTTTAGATTTTCAAAAAACGTTTCATGAGTATATTTATGTAACTTGCTCAATTTTTTTCATAATTTTCACATAAATTTAATTATTTTAATGGCCAAGCTTTTTCATTTTTTTTTTTAAATAATTTGAATAGATTCTCATTGTTTTTTAATTCTGATTTTTTGTTTTCTGAAGAATAGAAAAACATAGTTCTACCTTTTGTTTTTAGGACCCAATATTTCAATTGACGGATACAAAATATTTTGAAATTCATTATTTTAATTTCCATCAGTTTCTTATTGATCATTCCAGAAATCACCCATTTCCCAACCTTTACTTTGATAGAAGAAGTTGTCAATGATGAATTGAACATGTTGTTTTATAAATATATGAAGTTATTACCAAGTAGGTATATGTTTTGGAATAAATTCTCTTAAGTTCAAAATACATTTTTTTTCCCTAAGCATGATTTACAATTCAAATCGTTAATAAATATTTCTTAAAGTTCAAAATAATACTGGGAATTTTTTAAATCAAGCCTTGAATTGAAAATTAAGAAAACGAAATGTTGATTAAGACGAATTATCATCGTTTTGTTGAATAATTTTAAATCATGATTATTTTCTAATTGTATTTCTATGATTCTTATGTTCGAAGCATTAAATTCTGGTTTTAACTCAAAATTTTAAATTGCATTCGTTCTCTGTGTTTTCGGAAAAAAAAGTTAAATTTGTAAACTTGACTTCTTAGTATTTATTTTTATACAAATGTCTAGTTCAGGATAAGGAACATCATTTTAAATAAATTATTGACGACTTGCCTGAAAAAGGAATGATTCTAAACATTGAAAATCTGGATTCTGAATTTTGAATTTTGAAACATTCTGCAATAAAAGTTTGAAAAAATAGTTTACAGTATTGTTTTAATAGCGACCGTCCCCACTTACCCCGGTGTACCTTATCTATCAAGATCTGAATTCCACCGAGGATATTTCTACGTTAGATCCGAACTATGAATTTCTATGTCTAATTTTCGAACTAGGGAAACCAAAAATCTCTCAAACGGTTATCCTCGCCTTTTGACCATCTCCACATGCCCCATCCAGTAAATTGGTTAGCTAAACAATTCCCAGCGACTCCTTTCCAGTATCACAACATCGCCACATTCCTTCACATCATTCGACCATATGTCTATGTGGGGAATAGAAAGTAATCCTCTTCACTGACTGTGCAGCATAAAGCGAGTAATAGAAGAAGGGGAGAAAAAAAATCATTGAAACACCACTTGAGCAATCCTCGCTACTTTCCCCATTCCAGCTCCATCCAGCCAGACCAACGATGATGATAAGTTTACGGAATCCAGCCGGCCAGCCAGTCAGCCAGCTAGTCCGGAACGGTACCATCCGAGCATTTATGTTTTCTGCTTCTTCTTCGAGGAGTGCTGCCCCAAGTCATAGAAAAGAGAACATAGGAGAAGCAAAGAAAACCTTATCCCAAAGGAGGAGAGCTCGAGCAAGTGTTAGTTGCCCCAAACCGTGAACACAAAAACGGGAACCCCTCTTTCGGATGAAGAGGATCAGAAAGAACGGTCCTTCGTGGAGCAGAGCGTAACCATTCGTAGGAAAAAGTCTGAAGGCAGCCAGAGTGGGGGGAAAGTCAGTCGAGTTTCAAATCTCTCGGATGCGCGCTGCATCATAGGGAGGATAGTTGGTGTGTGCTCTTCTTATTAAAATCCTCGATCGGCTCCAAACGATGGAACAAGTTTATGTTAGGAGCTAGGAAGAACCAACATTCCGAGCACCGACAGCATAGTTATGACTTATGTTGACTTTCCGGATTCAATGGCATGTCTAAATATGTTGTTTCCTTTCTAGTGTATGAGACGGGTGAATAATTGTAATTTTGTATGGGTTAGGAAAAAAGCAGTTGCATAGTTGAATTACAATGATTTTTTTTAATCTTCTGACTGCAAAACTTTTTTAATTGAACTCTGAAGATTCTGCTTTTAAACTTTAGGTATAATTTAAAAACATTGAAACTTTATTTCAGAATTCCAAAGGAATTTGCTTTTGATTGTTTAGAGTGCAAACCTAATATCAACTGCTGTTAAGAGCTCCAACTGTGTCTATTACAGTTACCATTCCCCACCCTTGGTGTCGTGCCTGCCAAAGGAACAAAGATAGTAATTTTACAGCGCTTCTGACCTTATTTAAGTTCAACTACCCCAGGTCCCCATCTCTCTTCCTATCGACCGTCATAGAAATCGGAAAGAGGAGCTACCAACAAACATTGGTGGCAGGGCCAAAGTCTGGTTTTTCGCTCCGACGACAAGGCTGGCCGGGCCTGGATCGTCACGGTCGGGCGATCTGCTGGATGGTTGGTGCTTTGGTTTATTCGGGGGACTGCTCATCCGAGTGGCACGGTACTGCTCCCTTACGGCGAGGGATCGAGTTCACACATACAGCGAAATGTTTTTCCTGGACGCGATCAACGAGAAATCTCGGAAGCTTACACTCTTCATCCTTCTTCCAGGTTCGGGGGATTCATGTGGAGTTGAATATTTTAGGAAAAACTAAATTTACCAAACTTTGAATCAATTAACTTTGAATAAAAATAACATGTTCTGTACACTGAATTGGGAATGCAGTTACAAATCTGATTAATGTTTTATCAAAAAATCAAACATTATACATATAACTTACATATCGGATAGTATCGTGTAATGGATTGCAATTCATAACAACTTTAGCTTTATTGTGGTCAGCAAAACTACGTTAGAGCTCTAGCTATAACCTTCATAAAAAGCTAAAGCGCATTCTATACATCACCAGAACTCTAATAAACCTAAAATCTGGCTATTTGGCCATGTTCTAGAAATGTCACCACTTATATCCTCATCTTTGATTAACCATTATGCTGTAAATTTTTGTTCCCCAAAGCTTTCATGAAGCTTTTGAATTTTTTGAATCCATCAACATGGCGTCATTTTGTTCCCTCTGATTTTGCAACCAACATGGCGTTAGTCAATTCAATGCTTAATAGCTTTATTATGGACATAAAGACGGCTTATTAGTTTAATAACGGTTTTATGAGAGCCATCTAAAAAGCTTAAATTTGACGTTTCTTTCGCAAGCCAACCCATTACATGCGTAGGATGAGTTTCTCATTTCTGAGTTGCTAATCATTAGCGCAGGAAATGAGGACATATTTTTTGAATGAAATAACTAAGGGATTGGTTGTGAATATCCGGTGAAATGATACCATGAGCTGAAGACGAATTTCGTTGTCTGACGCCATCTTGAAATCCAAGATGGTGGCTTCCGCTTAACTTTAAAAAATTGTATATAATTAAAAATCGCAAGAAACCTACTCAATATGAGTATTGGGTGAAACACCGAGTAGAAGTCAAATTCCGCTATCTGGAGCCAACCAAGATGATGACTTCCGCTGATCTTTAAAATGCTTCACTGCCGTTGGAAGCATAATTGTCACATGTTACATTCTGAAATTTTCACGATGGCGTCAGATAGGTAAATTTGACTTCTTCTAGTTTAGCCCTTTCAAATTTACACCCATATTATGGGGGTTTCAAGCGATCATAAATAATACAAAGGTTTGAAAGAAAGCTGAAGCCACCATTTTGGATTTCAAGATAGCGTCAGAATACCAATTTCAACTTCTTCTTGCATAGCCCTTTTACCCAATACGAATATTGTGGGGGTTTCATTTGATTTTCAGTAATTTACATCATTTTAAAACTATGCGGAAGCAGTCGCCACTTCGACTTCTTTTTGTTTAGCCCTTTCATCCAATAGAGGAGGATGGGGATACTTGATCCCCTTTTTTTCATCGTACTTTTTTGGGAAAATTTAGCAACTCACCGTCTTTAGCATTTTCTGACGTGTAATTTCAAGGTCATATGCTCCAAAAGTTAGAACGATTCATGAGCTCTGAAGATAAACTAGAAGCATTTTCGTGAGACCAAAAAATTGTGATATTTTTTTAAGTTACAGGAGACTTGATCCCTAATTCAGGGTGCCCTGATCCTAGGCAAAAATCTTGTAAAATCCGGAGATAAAAGATCCGTTGATTATTTTTTGCCATATTAGATCTCATTTCACAGTTCGTAAGTATCAGGCAAAGAGAATTCTAAAAGTTTGTCTACTACCCTAGAGCCATTGCATACCTTAAGGCGCAATTTTTTAGTTTTTGGATAAATACAGTATTTTGAGTCCTTTTTAACAGATAATTACTGGATAAACATTAGTTATCAGACAGATATTAGTAATTTAATGGTAATCAATGATCACGATCCATTCAGACGAAAAATACATCTTTTTGGACTCTAGGGATCAATTGGCTGGGCTTCGACCGGACCGAACTGAGCGCCATGGAAAAATTTTGAAGCAACCAAAGATTGAATCGCGTGTAGTTTATATTGAAAATCTGAAAAGGGAATATTACTGGCTTATATGAAATCCAAAGATTATAAACTATCGATTCTTGTTTAAAAACATCAAAAATTTCGTCTTTGAAAAAAAAAATATTTACACATAAGGTTCAACTGTCTTGAAAAAATGCTTATGGCGTTCAGTTCGGTCTGGTCGAATCCCGACCAATTATACTCATAACATACATTTTGGAAAACTTCTTCTTAAAAAAAAATTAAAGTTTACTATTGCTTTGGAAATCTGGCATTGTAAAGTTCATATTATACTTTTACGATTGATGTATTGGAAAACATCATTTATTCATATTTTTTTCAAGTGAGGAACACTTTAAAGTGCTAAAAAAGATCTTCAAATCACATTCTGTTTAATTTTACTAACAATGTACAATAACTCGAAAAATTTAATTTTCAATTTTTTTTTTTGAGACCATATTATGGAGGTTTCAAGTGATTATCAGTTTGGTCACTACCAGGGCCGTAGGAAGAACCGACTCATGGGGGGGGTTTTGGAGACTTATTTTTACCTATGATTTTTTGCCCAACAACACACGAATAAAAAAAAATAAAACAAACTATGATTGTAACTAGATGATTTTCATTTTTAAGTACTCATTAATAGTTTTTGTATGAAATCGTAACTTTAGAGAAGACTCGAATGCCACAAGGATGATGAAAGTGTCATTTAAAAAACCTTAAAAAAGTAACTTTAAAACAGTGGTCCTTAGCCTAAAGGGTGAGCTAAATTTTTATAATGAAGTCAAAATATGAAATTGGCTTTCATCGATGGTTAAAATTTTACAAAATAAAAAATAGTTAGAGATAAAAAAAATTCGGATCAAATATGTTTGATGCAAACTTGAACTAAATTTATGATTTTAGTTTGAAATTAGGCTTTAAAAACTACAATATTAATAATGTTTAACAATACACTGAAAAAATAAAGTATTTTATGCAGATTTTTTAAGTGAAGATCAGGTATATGTTTCTTTAACTGGAAATATTTTTCATGAAGAATCAATTCCATGATAAAAAATCTTGTGGATGATTTTTTTTAATATAATTTGGTATATTTTGCAGGAATTATAACGGTCCGCTCCGTTTCCTGGATTTCATTGGAAAAACCCGGATTTTGCCCGGGTTTGTTTTCATTCTCATTCTTAAACCAAACTAAAAAAAAAACAAATTGTGTAATTTTTTTTTAATTATGCGTCCAAAATTTTTGCAGCAAGTTTCAAAAAAGATTTTTTGATTTTTGGATTTTAGATTTTTGATGAGCAATTCCTAGGTTTTGACCTAAATTGCCCGGTATTGCCCGGATTTTCATCGACAATTTTGAAATCAAATACCCGGCTTTTGCCAGGTTTTAATATAAAACAGCATGGATTTGTCCGGATACGTGCTGAAAAAAATCTGACATCCTTATTTTATGAAGCAGTGAGAAAATTTTGAAAACTGTAGCAGATTTTAAGCTTGGGATGGATTTTTGAGGTTTTGCATTAGTTTTTAGTCCAGATAGTTACTCTTGAATATCTTTGCTCTATTATCATAATTTGATTATGAATTTAAAATTTTGAGTCTAGAGTAGAATACCTCGCTTGCTTTTTTGGATCCTCATGGGGGGGTTTAAAACCCACACCCCGCCCCCCCCCCCCGTTCCTACGGCCATGGTCCCTACTAGTTTGGCCCTTTCCCTCAATTCTAATATTGTAGAAATATTCATTCAACTTCCGGTGATTCCAAGTATTCCAAAGATTTTTATATATTTTACTCAAAAACATCACACACGACTTATCAAAAATGCGTAAAAATGGGAATTCTAATTCAAATACAGGGTGGGGCAGAGTGGACTCCCTAGTTTCAATTAGCCGCTGAAGAGCGCGCGCGCGAGTTAGCGCAGTCAGAGTGGTTTCACGTGGTGGGGGGAAAGACGCCATTTTTAGTAGTCACGTGCCATGGACTGGTGAGCATTGTTTTTTTTTTGTAGCCGAAACGTTCTTTAAATATAAGGATAGTGTGGTGGCTACCCAGCGTGCATTTCGTATACGGTTTGATTTGAATCGTCATGATAGTGTTCCTGATACTGAAACCATAAGGAAATAGATTACAAGTGTGTGATTATTGCCTTTGGGGTTATCTCAAATCTGAGGTTTACTCAGTTCGACCAAGGGCCTTCGGACCCCTCAAGGAAGCAATTGTCGATGTTATCGCTGGAATAAAGCCAGATATGCTGCGTAGAATTTTCGAAAACTTCATTGAAAGGCTGAATATGTGCATCGCTCGTCAAGGTCGTCATCTAGACGATATCATTTTTAAAAATTAATAAAAAAAATAAATGGCATTGTATGTAGATTTCAGGACTAAAAAGCTTTTGTAATAATCTTGTATGGTTTTTATACAGTTAACCGATCAAATCAGGGAGTCCATTCTGCCCTACCCTGTATGTGCAATCTAGCCTTAGCGTGTCCTGTTTTGACAACTTGAGCGAGAACTGTCACCTTAACTTTATCACGGTTTTAAAATCAAGCAAGGCTTTATAAAACATGCGAACAAACTTCTTAGTTTATGTATTATTGGAGTTTTAATAGAGCATTCGGAATAGTTTCTAAACAACTTAAACAGTATATTTAATAAAAGCTTTATAAGCGATTTCGGAACTGCCTGAGAACAAATGATTGAGTCAAGAATCTAAGCATTTTTCATGATCATAATACAACAGTTATAAAACTAACTGCATAATAAATAAAACCATAATAAAACTTTCAAGTGCTAGTTAGCTCAATCTATGTTACTTGGAGATGTTGGTTCAAATCCCATTAGGGGACTAACATTTTTTTCACACATGTTTTCAACATGAATTTTTCAGCAGGATTATTTCTTGACATTCCAAATAACGATAATATATTCAGTTTCCCACAATAAATTATACCAAATGTTTCAAGTCAATACAACAAATTTTATTATTCAGGATTCGAATCTTCAATACTCAAGAAACGTTTTGAAGTAATTAGATATTTTCTAGGACTTTTAAATCCATGGAACAAGCTTGAACTGAGTGCGGTCGCTTTTTTTTAGTTGAATTTTGTCATTTTCGAGAGAAAGTTTTGATTTTTATACCAGTTATGAATTGATGAATGTTCCATGAGATACAAAGAAAAAATCACTGCTGATAACAGAAAGACAAGTGTGAAATCATGAATCAGTTTTTGTTTCACTAAATATCGTTGTTGTTGTCAGTTCGGTAGCTCCGGGAAGTTTTTTTGCGCAGTTTGATTGACGAGGAGGGTTTGATTGACGAGGAGGGTTTGATTTTGATGGTTTATAATTGTTGTAAATGGAAGGAATCTTTTAGGATACCGAACATTAAATACGTGCGGAGGCATTGGGAAATGGACTTTTTTGATGGTACATTGCGAGTGGTTGAAAATTTTTTTGGTATCTTATGAGTATATTTGTACAAGTGAAAATTGAAGTTGAATAAAATGTGATGGAACAGAAACAAGGTTCTAATGTGTGTCTCGAGTTGAAGGCAATGCCTTCGGCATAATACGCTCAGGAGTGAAATCAGGATAAATTAATTCTTGAGACATGTGTGCTAAAAAAGTGAAAAAAATTTTGATACCGAAAAAAGTCAGCAGCGAGAGGCGGAAGTTAGCAGAAAACCGGTGAGGACGTTCCTATTTCTTTTTCTGGTCTGGTGTGTGTAAACCTATAAAAGCGAAAACTAGTTAAGAAGAAAACCGTTAGGCCGATGACATGGCATATGACACGGGTAATTAAGGACGATTTTTGAAAGAGGGCAAATCTGAATAAAATCAAGACAATGTTCTTAATAATACAAAAAAAAAAAATGAAAATTACCTGAAAATTTTCAGCAGCAGTGTAAAAATCGTAAAAAATTTGTTGATTTTAAAAATAGTTAATAAAATATTAATAATAATTTGAGCACAAAATCTAAAATTTTTTAAAGAGAACTTTGAATTTTTTATTTGATTTAGTAAATAATCTGAATAACCCCGGGTAAAATCCGGAAAATTTAAAACAATATTTGGACATCCCGGCCACATTGGACATATCTCGAATTCTTTATTGGATTTATTGGGAAGCCTGGATATATCAACAAAATCGGAGCCGAATATTCGGCTTAACGGTTTTTGGGCGGTATTCGGCGCCAAATATCCGGTACATCTCTAGTGTTTACCAGATGTGGGTTTTTGACTGTTGATCTTAATCTATGATTCGCTATAGTACATTAATGGGTTGATAAAATTATGTGCATAATTTACATATTTTTTTGGAAAAAAAAACATATTTCAAAATAATAATTTAAGAACAAGAAACGATTTCTCCAGGATAAGATAAGTGCTGCAAACAACCAAATGCTAAACATTGATGAGTCTCAGAAGCACTTTCACCCCAATGACTAATCCCGTCAGGGTTCGGAACTTATTTGGAAAGATATCAAACAATTGCAGAGAAATGTGCATTCGTCCGTGATGCTCCGCCTCAGCTAATCCACCTTTCGCCGTTGTTTGGTTTCCATTCATGTTTGATGAAATGTGGCGCCAACAGCGAGCAGCAGCGCCTAATCAGCTCTCTAGCTAGCTGCCTAAGCTGGGACCTTGATAAACACCACGTTCTGACAAATCTGGTCTAACCTCACGGTCACCCGTCTTATGAGCTCTTGCATTGTTCTGCTGCCGTCTGTCAGTTCCCAGGAATCGTGGTTTGTGAACAACCTTGTTGAGCTGCCTGGATGGGTGTACCAAAGTACGAGAATGCAGCTCATTGCACCATTGCAATCATCAGAAGGCACCAACAATGAACCCAAGCTAAGGGTACCTTCATATGAAGGTACATGGTCCGGTATTCGTGTTAATGACGAACAACGGTAGCCAAGTACAAGGAATCAGAAGCTAGTCAGGTACGACGGGTCACATCCAGCTCAGGGCACTTCACAGAACTTGCATTATGACGATAAACGTTAACCGCCCCGGGGTACAGTATGTTTTTTTTCTTATTCTAGAGAAATTGCACAAAAAAGTAGCTTTTTAGCGTCAAAACAAACTAAGAATAGTCACACAACGTGTGTGAAGTTTAGTTTTTGTGAGGTTGATATGTCTCGGTCCTTGTATCATTCTCAGCTAAAAAACTGCTTAAACCCAATGGTCTCACAAAAAAAAGTTTCCTTTACTTGACAATAACATGTACCAAATGTTATGATTCGATTGGTTCATATTTGAGTTAATCCTTACTTTTCTGACATACGACATCGAAAAAAAAAGACTTTTTTTTTATTTTTACAATAAAATGAAAACATTTATTTAAGAGGACACTCATGTCTTTGTTTCAAAACATATTTTCAAAATTTTCAAGGTTTCATCGGAATTATTATCGGTATTATTCGGAACATTTGACGAACTTTCTGGGAATCTCTATTGTTTTAAAACATACATTTTCGAAAGATAGAAATATTTAGAATTGAGAGCCAAAGTTAAAAATTTTCAAATATACAAAATTTAAAAAAAGACATCAACAATTATTTTATTTATAGTTCAATGCTCACAAAATGCTTCTGTAAAAAAAAATAATGTAAAGATTAATGATAAATCAAAAGACTGAGTCGCTTTTTGGGTTATTTTTGGTCCAAAATTCATCCATGATTTTTTGCAGAATTTTTAAGTAACATTTACATCAGTAAATTTGAACTTTGTGTTTGGCCCTTCATATTTTTGAGTTAATAATTTTCGACCAGATATATTTATTTTTTTTAATAATAAGTCTCTCGTCTTCTAAGGATTTCAAGAGTTCAATTACCTTTCAACTAATTGCCCCTTCCCTACATTTAAACCTATTAAACTAATTGGTTTTATCCGGGTTTGCCCGGATATTTGATACAAAATTTGATAAAAGGCCGGCCCGACCCGGTTGCCCGGATTTCATTGGAAAAGCCCGGATTTTTTTGAATCATAAAATACGATTTAAAGTCTCCTGATAAGTTTTAATGAACAAAATTTCAAGTTTTTGTAACTTGATTTTTGTTGAGAAGTTCCTGGATTTTTCCCGAATATTGCCCGTATTTTTGGTCGACAAATTTTATATCAACTGTCTGGATTTTGCCAGGTTTTTAGATAAAATAACTCGCATAAATTCTGGCAACCTTACTTTAAACATGCTCCATGAAAAATCGGACGATTTTTATTATATTACCTCTTACTAAAAGGATATTCGATGACTTGTCGCTTCTTGGGCGTCTATTAAAACAAATTAATCACAGTAAAACCTGGGATAAAACATGTCGAAACTGGTGCCAAGCAATTTAGAATTGCTCATCTGATATCGAATTCGATGAAGGTCGAATTTGAGCACAAGACCTTCAAATAGTACTGAAAAAAAAAAAACAATTCGTCATCGATTTTGAAAAGGGCCAATACGCCAAGACCTCTTTTTTGAGAAAAATGCATTCAAAGTTTGAGAAAGTATAATCAATTGCCTATTTCGCTGTATCTGATTATTTCCCTCACTTAGTACATAAACTTCTTGAAAATTAGTATAATTTCATTTCGCGAGAGGTAAGTAAAGGTTTTCCGTTATTGTTACCATAAAAATGAATAAATTGGATTATTGGCCTTTCGTTTTCTCATTTTGTCTATTCGCCAAAATGTGAGCGTCTTTTTGAAATCCAGAATGACTGTTCGCCTTTTGTATCACTCACCAAATAAGTATAATTTAAGCCAATTTCGCCTTGAAAGCAGCTACAAGTAATTTAACTCAACGTATTTGCACTTTTTAGCACATAACTATGTATAAATTTAGCGTTTTAAGACGTTTTTCTGGATCTGAACAGGATCCAAACATTATTCTGAAACCAAAAAGTGGAAAGCGAAAGAAAATTACTTTGAATTTATAATATTCTTTAAATCTCAACAGCAGCTTTCAAATCGTATAAGGGTATATACGGACGATAGTATTGGCGAAAAATTGGCCTTAGCCATAACCTCAAACTTTGATTTGCTGGCGGCCTCACCAGTGATGCTAGGTGCGTTACCAAAATCAGTATTTGTTTGATTTCAACTAATTATAATATTTCTGAATTGATTAAATTTTTTAAATGTCAACAGCTAAACGTTTGAATTCATTATGAGGCGTCCCAAATGGATGAAGATAAGCCATATTTTTCTAATGAATTTTCAAGGTGAATTTAAAATATCTGAAATATGTTTGGGGCCGTTCAGATACCACGTGGACAGAAAAATGAGATTTTTTACCCCCTCGTCCCCCTTCGTGGACAAGCGTGGACATTTGGCAAACCCCTACCCCCCTCCCCGGATGTCCACGTGGACAGATTTGAAAAAGTTTTTATTTTAAATAGCTATAATTTGACAGTTAGAAAACACCACTTTATGCCTTTTGTTATAGAAATGGCTTAATTTGTAAAACCGAATAAGAATTTCCTGATATAAAATTTTTTTAAATTTCTTAATCATCATATTTATCACTTGCTTTTAAGTAGCTACTTATTGTTTAAACTTAAACTGGAAAGGTATGATATTTTAAGATTTTGATTTAAACATCTTAATTTTTATTCACCTTTAGAAAATAGTTTGAAAATAAGTATGTCCACGTGGACATGACCCAAACCCCTACCCCCCTCTCCGTGGACAAGCGTGGACATTTCCATACCCCCCTCCCCCCCTAAGTTGTGTTGTGGTATGTGAACGGCCCCTTTTCATCTGCTTGATAGATTCAAAATTTGTTTCTATCTTCTAAACGAATGCCAAATCATTAACTGTTACAAAAAAAGTAATTTAATGAAAGCCCGTCTATGTTGACTTTGAAAATAATCTCCTGCATGCTCTGATTATTATAAACGAATCCACATAATCCGCTACATCGTTTAAGTGTGCTATACAGGCAGTTGTTATTCCGTTCAGATAAATGTTGCAATCAATTTCTACGCTTTTAATTGCATTTCATTTTTTTCTAGAAATATACGGGAATATTGCAAATTCTCAGTACTTATGAAAAGGTTTTTCAATAACAATGCAATTAAAAAATATAATCATTTTCCAAATATCAATGCACTTGGCAACCCTGAACGCCCAAAAAAATCAAAACACGAACACCGTGTATCGTTTTTCCACAGGGCGAGTCTGTCGATATGAGTACCGGAAAAACGCGTTTATCGTGCGCCCTTCTCAAAAATCGATTCTGTTCTCCCATGGTTTGAGGTTATGGCTGAGGCCTCCTGCTAAGGTGGTGTTCGTGTAAAACTGTCAATATATCCTAATAGAAAAATTCAAAAGAAATATGATGATCATTTTTCAATTTATTCTCAAAAAAGTTCTGGACACATAAACTTGAACTTTTCAAAGAGGCATTTGAGTTTTTTTTTTAATTTAATTTAGCTAATAACAATATCTGGGTTTTGAACAATATCTGGGCATCCAGGCCAGATTTGACGTATCTCAAATTCTATAATCAATTAATCGACAAGCTCAAATTTATCCCAGAAAATCAGGAATAAACAATAATCAAAGTATCAAGAACGATCTATAGCAAGGTTGCCAGAATTTTTATATCACATATCCGGGCCGGACATTTGATTTCAAAATTGTTGACCAAAAATCCGGGCAATATTCAGGCAAACTGCATAAATCCAGGCAATATCCGGCTTTTTTTTAATGATATCGGGCAGCCAGGCCAGACCAGGCTTTTTCAAATTTTGTATTAAATATCTGCACACTCATTTGGCGCAACACCTTAAACTTGTAAAATTGACCCATTATTGCGAACAGCCGAGATCTGTCAAAAAAGTGTCGTTTCCTCGAGTCAATTTAACACATTATTTAGAAAAGCTGGCTTACTAAATAAAGGGTAGTTTTTTGACTTGTCATTCAGAATATAGAACTCGTTCTGCCGTAACCGATCTCGTTCGACGATTCAATGAATCGGTTAATGCTGAAAGATCAGTTCAATTGATTAAGTTGATTGAATATTTTCCTATTCTATAACAGGAGCATGAAAATTATACCTTGCCGAATACAGAAATTCAAAACTAACTGATTTGTTTTTATTATTTTCTTTCCATCCTTCTGACATTTTAAGGGCTAACATCAAAGGGCTGACATCGCAGAGCGGGCTTCCAAAATAATGTGTAGATTTTACATGCTTACATTACTAATTTTAACCTCTGCTTTGACGTACATGCTGTGTACTCTATAAGGGGTACAAGGACTTTACATGAAAAAGGAGTTAACCCAGTCTTTTCCGATAACGGGTCAAAACTACACTATAAGGGGTTGCGCCAGATGAGTCTGTGGACCCGGATAAAACCGAGCAATCTGGCAACCTTAATCATAAGTAAAAGATATACGGGTGTACCAGGGCCGGATTAAGCCATCGGGGGGCCCGGGGCAATTTTTCTCGGGGGGTCCCTATGATTCGATTTTTTTTTTCAAATGCTATCCCAGAAAATACAAAACCTTCTAAACGTGTAAAAAACTGGAGATGAGTTCAGTATACTAAATCTTCAAATTGTCGGCGTAGAAAATAGTTCCTGGAATCTTTAAATAAAAATTGTTAATCAATCACATGCAAACATTGCGGAAGAGTTTGGAAATTTTTTAGAAATGAAAACTTTGATTTAAGCTGTAAAATGCAAAATTTAATTCTCTTTTTTTAAACCCTTATCACCAACTAAAATTTTCTAATTAAAAAAAAATGACCGGATAGACATTTTAAATGATTTTCATATCATCATTGATCGTTTAGTTTGTGCTTATTCGAGAAATATTTACCTAGTGACAATTAGGAAGTATCATAAAGATTTGAAACATAGAAAACAAATAAAAAAAAATTAAATCCACATTCCATAGAGATACAGATATAAGAGTTTAAGAATTCAAAACTTTAAATCGCCTTTTATTCAGAATTGAAACTCGGTGTCTCAAATCTAAATCATAATTTCAAATCAAGTTTTGAGAAACAAAATATGAATTAAATAAAAAAAACACAAAGTTACAATCAGAGTAAAAGCAGAAACTGTACAAAATGTGAATGAAATGTTTATGAATATGATTCTCATCAGGTAAATTTTTTTTTATCAAATTGTTATTCTAAATGTGAAGAAAATTTCATTCGATGCCCTCAAAACCAAAGAAGTATTAGTGCAAAAATGGTCGGTTGAAAAAAATTGAGAATAAAGATTAAATGTTTAAAACACAGAATCAGTTATCACTGAAAAAATCAGATAAGGAATCCAAATGAATTTAGTACTTTAAACAAAGATCCTGAAATTTCAAAATTCAGAAAAAAAAATAAGAAACAGAACTTCAGTAACTGAAGAAACCACACAAGACTTGAAAATCCCAACGAATTGAATCTGGAAAAAGATAACATTAAGATCATAGAAATATTCATATTTAGAAAATCACTCAATGATACTAGCAACTATCAGATCGTTTTTATGATAATTTAAGAATGATCATTTGGAAAATGATGTACTGGATTCAGGATATTCACTTCTGTAGATGATAAAATTTTGGTTAAATCAGTTGAAAATTTTTCAAAACAAATTTCAAGTCTAAGACAGCGATTGGGTTGGAAATTCAATAAAGAAACCCTGTACTGTCGATTGGTCCAATTTAAGCAACTACAGTTTTTTTTTAAAGATTTTACTTTCAAAAATAGGGGGGAAAAGGGTTTAGAATTCATAAACCAATGAAAATTTTAATAATAATGATTGAAAGGTGAAAAGTTATTATAATATGCGGTATTAGCCCGGATACTGTCCGGGTAAAATTCTGAAATGTTTATCTTAAAGCGAAATTAGCTGCTATTTAAGTGCAGTAAACCATATATTAACATAACAACAAACATTATTGTTGTGCAAGACGTTTGAATGTAATGAAAATGAGGAGAAGTTTTTTCTTTATTTTACCTGTTCTGAACAGAATATCGTAACTGATATGTTTCGATAAAAAATGAAAATTTTGAGGTGTTTTGCTCATATCCTTCTTCATTTTTTTTTCGAATTCGGTTTTGTCAAGAAGATTTTGATATTCTCAGCAAGAGCTGGAATATGGAAGAGCTCATTCACTGCTTACTCTAGGGGGCCCCCTTAACTTTTTTAAGACAGAAAACTATTCTAGATGATATTTCACGAGAGCCCTTTAGTTTTTATATTTCAAGTTTTCATTCCGAATTTCTAGTTTTGATTTCTTTTCATGAATTTGTAGTATGATTACAGTAGTATTTTTACCTCCGTGGGCCCGGGGCAATTACCTCTTTTGCCCCCCCTTTAATCCGGCCTTGGGGTGTACCTAAAATGTTTCACTAATACATTAATCTTTTGGTAATTGGGTAGTTTTTCCCACATTACTTTTGGATATTTTATAAATTATCGTACATAATCCAAAAGTTTGACAAGGCTGTTATTGTATGAATTTTAAAAAGAAATATTCAACCTACTCAGCCGAATATTTAGCTCAACTATTCGGTGAGCCGAAAATTCGGCTAAACGGTTTTATGGCGGAATTCAGCGCAGAATATTCGGTACATGTACATCTCTAGTAGAAACTATGTTTTTTTAATTAAAAGTTTAGATTCAAAGGCTTATGGTTTTAGAACACAAAAAATCAGAATTGAAAACAAAAAAAAAACTTATTAAAAATATTTCTAAAACATGAAATAGAGAAATAGGAAACGAGATTTAGGTACAAGGTGTCACTTTGATTTGCATTTTGTTGCATGTTCTTCGAAATTATCGACGTTTGCATCTTACCCCAGACAGGTAACTTTTTATTTTGTTTAATTAAAGACCCTTTGATCAGGTAACTGAATTTTAAAAATATTTTAAAAAATTGGTGATTGTTCGAAAAATACTTTTACACCAACAGTGTAACAATAGGTTTATTAAACCAGTAAAAATTTGGAAGGTGATATCGTTAAGTCAATCCGTCATACTGGGTAAAGTTTTTTACGGTATCGAATAATGTTTAAATTTGTACATTTATTGATGGATTTTTAAAATTTTGAATGACAATGAAAAACTTTAAAATACTAGCTTTAGATGTGAAAAATTATGTCATCAGCATTTTGTATTCATGAAAAGATAAGGCCGGAACAAATTTCAAATCCTTCTTTTGTCACTCGGAGTTAGAACATCGCGAGGGGGGGGACAATAAAAAATAATGCGAAAAACAAATAAATTGGAATAAATTGCATGGAAGCTTGTATACAACAGAATTGCATACTATATCGTTGCACAAAACTTATGAATTAAGTAATTTTTTTATCGAATAATTCAATCAAATCAAGAAAACAAAAGGTGAAATAACTTCCATCTTCTTAAAATTGTTTTTTGGTATTTTAATCTTTCAGATATTGGAATTTTTTATCGAAATTTACATAAATTACTTCAAACTTTATTTATTTCCCCCTTCGGGTTTTTTGAAATTTCGAAGGGGGGGGGGGGGGGGTGACAAAAGAAGAAATTTATATTTGTTCCAGCCTAATTTGATTACGTTTGCATAAAATTCAAAATTATATCAGTGCTGTGGTATACAAATGTTGCATATAACATCGCTGTAGCATGATGCCCCAGTTGACGATATCTTTTTTCAAATCACCTTAAATTTTGGTGATATGAACTTTATAAGTTTTAAAATGTGTAAGTTTTATATGAAGTCAATGATTTATAATTGTTAGATTAACAATTCTACATTGAAAAAAAATCTGATTCTGAATTTGTGTATTATACTTTATTCAATAAAGGAATAATATTTTGCTAATAATTATCTTAAAAAGTAAAATTCTACAGTTTTCACAAATTTGGAACGGTATCATTACAAGTTTCTCTGACATAACTGCAGAAACATGTACAAAAATTCGATTTCCTTATTAAATTTGTTGATATCTGCAAAACGATTAGATTTATGCTTTAAAAATTATCTACAATTCAATTTGATTTAAAATGTCATTAGAAATTCGTTCAAAAGGGAAAAGTCAAAGGACTGAAGCAACTGTCAAATCACATACAAACGGACCGTACTGACTTTTTGGAACCAGAACGTCAGTTCCCCTTTGATTTCAATGGCATTTTGGTACCAAAACGACAGTGCGGTACTGAAATGTCAGTTCGGAAATTTGCTTCTCTTTCAGCCCTTTGGGAAAAGTAAACATCTAGCGCACACCCAAAATAATTTGCTCATAGGGGCTACGTGAAAAACTACATAATTTTAATCCACTTGTATATGTTAACGCGTCCCTATAAGAATTTGTGCTTCATGGAACGCACCTACATTTTACGTGAATTTTTAGCGAGTCAACGCGGTATGTTTATGAAAGCCACGGGGAATGTTTTTATTATCGGAATAAAAATAAGGGTGGTTTTTTTACTTCTTATTTTTCATGATGATTAAAAAAACGAAATTTTGTTATAAATAATCTTTATTTTTACATTCTTTGCACAATATAACACTAACACTACACTTTTTAAGCACTAAAAACACTTTTATTTTTGGACATCCTGAAAAAAAAAATGAAAAGTATACATTAATTTAAAAAGTATTATTTGAATAAAAAATATTTTAACTTGTCCGTTGTTCCGTGAATGGTGTTCCATTGATCATCTTTTTCGGAAGTCACTCCTAAGAACGAGAGATCACTATCAGTTCCAACGAGCACCGCATCCAGAGCCATTGCTATCAGAAAAATGAAAAAAAAATAGCTAATTACAATTAAGGAGATTATTATCACTTACCAAAACGAAAATCCAAAACAAATGAATATCCGATCAAATCCTCCTTGATAACATGTTTAGCTGATGACAACAGACACAACGGCTTCAAAAAAAATTCACAACAGCTAAAAAAGTAAGCTGACGGACCACAATTTCATTTTCTAATATGAATTTTCCACCCCACGCTGGAGAAAAATGCACAAAACGGATTTGAAATCATCCACTTAGACTTTACGTGAAATTCATGAGTCAGTTATGTGGAAGTAAAATAGTTGCTACAAAATTCACGTAGAATCGATATGATGCATCAAAATCTTAGTTTACGAGAAAAATTTCGATTTCAGTTACGCCTGCAAGTTTCGCCCAATTGATCGGCCGTTTTTGTTTGGTTTGTACCTACACCAAAAAAAAACTAATTAGTCAACTAAGTTACGCCTTTTGGCCCTAACGAAAGAAAAATTAACCCCATTTTATATAGGCTTAACTAAACGGTCCAACGAAAGTACTTCAACAGGAAGTTTCGCCAATTGAATTTTATCAATTTTTTCAAAGTTTCAAGTGATTTTAGGATAAAACCGCATCTATTATGTAAAGTGCAACCGCATATATCCAGAATAACCTTTATCTCGATTTGTTTCGCCCTTCGATTCGCCCTTATGAAATGTAAAGCTAGAAATAGAAAACTTCTATAACTTTTTTCGCAGAACTTAAAATTTCAAAATTACTAAGGTTTGGGGAAAATTGATAATTGGTTTAAAACTTTTATTTTTAGATTAAATACTATTGTTTTTAATTTGTGCAGGAGTTCAAGAATCTCTTAAATGGTTTTAAACTATTTTGAAAAGTTATTTCTTCGACAAAATCTGTTAGAAAAATTGCATATTTAAATTCAGGGCACCCAAATTAGTCGGAATTCAATTGTTTTAAACTCTGAAGAATGTCAATTTTGTGATCTTGTGTAATTTATCAAAACCTTTTTGATGTTCAGCATTAAAAAAAAAACAAGAAACACCGAATTAAAATTGATACTGAAATTGTTTTTTGAATAATATTCCATGTAAGCATATTTGTAATGAATCGATTTTTTTCAAATAAAAATTTTTAGTAATCAAGAAGAAGATACTAGGTTTCAGGTTTTTGTTTTGTCAATTCTGATGACTATCATAAGGGGTAAACATCTGTTACACGGCCACCCACTTGTTGATGTATAAAATTTGAATTCGATGAATTAATTTTGAAGAAATGATTCTCTTCCAACTTTTAACTTGTTTAGTTACATTTTTTACTAAAAACCTATTCTAAAGACGAGGTTGTGTTTTTGTATTTCAAGTTTAGAGTTTCAATGCAAAAGGTTGATTGAATTGCAAATCATAGTTTATAATCCAAAAATTAATCCTTCGTCTGATCAACTTGCCAAAGCAAAAACCAGACTATTTCAGTGAATGTAGAGAAATTTCTCACGGTCGCGATGGAAGAAGAACAGTCGCTTTACTCTTATATTTAGCGCCGAAAATCAACTATTTATTGATTTGTGCTACCCGACTGTAAATAATTATCGCAATTTCAAAAATTCAGATCGAGATTAATAAAAAAGCTGTTTTTGGCTGTGACTTTGTTCAATGCCAGTAGATTTTTGTATGGTTAAGAACTATTGTAGTAAGCAGTTCTTAGGAAGCGTGATTAATTAACTGTAAACCATCATGATTCTAGGCCAATAAGCCCCATGCCAAGTTCCGTGCATGCTTAGAAATTTGCCCCCCTCCGGATGAGAACGTTCATCCCTGACCCAAACAGCGAACTCGAAGCTTCAAGCTTCGCTGGCCACGAAGAATACCTACTCTCTCGCGGGTCAACGGGCACAACAAAGTGCCTTTTAAGTTTATCTTCGTCCGATTCTCCAGTGGAGGTTTTTGGAGGACTCCGATTGGAAACATACCTAGCTCCTCGAGCGGGCTGTAGGTATTATCTGATGACCGTAGGTTTTATTGACTGCTTGAGGTGCTGTGTGGTGCCATCCCCAAAAATACACTAACTATTTAGAGTTTGGTGCCGAAATGGACATGTTTTGAAATGGAGCTGCCCGTTCGGAGGTCATCGCCTAGCTACAGAGAACGTCCGGGGAACCTCACACATGGATTAAAAGACGACTACCTTGCCGCTCTACTCCCACATCTCTATGCAGGTATTAACACAATACCACCAAATGCCATCAAGGAGAAACGATCCCCCGCACTCGAACAACTCCTCTATGCATCTACACAGGTTTGAGAATAATAACATTAATTTTCTACGACATCCAAAGGTTTTTGATTTTTTTTTCGATCGTTGTCAATCGACTGCGCGGAATGAAACTAGAAAAAAATGACACAATCGGACGAAATAAATCTCGTCTATTTAGGAGGAACCATAAAGTTCGGTTTTATGGCATTCAGGAATTGTTTTGGGGAGATCGACAGTTGAAAATCGAAAAAGTTAAATTCGTTTCGACCAAGGATTATTCAAACCATGGTCCAGTTTCACATTCAAAATTCGATTGGTTTGAAAAGAACTTGGAAGGAAGTATGTATTGCCTTTTGGAACGATTTCCTGAAGCATGAGAACAACGGAAGAAAGTTATAAATATTAAAAATGAACCGTACGAAATATCAAAATGTTACCGGGAATGACCCCATTTGCTCCGGACTAATCGGGGGACCAGGAATTGACAGCGACCTCATCATCGTCATCAACGAACGGCCAACCGACAACGGCGTCTTATCAGATACAGCAGGGATTGTTTTCTTCCTTGGGTATGTTCCCATGTCTTTTCGTGATATCTACAAACTCTTGAAGTAGAACGGGCCCATCCCTTCTCCTGGGAGCTCCAGTCAGTTATGATGACGGCAAATTATCGAGGCGGTTATCTTATCTGCGTTTACTCCAGCGAGGCTATTATAGCCTTTATCTGTAACTGTGTTTGCCTTTTGGTGCTGCGTGTGGTTTGAATCGGATCACACTCAGGATCACGCTGTTTGAACTGGAGAATTTTCGGGACGAGTTTTGTCATTTGTCTCTTCTTCAAGGGGTTGACGTGGTGGGAAAGTAAACATGGATTTGAGCGAAATGAAGCAACAAGTCAGTTTTAATGTTAAAGACTATAAAGTACAGTTCAATATATCCTGTGAAATTCAGCGACTTGATACAAATTGTTACACAAATTTTGTATTTAACGCAAAGTTAACCCCCTCCCCTCCGGTTTGGAGATTCCGCGATAATACTAGTTTACAAAATTTGAAAAAAATATTCACTCATTTCTCAACTCAATTTTGTAATATAAAAAAACTTAAAAAATGAAATTAGCTGTTAAGAAATTAGATGGTTTTAATATCAAATAATAAGAAACCAAATACCAAATACATAAATATTGGAATAAATGAATTCAAACTTAAGTGTTAAACTATCAGACGTAATCTTCAAGCCTCGGAATTATATTATAAAAATTTAGGATAGTTAAGCCTTTTCTTTCAGTACATTAACCTGAGAATTTTCCTATCGGGTTCTTCTGTCTCTGGAGTCACTCGGAGTATTCAAGCGACGAGTGTTAAGAACCATCTTTGGCGGCGTACAGGAGGACGGAGTGTGGAGGCGAAGGATGAACCACGAGCTCGCGCGACTCTACGGCGAACCCAGTATCCAGAAGGCTGGCCGGATACGCTGGGCGGGAGATGTTGCGAGAATGCCGGACGACTGTCCTGCATAACAGGTGTTCGCTACGAATCCGGAATGAACAAGAAGGGGGCGCAACGAGCGAGGTGGTTAGACCAAGTGGAGCGTGATCTGGCGAACGTGGGGTCGCGAGAAATTGGAGAAAAGTTGCCATGGACCGAGTGGATTTTAGGAATTAGGAATTTAGGAGTTCGTCAAGTTATGTCGTGAGACGGAATACTATGTAAATAAAATAAAAAATACAATTTATCGCAAAGGTAACCCAAACAACCCAATTTTAGCCCCTTGGAGCCAAAGGGGTAGAGTAATGTGGGGTAAAAGTACATTTTGGGATTATCACAAACTGAGAACAGAAAAATTCCAAACTCTGGTGAGGATTAATAATGATTTAGAAAACCTTCATCCAGGCATAATCGTTTTTCGTAGAAGTAGGAAATACTCCGAAAAATGAGGTAAATAATCTTAATTGCATAAATGATGTAATATTTAAAATAACGGCAAACAGGTTCGAGTAATAAAAATTCTGGCTTTCGATAAAAGTGTTAATGTGTCTGTTAAGTTGTTTTTAACCACTATCAAATGCCGAAGAAAGAGTTTCATTAATATGTCTCTGTTTTGCACAATAAGCTGTGAATCACAAGAAACATTGATGGGGAAAAAGTACGAATGATATATAGTGTCCGCTAAAGTCAGTTTTAAGTTTTTTTTTAAATACACTAGAAACATCAGCGCATACTTTTGTTTTGAAAATACCTGCTCGCGCGAAAAATTGCTCAAGTACGATAAGAATTGGATTTCGTAAACCAGATGAATATAAACATTTAGTAGAGAACTCTCAATTCGCGCTGGTTGGTCGACTATACCTAGGATTTTTGTAAGAAGCGAACACAGAAGCTGCTGCTGTAAGCAAAGAATAAAATAAAATAATTTTTTCTCTTGACTTCACGCGGAAATGTGGAATTTTGAATGGTCGTTCTTTCATCCCACATTATTCGAATTTTTGCCCCAGAGGTGGGGTAAGAGTACTACTGCTATAAAATGCGTGGATCGATTATCTTAGTTTTTTTTAGAAGAGATATAAAATTCTTAGGAATCAAGTGCTATTTTTGGTTTTTTGGAAAAACCACATCAAAGTTTTTCTAAAAATAGGATAGCACTAAGGTTGTACTTATATTCCACCAATAAGTGCATGAAAGCTGATTTCGAGAAATAAGAACTTGAGCTTCGTCGTTTTCCAGTAAATTCCATAGACAATTTCTTTTATGAACTTTTTTCATGAGAATGATTTTCTTAAATGAAAACAAAGCATTTTACAAACATTTTTCCCTTAGAAAATAATGTTTATTTGACGTTAATTGAGGCGACATTTTTTTTTTTTTTTTCATTTTGGCACTAATTTCCCTTTGGCTTCAAACATATGTACACACACATGCACCCTTATGCCACCAAATCAATTCACTTATACCTCTTTACCACCAACAAATTTGCACATTCAGGTGTTTTGATCTTTTTGGTAAAAAACATAAATATTATTTCTACAAGAGTCAATTGACGTTTGGATAAATTAATTTTTTTTTCTGTGTTGATGGGGAATATAGGCCGGACAACATTGATTTTTCGAAAACGTTATATCCTAATACCGTTTTAACAGCATGAAAATAAAGTAAAAAGTAGCCTGATATGGTGTTAGAAATATGGTAGTCCAACCTAAAAAGGTAAACCAATGATAGGCATCGAAAGCTTTTGCCTAGTAGTTCAAAGAGGATCGCCCAAACTTTACATTTACATATATTGTAATCAGTTTTACGGCTTTTAAAATGTTAATTGCACATAAACGTCATCGACTACAGTAGATGTAAGATAACAAAACGGAAGTTCAAACAAAATAAAATTAAAATTAAAAGAAAATTAAAAAAATGCGATTTGTCTATGGCCGGACATCATAGTATTGTCTATGACCGGACAAGAAAATGTTCAAAATTATAAATGTTCTCAACTTGAAACTTCCAATTTTTCATCTCTATAGCACCCTCAAATGGTTAGCTGAAGATGAGGATTTAATAACGAAACTATTTTAGTCCTCTGAGAAACCCGTCATAGACAATTTTAGAAGCCGTCCATGGGGGGGGGGGGGGGGTGGGAAACCCCTTTAATAGGGGGGGGGGGGGGGGGGTTCGAAATTCAAATTTAGCTAGAAATAGTAAAAATACCAAAAATGCACAAAAAATAAGGACATTAATTTCTAAATCAATTTGTATAACCCATGATTACTACACAAATTCAAAAAAATAATAAACTTTATCAATACGATTCAAAATAAATCAGAATCACAGTTTCAAAACAATGTTAGTTCCGGTTAGTATTATTGTTAAATTATTTCAAATTATGATCCTAATTCTGAATTACAAATTTTAAGCCAATGTTCTCACAAAACCAGAAAACAAATGCGAATTAAAATTTCAAATAGAACCAGAATTTGAAAATTAAGACATAAGAATCAGTGCATTGAAATACAATACTTAAAATATAACATCAGATTTTGAAGAAAACCAAATACAATTTTTTAAATAAATTAAAATTTACCATGATTAAATTTTTTTTAGCAAACTCATAATAATTATTATATTTTTATTATTTTAACTTGCTTATATTTCTTATCTTCATTTTCAATTGAAGAGTTGACCAAAAATTGCTTTGTGACATTTTAAATTGTAAATATTATTTAATCACGATTGAAATTTATTCAAAAAAACATAGATGATGATTGAATTTATTTGATAAAATGAAAAATAGAAATATTTCAAGTGTGCCAAGGATCAAAGTCGGAGATAAAATCCATTTTTGATTCGAATTCTTCCAATTATCAAAAAAAACCTAATGTTTGATTGAAGTTCATAATGTCAACCTTTATTATAAAAAAAAACATGTTTAATTCATCATCACTGACAAAGTACAATTCAAATATTGAGAAAAGTCAAAAGCATGAAAATAAGTATTTCTTATTACAAATTGAGATTTATGGTTTTCTAAGAAGCCTATGTTTTCAGAACACAAAAATAGGCAAACTTTTTGTAAATATTTCTAATTAGTAATTAGTATCTAATTTTTTAATTAGTTCGGCTAAAAAACTCGGAAGATTGATTTAAAAATAAAAATTAAATGTAAATTTAATTAATCAGCCTTTTCTGATGAAGTTATGTTCTTTTAGTAAGAACATTTCAAGAAAATGAAAAAGAACATTTGTTCCATGAGGAACGAATTGATGACATATGATGGAAATACTTCTTATCAAATTCATTTTTTTTTGAATAACTAATGGTTAAAAAACTCTTTAGAAATTCAAATAAATAACGATAGCTAAAAGATATAAGATTAGATCTTTAGGACAGATTTTTTTCCAATAAAATCGCCATACCATTTTTTAAACTAATTTATGGAAACCAATTGATAACTCAAGATGCCTATGTTTTTATGATTGGTTGGGTATAATTTTGACTTCCAGACTAAAATCTTTAGTCAGATTTATTTTATCACTTCTCATTTTGGTGATATAGAGTTTATAAGTTTAAAAATTAATCAGTTTCGGTTGAAATAAATCATTAATAACTGATGAACTTACAAATCTGCTTAGATTCGTTTATTATTCTTTTATCAGAAATACCAATTTGAATATAATCATGATGATGATGAAAAATTCGAAAAACTTAAAATTTTTTATTGTTTATTATTTGTAAAGGGCAGTATTTATGACAATATTGAAGAAAGGTAGTTTTTTAATTTCATTTAATCAAATTTGTTGAAGTCTGAAAAATGAATTGATTTTTTCCTTTAAAAATATCTTAAATTCAATTTGGTAAAAACTTCTTTAAAAATACGTTAAAAATATATTGTTAATCTGTATAGGGATATGAATTTAAATAAAATACTTTTTTTCGAAGAAGTCAAAAAAAGTTGAGAAATCCTATTTTTTCAATTTTTCTTATATTTAAAGTTACGTTAGAGAAGTGTAGAACTTTCTTAAATAATTTTGACCTATTTTCAAAAGTTTTAGGTTACCAAAATTTAAAAAAAAAATAGATAAATAAAGAAAAAAGTAAATTTTGAATGTGGAGTTTAGCTTTAAGAAGAACAAGAAACACAAAATAAAATTGAGGCTTAAATTTGTTGTCTTGAAAAATATTTCATAGCAGCATAAAATTTGTATGGATATAATCGGTTTTTTTTATCAAAATTATAATTAATGAAGTAATGGAAAAAGAACTCAATTCGATAGACTTTAAATAAATAAGACGTAGCAGGGTTTTTGTGCATCAAGATTTGAGTTTCATTACAAAAGGTTTACTAAATTTTAAAAAGAAATTGACAATTCGTTTCAATGAAGTGTCCTAATCTTTGAGTGATATATAACTAAATACCGCCGAAGGCGAGCCAATTTTCGGACACCTTATTAACACTTATTTTCAAACCTTTTTTATCATGAAAAAATTGCACGTGACTACGGTAAATTCATTTCTTGTACTGAATTTTTTCTAGTAATAATATCTCCATAGGGGGGGGGGAGGTTAAACCCCTAAAACCCCCTTCCCCCCCACTTCGCACGGCCTAGAGAGTTAGCTAATGCTTCATGTAAATGCTTCTCGTAAAAAATGGACGAAATTTCAATCTACTTTTTGATTATATTGGAGGCTGATACAGTTTACAGGGTGTTCAATAAGTTAAAACGCACTTTTTCGTCTCGACGTAGTGGTAAATTTTTATATCAGATTTTTTTTTAGAATTCTTCACTATGTTCAGAAAAATTATTCATTAGACCGCTACAAGCTTTGTATGGAAATTTTGAATTTATAAATTTCTGCACAATGACTTTTTTTTTGGATGTAATGACTACAGAAAATAAAATTTTTCATTAAATTGCATTTCATGTAAACAAACTTCAATTCTAATATGTTGATATACTAGAAAAGATATTCGATGTTATACAAAAAAAAAGTTTTCGAGCGTTTTTGACTGCTTATTTGAAAACAATTTTACTGTAGGATGAAAATAAAAAAAATACAAAAGACTGCGTTACATAGCCAACAAGTTATGTTTTATGTGACTCTTGTAAAAATATTTCATGAAATTATTAAAAGCCCTAAATAGCAAAGACTGCCATTTTTGAACACTTTTCAAAAGATTCAGATTTTTCCATGGTAGACCATGACAGTTCGGCTTAATCCAGGCTAATGAATCTATGACTTTCGATGCACTTTAACAACAGTATTTGACATGCACACAAAATTTCTGAGGCCGAAAATTAGCAAAATTTTGCTCAAATTTGACCAGCTAAAAACTTAGCAATCAATTTAGCAAATTTGTTTTACTAAAATTTTAGCAAACTAGCAAAATGTGTCCTGACTGAATGTTTACTAATTTTCAAGCAAACAAAACCCTTTGTTTGCTTAAATTTTAGCAAAATTTATTTTTCTCACGTTTGCTAGAATTTGAGTAAAATTAAAGATTCATTATATTAAATCTATGGGTTTTCTATTTCTCATGAAAAAAAAAATTGAGGATTGGTTCTTATCAATTTCCTGTTTTATTTTGGATATCAGTCGCGAATAAAATCTTTTTTCTTTGGAAGTTTTATTGCCGCCCATCATCTTGTAAGAAAGTTATAAGAATTGTCAAGCAAGCCGGTTGATGACAGATGAATTCCTGGAAAAAAATAAAATGAAGTTCAATCAGATTATAAAACATAATCATGTTAATTACCATTAAGTTCAACTTTGCAAGTTGTTCAACTTCCTCCAACATCGCGCTTCCAAGCCTTTCAGTATCATTTTGATCATCACTATATGATCTTGAAAATATCAGCATCGCCAAAATCTGAAAAAACAAAATAATCAAGTTCCTTTCAAACTTTATATACATATGTAATTAATATTATACGGACTTATTCCTCTAAAAGTATATGAAAAAAATAAGAAATTTGTAAAAAAAACCATACCTTTCGAAGTCAGGAAATATTCAGTTTTCACTTCATAACTAGGAAACTTAACCATAATCCTCAATGAATGCACATATTTTGGCCCCCCACGGGTGGGACAATGTTCCAACAGTTAGTTTGCCAGGTCAAGCAGCTCATCATCGCGCAATTTGAAAAAAAAATCTCCTGTCATTGAACTTCATTTGGCAAGGTTCAACCAAGGGGCTAAAATGTTCAATCCGGATTCCTGCTGCCGATCTGGATAAGGATGACATTGAGCCAACTTACAAGGGTAACAGCTATCAAGCCTGGAAATTTGAAATATTTTTTTTTATTTATTTCAATATTTCAAAATTCGTTTGAAAGAAAAATATGTACATTTCTAATTTTCAGACATTTTTCAGAACTTTTACTTTACATTCTTTCAACTAGAATACACTTACCGAGAAAATCCTTCCTCATTCGGGCAGCTCTGTGTTTTACGCCTGCAAGAACCCCACTCGATGACATTTGCGCAGGAGGGATACTGGATGTCACTTCCATTCCATTATAATATTCCCTGGTGAAGTTCCTTTTGCTGATACTTTTCTAAAGAAAAACAAACAGTTAATAGTAAAATTTTCATCTACTACTAATGCACTAAAAACTTACATGAAAACTCGCTAGGGCTTTTCCTAAAACTTTTCTGAAGCGGAACATCGCTTCCGGAAGTGCGAAAATTGCCATACCAAACCCTGCCTCCTCTTTGGACTTCCAAGTCTGGCGAAATAGCACATCCGGCACTGCTGGTTAACCAGGAAGTTGAGCCACTCGAGGAATCCTGGTGGCTACACCTATCAAACTTTTAAAAGTCGCCAGAACCGTTGGGAGTCGCAACTTATCGGACCCGGACACAATTTGAACCTTCAAAAAACACGAATAACAATATTTTCCGCTCCGAAATCGCGACCGGCAAAATTAAATGCATTGGACTCCAGAAAAGAAAACAAAACAAAAACGACCGTGGTTCGAGCTCAGAATAAAAGCACCTGATAGTTTGAGTCCATGCTACTGTAAATACTAAATTCAGTAGCAATGGGTTTTTTTTTACTCAAATTGAGCAAAAGTCATGACAATTTGGGAAAGTGCTAACTCGAGAGTAAAAAAAAAATTTTGCTAACGGAAAGTAACAGCTAATTTTTGCTAAGTGGAGCCTCGAAAGTTTTGTGTGTGCGCACCAACACTCAAGCTATTGTCGACCATTACTCCAAGGTATTTCAGCTGCTGTTTCGAAGATGTCGTGTGCCCTCCAACAGTAATCTCCATAAGCGGCACAACTCTTTTATTGGTCACGAGCAGAACTTCGGTTTTATGGTGAGCTATCTGAAGCTTAACTCCCTCCATCCAGATGCCAACCCTTTCTACGGACACCTTTGCAAGGTCTGTTAGCAATAATAAAATTCAGAATACATCTAGCTTCTAACTTCTA
This sequence comes from Uranotaenia lowii, assembly GCF_029784155.1. NCBI lineage: Eukaryota > Metazoa > Arthropoda > Insecta > Diptera > Culicidae > Uranotaenia > Uranotaenia lowii. Next base: position 283,809,768 of record NC_073693.1, on the reverse strand, counting down.
GCATAAAAAATGCATTAATAAATTGCCTTTCTATTCCAATCAATACATGTTGACCAGTTGATCTAAAACTAACATGGTTTAATTTATATTCGAACTTATTGAACACTAGACTGAGTCGGTTTGGGGTCATTTTGGAATTTCTCAAACCCTGGGGTCTAAAAAGCTTCGTCTTGATCCAAAACTCATCCATGATTTTTTGCCAAATTTTTAAGTAACGTTTACATGAGTAAATTTGAACTTTTAGGTTTGTATGGGAAAATTGAATATTTTGTACTGAAAAATCAACATCATTTTTGTTTCGTCTGTGGAACCGAGCCAGCTAATGGATTTTGTGTAAATTTATAAAATTCCTAAAGGAAATTTTCCGCTAAACAACTTTGTCGAAGACTGTAACTTCGTATTCTATTAGGAAAAAAAGTTATTAGCTGTTTAACATGGTTATGTCTTTTCGCATTGATTAACAGTAAATTCAATTGACATCACTGCTTGAGCCTCGCGAAGTGTTGCATGGAATGTAGTCACGCAATACCTCGCTAGGCACCCTGCAGGGATGTCAATTGATTTTTTGTTTATTAGTGCCAAAAGATGTACCCCTGTTAAACAGCTAATAACTTTTTTTTTCCTAATAAGATACGAAGTTACGGTCTTCGACAAAGTTGTTAAGCGGAAAATTTCCTTTAGGAATTTTATAAATTGACACAAAATCCATTAGCTGGCTCGGTTCCACAGACGAAACAAAAATGATGTTGATTTTTCAGTTCAAAATATTTAATTTTCCCATACAAACCTAAAAGTTCAAATTTACTCATGTAAACGTTGCTTAAAAATTTTGCAAAAAATCATGGATGAGTTTTGGATCAAGACGAAGCTTTTTAGACCCCAGGGTTTGAGAAATTCCAAAATGACCCCAAATCGACTCAGTCTATTGAACACTCTATAGTTCAATGTTATTTTATTTATTTATTCCGCCAAACAGTGTAGGCTACATATATATAATAACTTAAACCTAGAGATTACAATGTTCTAATTTTTTTGCATTGTTTAAATTTTTATCCGCCGAGGACATGTTATAACTCATTTTGATAACAACATTAAAATATCAAATAGCAAAACCCCCATTTTCAAGGACAATTTCTAGGAATTCTATGTTTATAAATTCCACGCTATCATTAACCAACGATCTAGCCTCTAAATTATTTAAAAATTAACCAATCCAAAAAGGTATTCGTGCGAACCCTTCCAAATGCCAAAGGTGCTCGGAAATTATCAGTCGATTAAAATTAACCACACAAACCAGGCTATGATCCCTTCGGCGATCCTCCCAGGACTTCATTCGTTGCCTGGCAATAAATATTCACAATCACCTGAAAACACCGCCAACCGACTGAAACGATTGTCGGTATTCGAGAGAGGGACAAAATGAAGGCCCTCCAGCAGGGTCTCTCTAATTAGTTGCGAAATGAAGCACCATAATCCCTTCGACCCGAGCAATAGATTTGAATGGAATCCCATTTTGGGATTTGGAGTCCGGCGGTGATCGAAGTCAACATTCCTGACGTGTCATTATCATTACTGGGATGGGAATCCCTAAAATTGGTGCTCAAAGGGTTCCTTCAAACGGGACGACCGGCGACGGAATAGGTACCTAGGGGCTTGTGCCAAAACTTAGGCGCACACTCATAGACCTCAATAGGTTGAAAAAATGTAGATCCAAGAGTCACCATACTCATATACACACCTTTCGGACTAAGCCCTTCAGGAACGCGATGAAGAAAATTAAGGGGCGACGAAGAAAACCAGAACGGAAACGAACCGAAAAAGGTACATCATTAGACTTCACTTTCGGGTTACATCATTCCGATGTTTGCTCCAGAGGCCAAGCCAATCGAGAAGGGGAGAGAGAACGAGAGGAAGAGGTCTAGGCATAAAACACAACAACCGGCAACAGGTTATTATTACAGGTGTGCTTCCACCTGAAAACCGCTGCCTGGCCCAATAAGCCGCACCACACCACACATGCTATATGCTCTGACGAACGAAGAATCGTTGAAGATCCGAGATATATGGGAAAAAGATGGGAACTTGGCAGGTAAGGCTAGGTAAGGAAAGATACAAACGAACCCTTTTACAGCTCTAGAGTCTACATAGCTAGACCTTTGGAAGGAGTCTTTCGAATTCGGCCCGATGGGTTGATAGAGGATTTGTTTGTTTTTTCTTCTTCATTCCATCTGATCTAATGTGTTTATTTTGTTAGGGCATGCATACCTTTTAAAACATAAAAAATATTAGCAACACACTCAATTACTTTGAAAAAGATAACTAATTTGTGAGGTTAGTGACTAAAGTTTTTCGACAATGTTCACAATATTACATGATTTCTGGACGTCTGCATCTTTTCCAACTTTAAAAAAGCTGTTTGATATGTTCGTTTGATAGAAGGTTTTACATACAGTTGTTATAGGCTACAGAGTTTTCACAAGTCGCTAGTCGCAAAGTGAAAAAGACAGGCACCTCAACTCTGATGATCTACCTTGAGTTTATAAAACCAGAACAAGCTAGCTCACGTCAACAGAGAATTTGGAGTCTAAAATACGTTGAAAATGACTTCAGCGTCAAGTTATTGAATTTGTTACGCAATAAATGCAAAAACTTATACTTACATGGTAAAAACCTCATAACTTCATTTAACGAGATACTGCCAATTTGGTGTCATCTAAATTAAGGTTGCCCGAATTTTTCCCGGACGTAACCGGACCGGGCAAATCCGCGCCATTTTAGCTAAATGTTTGGCAAATCCAAGAATTTGATCTAAAAATTTTCAATTCGAAATCCGGACAATATCCGGGCAAATTTGGTCAAAACCATGAAATTTTTTAATCAAAATCAAGGAGAAAACACTACAAATATTTTTTTCCATCAAAATACATTAGAATTTATTAAATCGTATTTCAGGCTTCCAAAAACCGTTAATGACTAAAGCTTAGTTCTTTTAGAAATGGGACAGTTACGAATGCCTGTATCTAAAAAACCATTCGTTTGAACGAAATACTTTCTATGAAGAAAATGAAGGTAATGTTATGATCTTTCATGAAAAAATTTGAAAAAAAATATTTACCGTTTTTTGTTAAAGAAATTTCTACTTTATTCTTGGTATCTCCCATTGGCCGGCGCACACTTTTTTCAGTCATGGTATTGATCAGTTTCTCCAACTTATACTTCTTAAAATCTATATTTTAGGTGGCTTCACCATCCTTCTTCAATTTCTGATACCGTTTGGTCCAATACTCGGTTTGGTCGTACTCTGGAAACTGGAAACTGGAGGCATTTTAGTGGATACAGTTGTTTCGAAATGAACAAATTTGATTATTTTTGACCACATTTATGAACTTTTTTTTTCGGTACCGGTTTTACAGCTTAAGAGTTTTGGAACTATCAAAAAATGGTTGTTTGAGGTTGTATTTCAATGAGTCATCACTAGGCAACACTTTCAGCTTATCGGAGAAAATTGTTTTGAACATTTCAGCGATCTACCCTTTGTTTTTCGTTTATTGAAAATTAAAAATGCTGGTATGAGACTTGACTTCCTTGATGATCCTTAACCGTTGTTGCCGATCATATGCTTCTCTCCAATGCTTGATTTAAACTTTGTGGACATTATTGACAGTGTTTGCATACTTATCCACCACAAAAACTCAGTAATTCCTTGAGTAATCAACGGTTTTGTCAGCTATCAATTTGATAATGACGTATTTTCAAGGAAACTGTGCAAAATTATTTTTTTCTTTTTCTCTTGCATCGTACATATCTCAAAAACGCGTAAATTTTTAATTTTGAAAAAAATAGGTCGAATAGTACTTTTTACAGGCAACAAAATGCTGTCAAAATTTTCAATATCCAATAACTAGTTAACGAGCTATTAGCAATTGAAAGTGTCCCATTTCTAAAAGGACTAAGCTTTATTTAGGTACAACTCGCCCAGAAAATTCATTTGAGGACGCAACTTTAAAAAATATTAATTACTATATTTTAGTTTTTTTTGCTAAATTTTTAAATTAGGGCTTTTTTCAACGGAACCCGGGCATCCGGGCCGAACCGGACTATCCTAAAATTGGTGTCAAATATCCGGGTAAGTCCAGGTTAAACCAGGTAATCTGGCAAGCTTATTCTAAATGGTTTGCGTGTTAAAAATCTGCAATCTGATGTAGTTATTGTACATCAATATATTATAAAATATATAACATAGATAACTTTGTTAGCCTGTTTTAGAAATCTTATATGGTTTTTAGTTGCATTTTTTTCTTAAACTTTTTTTATAAAGCTGTTTTGTCATAGAAAAACTATTTTTTTAAGAATTAATTTTCCACAAAAAAGTTGAGTTGAGATTAATCATTTTTTGTGCCTTTGTTTCAATAATCGATTTGGAAGAACCGTTCTGAATTCGAATCTTTTTCAGATTTTGCCTTTCACCTAAAAAATCAACTAATTTTGGGCAAAATCATTCATTGAATGATTGGGCTAAACATAAAATACGGAAATACTTTTTAATTTTTTTTATAACCATTGAAAAGGGTGTTCAAATGGTTGAATTAAGCCTTAAAACGAATATTTGGGGAATCAAACATTGCACCCATAGAAGAGATTGCAAAAATTCAATGCCTATTTAGAAAATCTCTGTGCTGAAAATGCGCTGAAAAGTGTAAAAAAAGTACAAGTGCGCAGGGCAGGCAAGACGCACCACCATCAGTATTTCACAAAACAAACATTTTTTAACATTTTTTTCTATTTACACTTTTATGCGTTCATAAATATTTGTGGACCTTTGAAGTTTTATATATCATTAAATTTGACGAAAAACGAAAACAATTTTTCTTTTAGTTTTTCTTGCAATTTTTCAACTTTTCTCGTAAGAAATTACGGCATCTGAAAGCAAAAAAATTACCTGTCATCTGTTCTAATGGTGAACATGGGTCTTTACTCGAAAATATCTTTGCTGGCTTGAGCTAATATTTGAACAAAATCAGAGCCTTTTCATTTTTTTCAAGTATTGTTTGTTTATTAGAAGGGCATACATTCAATTAAAGACGCGTTAAAGGTGCCTCCTACACACTTTTCAACGTAATCAACATTGAATAACATTATATTTAACAGTTAAAAACCAGAATCAATTTTTCAGGATTTGGGTTTTCTACAAATTTGCATTTTGCATAGAATTTTGTCTGGTGTGAAATTCTTGCGTAGAAATACCAACAAAGAGACAAATACTTTAATGAAAAGTTTGCATAACTTCAGAACAAAGTACCTTTGTTTGTGTTTTCGTTTGAAAATTCACCCCAGAAAAGACAGTTCCCATTAAAAAGCGAAAATAACCCAAAAGTCACATGGGGCACTTTTGTGTAGAACGGTAGTCTAGGACATTTAAAAAATCACACCCTCCCCCCCAAGGGGGTGCCAAAGGACATCTGAAAAAACCGAGATTTTAATTTTAATGCTTAATTACTTGAAAAGTGAATAAAATGTGAAGATCTGGTGTTATCTCGAAAAAAAATTGACCAAAAATCGACTTTCTGGAATTCAGTCGTTTTACGAAAATCCGGTGCCGGAGTCAGAAAAAATTGGTGCGCGACAAAATTGGGATTTCACTGTAACTTGGTATAACTGTTAGAAATGGTAAAAACTATTAAAATTACTAATGATTTATATTTTGCAAAAAAAATGATAATAAAAACTTTCCTTAAACTTTCCTTAAACTAAATAAAAGCTTTCTGTTTCTTACTAAATCAGTTAGCATCTTAACGTTTTTGTTCACGATTAGCACAAATACCACTCGAAAAAAAAATTAAGAAACCGTTGAACTGTCGTTTGATACTCAATTTCAATACTATTACTTCCCCTTTGAGCCAGCGCAGGAAAGAAGGGTCTGTACGACTCTAACAAGTTAAATATGATAAGAAGTGATTATAGGTCCAAATTTTTGAAAAAAAAAAAACAATGTAAAGGGTAAATGATACAAACAATTTATCAATTGCATCCAAATTTTTGACTTTGCAATAGTTTTTATCAGATTCTTTAAAACATTATTTAGATAAATACTTTAGCACTTGATGTTGGGACAGTTTAAGTGGAGTTCTCGTAGCAGTAAAAAACAAACTCGTGGGATTGTTGTTAGCAGCTCGAAACTATGGAATGAGTATATTTTTAGGATAGGTTTTATAATAGCTTATAAAATAGAAAAAAATGGACTTACAATTCAGTCTCCGACTTATAATAAAAACTGTTCCACAACCAATTTCACTTTACAATCGTTTCCTAGCCTGCAATTAAGTTAACGATGAGCGCATGTTTAATAGCGAATTCAATTACCGCAATTACCAGCTCTAATCATAAATCCTCTTGGCAAGGAAACTTTTTATCAACTGATCTTGATAATATTAAGCCTGTAAGTTTGTGGACTGTTAAATAAATATTGAAATAGAGAGATATACTAATATTTTACCAAATAGTTGCTTTCAACCTAACTAGCTTTCACTATCCGAAATCAATCACAAGTATTTTATTTGTTTTGATTCTTATCCTTACTCTCCCTTATAATATTGCATATCATTATTCTCTCTTATCACTTCACACATTCCTTCGGTCCTAAATCTCGGATCAGTCGAAGCAGGTCGCTGTAGTTTGCGATAGCTGTGTTCAACCGAGAGGCTGTTGCGGCGAACATTCTCCCCCCCGTGTCGCCTTAACTTCCGGTAGGGCGTCACCAGATCCTTCAACTTCTAGCACAGCCAACTTGGTACACGGCCTCTTCAAGATCCCTGCTGCTGTCTTCACTACTGCTCTACGTGCAACTCCGTCGCTGCCAGGAACCGTTTCGACCACTCGTCCACGCAACCATCGGTTCCTGACGTTCTCGTCCACCACAAACACCAGATCTCCGAGCTCGATCGGCTTCACATCTTTGAACCACTTCGTTCGTCTTGTGATAGTTGGCAGATATTCTATAACCCACCGTCTCCAGAAGTTGTCAAGGGTATGCTTCACCATGTTCCAGCTACTCCTCAACGCCATGCCTTCGTCTGTGGGAAGCTTCTCCGGCTCCCGTACGCCACTTGAGCTCAGCAGCAGGAAATGGTTAGGAGTTAGGGACTCATGATCCGCTGTCTCTAGTGGGATATAAGTCAACGGTCGGGAGTTCACCATGCTCTCTGCTTCCGCCAGCACCGTTGCAAACGATTCGTCGTCTAGCTTCCTCACTACTGGAACTGATCCAAGGGCTGATTTCACTGCTCGCACCATTCTCTCCCAGCAACCTCCCATATGAGGAGCGGCTGGAGGATTAAACTTCCACTGTGTTTTAGCATTCGTGAAGGTACTGCCCAACTCAGCGTGAATCTTACTGATCTCGTCTTGCAGCTCTCGACTTGCTCCGACAAAATTTGTCCCATTGTCGGAATAAATTTCCTGTGGAGTCCCGCGTCGTGCGATGAACCTTCGAATCGCTTTCTTGCACGCATCGGTGCTCAAGCTAGCTACTACCTCCAAGTGAACTGCTCTAACGGTAAGGCAAGTAAAAAGGCAGACCCACCGCTTAGCCACGCTTCGTCCTATTTTCACTTGATACGGTCCAAAGATGTCTACACCTACGTAGGTAAATGGACGCACGCCCGGCTCCATCCTTACTGCTAGATGCGGTCCCATTTTTGGAGCGACCGGCGTTGATTTGTACACTCGACACCACATACAGCGTTTTCTAGCTAGACGTACCTCCACTCGTAGATGTGGCACCCGGAATTTCTGGCGAACCTCGTTGAATACGGTCTCGTCGTTGGCATGACCGTACATTCGATGATAGTAATCCAGTAACAAGTCTGTTATTCGGCGCTTCTTTGGCAGGATTATCGGGAACTTTGCATCGTAAGACAGAATTTCTGCACTACCCGCTCTGGTACCTTCTCGCAGCACTCCGAACTCATCAACGAATGGTGACTGCTTGACCAGGCTGCTAGATACCGCAATCGGTTTCTGCTGCTGGTCGTTCCTCTCCACATTCTGCTTCAAAATCGCAACTTCGTCCGGGTATGCTTCGGACTGCGCGGTCAACCATAATGTCCTCTCCGCTTTCTGAATATCCGCACTAGTCAAACCAATAGAATCCGTCGGTTGATTACTCCCCGCAGTTCGTAAATTGTTCAAGTAGTGGTGAACGTAGGCCACCGAACGAAGCATCCTTTCAAAACGCGAAAATCTCTCGTACTTCACCATTGGCTGCTTGATCAGATGACTACAGACATATGCTTCTCGCAGCTCAAGGTCGCTTTCATCCACATCTGGATCATCTGGAACCATCGTCCAATCTGCTTCGGTTTTGTAGAGGAATTCGGGTCCATGGAACCAACGGCTATCTACGTTGCATGTCGGTCCCTTCCCCCACTTGGTGGCTTCGTCTGCAACATTGACCTTCGTCGAAATCCACTGCCATTCTTCGATACTTGACAGACTCAAAATTTCATCAACCCTGAAAGCGACAAATTGACGATAACGACGCGTGTCCGACTTGATCCACGAGCAAACCGTTGATGAATCACTCCAGAAACAAGTTTTCTTCACTTTCAGTCTGTGGTTTTTCTCAACCGTTTTCCGCAAACGAGCTCCTAGTACAGCCGCCATCAACTCCAATCGTGGGATTGAAACTCCTCGAAGCGGTGCGACCTTCGTTTTTGACGACACAAGAGCCACTCTAATCTGTCCTCGATCCATGATGCGGAAGTAGGCGACTGCTGCGTAGGCCTGAGCGCTTGCATCCACGAACACATGAAGCTCAATATTTTTGTAGCTGTCCGGATCGTATCCTGGGAAATAGCAGCGAGGAATGCGCAATCCAGGTATGTTTCTCAGTACAGTCAGCCACTCAGTCCACCGGGTCGCGACCTCCGGTGTAATTCTGCTGTCCCAATCCGCGTTAGTTCGCCAAACTTCTTGGATCAAGATTTTTCCGTGAATGACGAATGACCCTACCAAGCCTAGCGGATCGTAGATGCTCATAACCAGGCGGAGCATTTCTCGTTTCGTTGGGACTGAAGTACCCTCCAGTAAATGTCTTATCTTTGCGCAGAACTGCAACGAGAAAACCAAACTATCTTCTCGTTGTTTCCACTCCGCTCCTAAGACCCGCTCGAATCCAAACTCCTTCTCCGGTAGCATGGCTTTCGAAGGCTTCACGAACTCTTCGCCCAGTTTATTCATCATGCTCTTATCGCTGGACATCCAATTACGGATATGGAATCCTGCTCGCCTGTGGATCTCGATCACCTCCTTCGCAACCTCGTATGCTTCTTCAACCGTATCGAAGCTGTCCACGTAGTCGTCCACGTAATGCCGCTTCTTCACTGCCTCTGCCCCACGTGGAAATTCCGCTTCTTGTTCGGTCGCGTTCAAATTCTTTACGTACTGTGAGTGCGCTGGAGAGCACGCAGCGCCGAATATTGCCACATCGGATACCATAGTACTCATCGGCAACTCTGGAGAATTTCTGTACGGGAATAGAAGGGCACTGCGATCAGGTGCTCGAACGAGCATCTGCAAAAACATTTCTTTGATGTCTGCTGACACCGCCACTTCACGCTCTCGAAAGGCGAACAGCACCGACAACAACGACGTTAGAAGGTCTGGACCCTTTAGCAACATGGAGTTCAGCGATACACCTTCGACCTTTGCTGCGGCGTCCCAAATAACTCGAATTTTTCCAGGCTTTTTCTCGTTCACGACGACTCCAATCGGCATATGCCATGTACGCCGAAAATCAAATTTATCAATTTCTTCTGCTGACGCTTCGTGAATGTAGCCCTTGGCTTTGAAGTCCGCAATTTGCTGTCGCACACCATCGTAGAGCTCAGGATGCCGGGCCAGTCGTTTCTCGAGCAGCTTGAAGCGTCGTTCCGCCATCGGTCGGCTGTCAGGGAACTCAATGTAGTCTTGTTTCCATAGCAATCCAATCTCAAATTTTCCGCTGTTGGTACGCCGCGTGGTTTCTTCCAAAATCCTATAGGCACGTTCCTCTTCAACCCCTTTCTTTGCTGGTGCGACTGCAACACCTAGACTGTCCACATCGAAAAAGCGCCGAACGTACTCGTGCAGGTCGTCGGTACCTGGTTCAGCGTTCATATGAAACTGCCTGTGCATCATGCTTATTTGCGGTCTCCGGAGACTACCGCATACTGCCCATCCGATCCTGGTCTTGGTTGCTATCGGCTCGCCTATTCTGCCCTCCCGCAATTTCAACGTAGCTAAAAGATGGCAGTTGCTCTGTCCGATCAGAATTCCTGGAACTGCACACCTGTAACTCTTTACCGGAAGTTTGTCGAGATGAGCAAAGCGATTAGCGAGCTCTGCGTAGTTCGTGGTCTGTTGCGGTAGGCCTAGGTTGTCCACGGTATACACCTCCGAGAGTCTGTAGCGCTTGCTTCCTCCGGCTTCAGCTACCTCCATCGATACGACCTCTGCTCCAGAAATTGTTTTGTTGACTCCTCCGGTCCATTCAATATGTAGGGTTTCCACCTCGCCGCTGATACCAAGAGATTCCGCTATCGATCGCTCTACGAGGGTCACCGATGATCCGTCATCGAGAAAAGCGTAGGTGTTGAACTGCCCATTCTTTCCAAATAGCGTTACTGGCAGGATACGGAAGAGCGTTGATGATGACAGCTGACGATGAACGGTTACAACTGCATTGTTGGTCTTCGCCGCCGCCGGTGGATCAAAATGGAGTAATCGGTGATGCCGCTTAGGGCATTCGTTAATTCCACAAACTTCTCCTTTACACGGCCACTTTGCGTGAGATGTAAGACAGCGAGAGCAAAGTTTTTTCTGCTTCAGCACCTTCCACTTCCCGTCTAAATCTAATCCTTTAAACGACGCACAGTTTTCGATTTGGTGAGTATTGACGCTGCAAACTGCACACCATCTACCACTTTTCGTCCAGGCACCTCCTTCTTTCTGCTTTCCGCTGACACCGTTTAGCTCCTCTTCTTGCCGATTCACCTTTGGTTGCACCGTGGACGCGTGTGTATTGACAAACGATCTCTCCTTCGGTCGACTACGCTCATCCTTTACGGGTTTTTGCGGAATGGGTGCCAGTTGGGTAACGCCGCTTGCTGCCGAAGATATTTTCGCCATGTACTCGCTAAACACGTTGAGATCCACCTCTGCAACTTGTTCTTGGTGTAACGCCCAGTTGAACTTCACTGTCGCTGGCAGTTTTTCCACCAACTCTTGGAGTAGAATCGGATTAGCTAAATGTCTTTCCTGTCCCACTGCCTTCAAGTGGCCGCACAAATTCTGCACTACCAGTCCAAAGTTGACCAGTGTTTCCAACCGATCTGGTTTCGGGGGAGGGGTTGCTCGTACCTTAGCGATCATGTTGTTAACAATTTGTTCCGGCCGACCGTACAACTGCTGCAAAGTGGACATGACTTGAGAAACTGTCGACGGATGAAGTAGAAAACTGCTCACAGACTCCTTTGCACTACCCCTCAAACTTCGCTGCAAACGCAGCAGATTTTCGGAGTTCGAGTACCCGCAAGCTTCCGTCGAATGCTGGTAGCTGCTGATGAACAGAGGCCAATCGATTGGATCTCCTGAGAAGATTGGCAACTCTTTAGTAACTACCTGTCTAGCAGCTATTTGCTGAGGGGTTGGTCCTTGGCCGCTTGCAGTAGAAATTACTTGAAGAGGAACACCAGACATTTTGGAAAGTCCACCGATAGTCCAACTCGAAGGAGGAGGAGGAGGAGGGAGAGAGACAGGACAATCTTCACCTAACCACGACGCTGGAGGAGGAGGTAACGGAGGAGAACTTCCGCAATCTGCTGACCAGTGCTCATTCCGATTGATGAACCGCTGTACCTCGTCGTGTAAATCCCAGTACTCCTGCTCCGCTTCGTTTCGTTGACGGATTGATTCTTGCTCTCGTTGACGGCCCGCTTCTAGCTGGTCCTGCAACTCCTCTCCAGTTGCGCGCAAACCCTGGATTTCATTCTCCAGTTCCGCCTGCTGTAGCCGAAGTGCTTTATTTTCCTCGTCACGTCGATTCAGCTGCCCCCGCCAATCTGCTTCTGAAGTGCGCAACTTATGTGCTGTTTCGACAAGTTTCTTCTGTAGGAGTTCAATCTGCGTAGCTCTTCCGCCGTCACCTTGCTTGATCTGATTCCGCAAATCTGCTTCCGAAGTGCGCATCAGTTTCATTTCTTTGCTCAGCGATTCAATCTGGGTCTTCAGACATGCGTTCTCATACTCCAGATGTCGAAGTTGATTCCGCAAAGCTGTCTCCGATCTATGCATCGTTCTCAGTTCTTCGGCGTGTTGATCTTGCACACTTTTAATAAGATTTTCCATGCGTATCTCCCGTTGCTCTCTTGTACCGATGTCTAACTGTAGATTTCGCACCATCTCCTGCATGTTCCGAAGTTCTGCCGCCGTTTTCTGTCGCTGTTGTGTATCCATGGCCTTTTGTTGTCGAAGCTCACCGGTTTCAATACTCCACCGTTTGTAATGAGTGGGAATTACCCGCTTCACTTTCGAGACCGCTCCGGTTGGAGCTACTTCATCGAGTTTCAATAGGTCCAAATACGGTTGGACATCAACGGTGGGCAATACCAGCTGATTTTGTTGGTTTTCTTCCGGTTTGTCGACAGCTGCGATCGATTCCTCAAAAATGTTTTCGAGCGTCAAGCTTCCCAAAGTTTCTGGGATCGATTGTCCGCCTTCGCCGACTGCATCAACTATCTTTAGAGGCGTTGAAGAAGGATGTACTCCCTGCGAATTTCCCAGACTTATATCCTCTGCATTAACGGACGGCAATCCTGGCCCGACAGCTTCACTTGCTGTCTTCTCCACCCATTCTTCCGTCCGTTGCACGCTCCGCTGGCTGCTCCGCATACTGCGTACACTTTTCCCTTCTCCGCTGTCCTGTTGATTCAGCAAATCATGCTTTCGCGCAAGAAAATGCTTTTCGAGTTCCATTTTCTCCTTGAGCTCTAGTTCGTTCAGAGCTCGTTCCTTCTCGATCTTTTCGCGGCTCAACTCTTCCATTATCCGCTTTTCTTCATCAAGGCGCTGCAGATCACGCTTAGTCTTAGCCGCCCGCGCACTAGCTGAGCTGGAAATTCCACTAATTTGGCTTTTCGCCGGTTCCACCAACACACCAGAAACTTCGCTTCTTACACATGGCAAACATATGAAGGATTTCGAACGTACCGTGGCGGTAGTGACGTTTGCACAAGTGAAATGTAACCAGCAATTACATTTCTGGCACTCCACCATATATTTCTCCGCCTTATTGGGTCGGTCACATCCAGGACATTCCCGTAACTCACCTCTGCCGCTATCGACCATAGAAGGAACGAACGAATCTTCTGAGGACCCATTCGATACCTGATCGTCGACGTCTCTCGGGATGGGGTTAGCATTCACCTGCTGAGCCCTCGTTTTCGACCGGGTTTGTCGTACATTGGCCTGCGAACTCATCCTACTCCGGTTGAATTTTTCGAGAAATGTTGGGACAGTTTAAGTGGAGTTCTCGTAGCAGTAAAAAACAAACTCGTGGGATTGTTGTTAGCAGCTCGAAACTATGGAATGAGTATATTTTTAGGATAGGTTTTATAATAGCTTATAAAATAGAAAAAAATGGACTTACAATTCAGTCTCCGACTTATAATAAAAACTGTTCCACAACCAATTTCACTTTACAATCGTTTCCTAGCCTGCAATTAAGTTAACGATGAGCGCATGTTTAATAGCGAATTCAATTACCGCAATTACCAGCTCTAATCATAAATCCTCTTGGCAAGGAAACTTTTTATCAACTGATCTTGATAATATTAAGCCTGTAAGTTTGTGGACTGTTAAATAAATATTGAAATAGAGAGATATACTAATATTTTACCAAATAGTTGCTTTCAACCTAACTAGCTTTCACTATCCGAAATCAATCACAAGTATTTTATTTGTTTTGATTCTTATCCTTACTCTCCCTTATAATATTGCATATCATTATTCTCTCTTATCACTTCACACATTCCTTCGGTCCTAAATCTCGGATCAGTCGAAGCAGGTCGCTGTAGTTTGCGATAGCTGTGTTCAACCGAGAGGCTGTTGCGGCGAACACTTGACATGATAGAACCATCATACAAAAATTATGCATTTTTTTAGTTTCATAATGAAAAATCAGGAGAGTTTGAAATTACAATTTTAATATCATTACACTAGTCAAAAGTGTATCCCGATCACCTTGAGATTGGAGGGTGAATTTAAAGGATTGGCTGAGCAAATATCTGCAAACTTCAAGCGAGTTGAGAGGACAGCTTGAGATTGGAGGTCGCGTTGAGAGGACCGCCTGAGCATATTAACACGTATTTCAAACGAAATGAGAGGACAGCTTGAAATCAAAAGGCGAGTTGAGAACTGGACTGATTTCTTAGAATAGCTTGGGATAAGAATAAATCGTAAGATATATCGAGAGAATACTTGAAATTGTATGATGATTTGTATCACTCGTGAAGTGAAGTACCTTGTCCTGTCTTACAAAGTCATAAAAGCACTCAATTATTCGATGGTATTTCATTCCGTCATGATTATCGAATGTGAACCCTTTAAATGTCTGAAAAGTTTATCTAATCTAATTGCGGGAACATTGCGATTAAATATTATATAGCAAAACTTCACCTCTCAATGAAGTTCAACATTCAAATACTATGTTCAAATAAACTTTCGAAGTTTTCTGAGAGCACACAGTTTGAAATTCAAGTTGAAATAAAAAATTAATAGTACAATGAAACTTAATGCAACACAGAGTATAGATGTGTAATCATACAATTTTATCACAGTTTTATAGATTACGTTAACCGTGTTTTAAGTTCATAAACAATCAAGAAATATGTAAACAATCTTCGGGAGACAAGCGCAACCGCATAGCATATGTCTGAAAGAAACCAAATAAAACATATACAATATCAAATACTATGATTCTGTTTTGGTACATTTTGTACCTGAAAATTATGAAATTTTCAAGGAAATGAAAAAATTTAAAGTAACATGAGGCTCAAAAAATGGAAGAACATATCATGACTTTCTCGAAAAAGATACAATGGATACAAAGATACAGGACTTGAACCCGCAATATCCGCTTCAGTACAACGACGTTAGTAAAATACACCGCGGTGAACGTGATGAAATCGACCGACTCGAGCGTACACTCCTTGTTTATCTCACATGTGTTCTTGCCTTCTATTGATCTCTCTTGTTTCTCTATTACAAACAGGGTTTTTAAATTCAGGGACATGAGAAATAAAAATCATACAAGGTTGAACGAAAATATCGGTCGAAGTGAGGACCTTTTTATAACAAGACTTGGCACACAAGTTACAACAGTGTAAAGTTATTTCTATGAAAGTAGACCTATGAATGTGATTACCTACCCCTTTCTTGGTATACTGCGTTGGTTTGGCATTTCCCGAAACTTCACCTAACGCTTTGCTTGACGTATCCAGCCTGAAGGTGCCTTAGCCTTTCGCAATACCTACTTCCGAGAACGCTCCACAAGTAAGTAGAAGTATCCACAATCCACACACTCTTATGAGTCGGCCATCGTCGTCACCGGGTCACGTCGTCTCCTGTTGCGTGGCCGCTATGGGAATTGCGCACACATTGATTGTACAAATGACCTCACCTTCCCGGTTTAATTTATTCGACGACGTCCTGTTTGCGATCATTAGCATAAACTTCTGGCACCGTCCGTTGTCTTTGCCGTCGTCGTCGTCGTCGATTTCCTCCTGTTGAGTTTACCTTTTTACTGTCGGTCATCCAACTGAACGGATTCCATCCATCTCATAACCTCTAGGAGTCGTCCGCATTAGCCAAAAATCCAAGAAAGGAAAGGAGTCCAGCCAAAAAAAGAGTTCGGACGGCGACGACGACGACGATCATCATGTTTGATGATGGCGATGATGATGATGACGAGACACCGAGGCGTTGACGAGCGGATCAACAACGGATTCACTACGAACAGCACAGCACAGCAGGACCGGGAAATGAACAACCCAGAAATGACGAATCCGTTCGTCGGACCAAAACCAGGCCTGGAGGTGCATGTGGCGACACGCGACAGGACGGGGTTGAAGACACACTTCCAAATAACGACGACAGCCAGAGCGCATGAAATAATCCTCTGTTTAACCAAAAAGTGTCATATATCTGCGCAATTAAACCATTTATACAGACGTAGGCAAACAAAAGGCAGGAAGAAAAAAGCCGAGTAGAAGATGGCAGAGAATGTGGGGTTTTGCTTACCGTTTATGGTTTTTATGGACGATGACCGAAGTTGGACCGGAGATTTTCGTCGCTTCAGCTGTTCTTGAAAACGAATATCCTTCCGAATGAATTACCTCAATATTTGGAATGTTTAAAAAAGTGAAAAATAAATGAATTGAAAGTTTTAATCAGGTATTAAATTATTGTTGATTTCCTCACCGTATTGTCAGTATTCAGCTATCATAATTTTTTTTCTTCCAGAACGAGTTTTACGATATTTTCTGCTTTAAAATATGTATCTAATGACAATTCTACGGTTTAGCTTAGCTTAGATTAGCTTGATTAACTACTCACATCCACCAGGTGTCATCGAACCCGAAATGCGTTACAAAATTTAATAATCATGATAAATCTAATTATTCATGATTGGTTCCAAGATTTCGATTACACAAATTTCGAATTCCACGATCGCAGGCGTGGCTCAGTAGAACAAGTTCCACATCGCCAATGGTTGCTTCTCCGTGAATGACCGAGGCCATCAATTTTGTTCAAAGGTCAAAAGAATGGGGTCTGGGATTCACATTCATAATGCCCAAAAGTGATGCTCTCTTTTTGAACATCAATAACAGCGCCGGCCACGTCCTAGTAGTCATATGAGAGATATGAAAAAAAGAGAAAGGATAAAGGAATAATGTCGTGCTTTAAAGCCGAGGTTACCTCTGCATCCTAGCAAATAAATTAGTTGGTGGAATGTGAGATAAACAAGGAGTGTACGCTCGAGTCGGTCGATTTCATCACGTTCACCGCGGTGTATTTTACTAACGTCGTTGTACTGAAGCGGATATTGCGGGTTCAAGTCCTGTATCTTTGTATCCATTGTATCTTTTTCGAGAAAGTCATGATATGTTCTTCCATTTTTTGAGCCTCATGTTACTTTAAATTTTTTCATTTCCTTGAAAATTTCATAATTTTCAGGTACAAAATGTACCAAAACAGAATCATAGTATTTGATATTGTATATGTTTTATTTGGTTTCTTTCAGACATATGCTATGCGGTTGCGCTTGTCTCCCGAAGATTGTTTACATATTTCTTGATTGTTTATGAACTTAAAACACGGTTAACGTAATCTATAAAACTGTGATAAAATTGTATGATTACACATCTATACTCTGTGTTGCATTAAGTTTCATTGTACTATTAATTTTTTATTTCAACTTGAATTTCAAACTGTGTGCTCTCAGAAAACTTCGAAAGTTTATTTGAACATAGTATTTGAATGTTGAACTTCATTGAGAGGTGAAGTTTTGCTATATAATATTTAATCGCAATGTTCCCGCAATTAGATTAGATAAACTTTTCAGACATTTAAAGGGTTCACATTCGATAATCATGACGGAAAGAAATACCATCGAATAATTGAGTGCTTTTATGACTTCGTAAGACAGGACAAGGTACTTCACTTCACGAGTGATACAAATCATCATACAATTTCAAGTATTCTCTCGATATATCTTACGATTTATTCTTATCCCAAGCTATTCTAAGAAATCAGTCCAGTTCTCAACTCGCCTTTTGATTTCAAGCTGTCCTCTCATTTCGTTTGAAATACGTGTTAATATGCTCAGGCGGTCCTCTCAACGCGACCTCCAATCTCAAGCTGTCCTCTCAACTCGCTTGAAGTTCGCAGATATTTGCTCAGCCAATCCTTTAAATTCACCCTCCAATCTCAAGGTGTCCTCTCAACTCGCTTGAAATTGTAGTCCAAACGCTTAGGCTGCCCTCTCAACTCGTCTTTTAATTTCAAGCTGTTCTCTCTACTAGCGCTACTACTCTCTACTATTCGCGTCAATATGCTCAGGCGGTCCTCTAATCTCGCCCTCTAATCTCAAGCTGTCCTCTATACTAGGGTTACCATATCCCGTGACACCAAAAAGATTACATTGAGATAATTTACCCAAAAAGTCAGGAAAAACGTCCATATATTATCGAGCTTCGCGCTCGGATGGTATGCAAAATGATGTACACCCCGCTTACCCGAGGTAGTCGGAGGAGGGTCCACCTCGGATAAGTGAAACCTCGGATTAAACGAAATACAATTACAAACACTTTTGCTCTGGTATGGCATATCATCCAGGCGCAAAGCTCGATTCTAACATGGATTTTATTTTTCTATTTAATCGACATTTCCGGAAAGTTTAGATTTTAAACTTAACAATGTATCGCGATGATAAAACACATTTTTACTCGAATTTTGGATGAAAATTGTGGCTCGGATGAGCGGAGTTCTACTGTACATATTTCGTGCTCTCTGAGATGGCACCAATATATTCCATTTTAATCAACTACTGTTAATGTCTTGGAGGTTATGTGACTTACATTACAATTATTAACTTTCTTTTAAAATATTTTTTGGACTTTACCTAGATTTTGTGCATAATGATTACTGTTTGCATGCTCAAAGACGCTTATCGCGCTCATTGTTTATAACGGCAAAAAATACATGTTGATTAAAAAAAACTTAGATAAAGTAATTTGTTGTAAGCTGTATTCCATTCGTTGTTTTTCTATAAGATGTGGAACAACTCCATAAAATGGAAGGAATTCATTGGTTTTTCTTATCAAATGTTTTTCAACAAAAAAAGAGTACATTTGGTGAAATTTCACAAAAAGAAGAGTACGTTCATTTTTTGATCGAAAAAGAGTACATGTACTCTTAAAAGAGCACGTATGGTAACCCTACTATACTCGCTCCAAATTCGCGTCAATGTGCTCATGCGATTCTCTCAACTTCTTTATTTTTTTTTTCATCTCATCATCCTTCTCAAACCTGCTGATTCCAAATTTGACTTGATTTGAAGGCGGTCTTATCATCCCGCCTCAATTCACATATAACATATATTGATTCATTCTTCCTGCAACCCGAAAACCCATCCGAAAATCATCAATTGGAGTTAGCTAAAACCACTTTTTTTTTTTATTTATTTTTTTTTTTTATTATATGTAGCGGCCCACCACACTCCCCCACACCAAAAAGCTCGTATGAGCCCCCTGGTAATGGACGCTACTGTTCTCAGCACGTCTGGCAGCAAACGAAAAGAGAATAAAAATACAATACGCGAGCAAATTTTACTCATGCTGAGAACTCAAAATTTTAATTAATTGCGAGGAAATGTGACGAATACTATTTAAACTAATTTACGCTATGAATCTCAATGGAAAAAAGATTTCCTTTGAAGAGATTCATGTTTGAGACAAACAAAATTTAAACAAAATAGATTATACTAGAAGTTACAAGATATTTTACATTTTAAAATTAAGGTTACACTAAATTTAAGCTACATAATTAAAAATATCATAAAAGCTTGCTTTGTTCGATTTATTTAACGACTAATTTTTTCCTTAAATATTTGAAGCAGTTTGTTTTTGAATATGGATCTACTATTTATTTCTTTAAGATCATTGGGTAAGATGTTATATTTGGTTGGTCCGATGAAAGAAATTCGTTTCTGCCCTAAAGTTGTAAACGACCGACAGGGTTGTAGATAATTAAAAAAACGGGTATTATGTGTTCTTATAGCTGTTGTAAAATTAATGTTCTGAATGGTATTTGATGAGTGTATGTTGTCAAAGACGTACATTATGGTTTGGAAATCGCAAAGATCAACTATTGGTAAAATGTTATGAGAATTTTATGAATAAATAAGTTTTGTTGAGTATAGCATAGGGAGGTTGTAAATATTCTTTAAACATCTGTTTTGCAATGATTGAAGCTTTTGTAGATGTGATTGAGACGCTCGACCCCAGACTGAGATAAGGTAATGTAAGACTGAGTGGATAAAAGCGTAATAGAATTTCAATAAGACATGTTTAGGCACAAAATTTCGTAACCTCCAAAGAACACCACAAAGAACACTTCTTCACAAGATGAGCAATAGACTGCCTCAAATGACCTGACTTTTGAAAAAGTTATACGCTGCAGGCTAAAATTGATCCTGGGCCTAGTACAAGATCTCATGCCAAATTTGGGCCAGATCGGACCACGGGAAGGGGTCGTTCAACGAGCCTGAAGTTTGTATGGGATTTTGAGACATTTTGTTCGAGAGGAACATGAAAAACCAGTTTTTCGTCAATAAGTGTTGTCTCCTTCGACCGATTTCTTTAAAAAACGCGTTTTCTTAAATTATGCCAAATATTTCTTCCGAAAAAATGTCAAAAATTGTTTTTAAAAGAAATCGGCCGACAGGTTTTTTTTTTATTGGCATCATAAATCGTCCAGTCATGTTCCTAAGCCCCTGTGGTTATGCAATTTTTTTTTAATTGTCAAGCATTTTTCCACCCTTACTTCTATCCGAACTATCAAGTGAATATAATCCAAACTCAAATATTTAAAAAAAAAACATCAAAAATTGCAATCGAGCACAACAACAATGGTTAAAATCGGTCATTATTTGACGAAACGGCATGCATTTCACATTGAGTGTTCTGGTCGGACATTTAGTCGCCTCATTAGAACAGTGATGAATATCACCCTTAAAAAAGTTAGCCAATTTTTGAAGCTTAGTAACTTTTTTATCATAACTTTATTTGAAATGAAACATCCGGATGAAATATTTGTCATAATTTAAGCTTTAAGAAAACCTGTTTTTGAAAGAAATCGTTTGAAGGAGACAAAAGTTATTGACGAAAAACTGGTTTTTCATGTTCCTCTCGAACAAAATGTCCCAAAATCCCATACAAACTTCAGGCTCGTTGAGCAACCCCTTCCCGTGGTCCGATCTGGCCCAAATTTGGCATGGGATCTTGTACTAGACCCAGGATCAATTTTAGCCTGCAGCGTATAACATTTCACAGGTTTTAAATTTCCCATACAAATTTGGGGCAGTCTAATGGGTAACAAATTACCCCCCCTGGTAAATGGTGGATAATGTGCAACACGAGACCGCATAGTGGTAATATCACCTCTTTTTCACAACTCCTATCTCTACCTCCCCGTGGTACCGGCTGGGATGCGAGTAACCTAAGCGGAGATCGGGTACCCAACCCCTGTGGATGCTTTGGCCACACACGTCTGTTCCCCGGGTCAAGGGCGACGTGCAACAACAATCGAGCGTCTGTTCTCCAGGTCAGGGGTGGCTCAAACAGCGTCTGTCTCGTAGCGAGCGGCGGAATTTATCCCGCCAGCTAAGTCCAAGATGGCAGCCCAATCGCGGGATAGGGACTTTAGGCAAACAACCTACTGTTCCCGACTTGAAATTTTTACGGAATCCGAAAGAAATGACCGACCTGAACTTTGGCGACGACTTTTAGCATGAAAACACGGACACGAATTGGAGCTTGGAACGTTTTAACCCTTGCCCAACAAGGCAAACTGGAACAGCTTGCTAGAGAGGCTAGCCGCCTCAAGCTTAAAATTCTGGGACTGAGCGAAGTCCGTTGGCCTAATACTGGAGAACACAAGACACAATCCGGGCAAGTCCTGCTTTACTCTGGCATACGAGGAGAACATGCTACTCGGGACGAGGAGTCGGTTTCCTGTTAAGCCCGCAGGCCTACGCGGCCCTCATTAGATGGTAACCAATAAACGAAAGAATAATCGTAGCCAGATTTAGAACACGGGTTAGAAACCTTAGAATGGTCCAGTGTTATGCGCCAACTGACGTTGCCAATTAGCGGGAGAAAGAGCAGTTTTACAGTCAATGAACAGCGTGGTTGAGAAAATTCCGAAGGGTGACATTCAAATCCATTTGGGCGACTTCAACGCAAAGATTGGCTCTGACAATCAAGACCTTGAGCGCATCATGGGGCGCCATGGTCTGGGACAGATGATCGAAAACGGAGAGCTGTTTGTAGAATTTTGTGGCAACAACAACATGGTGATCGGTGGATCGCTCTTCCCCCATAGACCAGCACATAAGGTCACTTGAGTATCTCGAGATGGTCGAACAGAAAATCAAATTGACCACATTTGCATCAGCCGAAAATGGAGAAGGAGCGTTCTTGATGTCCGCAACAATCGAAGCGCAGACATTGCATCTGAACATCACCTCGTCCTTGGCGAGATACGACTAAGAGTTGCGCGTGTCCAACGGCGCGAGGAGAAAGTCGGGTGTCGATACGACGTCCGCCGGTTGGAGAATCCAGAGGTGAAAAGGGCATACACTGCCGGCCAAAAGTTTGGGATCACCTGCTAAAAAACATGCAAATTTTGATCGTTCATATCTCAGCCGTCTTAGGACATATAGCAAATCTTCTGAACTCATTTGAAAGATAATGAGCAATAGCTATTTCGGAGTTATTTTGCCCAGAAATAATGTTTTAGTTTTGCACCTAAAACTTAACCTAAAGTTAGAGCATTTTCAAAAAAACGCACTCAATATTCAAAGCCGATCATCTCGCGATAGGGTGGACCAAAATTCTAAATTTGAGTTGCATTAGAATCCTTATTCTATACTTCTCAAAACACAATCAAAAAATTTTGTGCAAAAATTTAAGAATGTACTATTAATTAATAAAATAGACACTTAAGTTATCGTCCAAAAGTTTGGGATCACCCCTAGTATGGTGTATCGACCAAAAGTTTGGGATCATTTTTTCAAAAACATGCAAATTTATCTCATTCATATCTTTCTCATCTAACATCGTATTGCAGATCTGAAGGGTGCATTTGAAAGCTTAGGAATTGTTGTTTTTTCATAAATTTATTAAAAAATTATATTTTAAATCCATAACTATAAAAAATTCACAATCATAAGTGTGAATTTTTAAAAAACAATTAATTTCAAGTAAATTGTTTATGGTTATCACTTTAAAATATAATTTTTGTATGAATTCATGGAAAAACAACAATTCCTAAGCTTTCAAATGCGCTTTTCAGCCTTACAATACAATGTTAGATGAGAAAGATATGAATGAGATAAATTTGCATGTTTTTGGCCGATAAACCATACT
Source organism: Uranotaenia lowii (assembly GCF_029784155.1). NCBI lineage: Eukaryota > Metazoa > Arthropoda > Insecta > Diptera > Culicidae > Uranotaenia > Uranotaenia lowii. Next base: position 283,786,522 of record NC_073693.1, on the reverse strand, counting down.
GAGGGGTGATCCCAAACTTTTGGACGATAAATTAAGTGTTTATTTTATTAATTAATAGTACATTCTTAAATTTTTGCACAAAATTTTTTGATTGTATTTTGAGAAGTATAGAATAAGGATTCTAATGCAACTCAAATTTTGAAATTTGGTCCACCCTATCGCGAGATGATCGGCTTTGAATATTGAGTGCGTTTTTTTTTGAAAATGCTCTAACTTTAGGTTAAGTTTTAGGTGCAAAACTAAAACATTATTTATGGGCAAAATACCTCCGAAATAGCTATTGCTCATTATCTTTCAAATGAGATCAGAAGATTTGCAATATGGCCTAAGACGGCTGAGATATGAACGATCAAAATTTGCATGTTTTTAGGCGGATGATCCCAAACTTTTGGCCGGCAGTGTACGTTGAACAGCTAAAATCCCGAGCCTCGGAATTGCCGACAAACGGAACAGTCGAAGAACAGTGGTGTGGAATCAAGAATGCCTTTATCACGACGAGCCATGGTACTCTCGGTAAAGTTTGTGGAAAAAGAAGTTAATGGATGTCGGATGAAACCTGGAGGATGATCGATGATCGGAGAAAGGCGAAAGTCGGAATTGAGCAGGCATGTACCGGGTCAGCCAAAGCAGCCGCCCGCTTACGATATGCGGAGCTGGAAAAGGCAGTTAAACGAGCTTGTAGACGAGACAAGAGAGCCTGAACAAACTCCCTAGCCGAAGAGGGAGAAAGAGCCGCCGCCAATGGAGATATCCGATTACTTTATGACAATTCTCGCCGCCTCAGTGGTGCAAGGGCTAATGCAAGAATGCCGCTGAAAGACCGAGCAGGTCAGTTATTGACCGATCGAACAGATCAGCTCAAACAATGGACTGAGCACTTCGAACAACTCTTCCGAGTCACGAATAGCGATGGCTAACAGAACCCGCAGCTCGAAGCGTCAACAGTAAGTCGCATAAATGGCGTCAACTCGGAAACGCCCTCGCTGGCTGAAATAGAAGCGGCAATCAAAAACATGAAATCCAACAAAGCACCTGGGATCGATTGCATCCCTGCTGAAATGCTGAAAGCCGACCCTGCCCTGTCAGCACAAATGTTGCACCGTCTTTTCGCTGACATCTGGGATACTGCAACATTCCCGGCCGACTGGATGCAGGGTATCCTCGTTAAGGTCCCGAAGAAAGGAGACCTGACCGAGTGTGGTAACTGGCGAGGCATAACGTTGATCTGTACAACCCTCAAAGTACTCTGCAAAGTGATCCTGAACAGGATCCAGGAGAAAATCGACGATACATTTCGACGGCAACATGCTGGATTCCGATCCGGACGATCGTGTGTGGACCACATCACAACGCTACGAATCATACTGGAACAAATCAACGAATTCCAGGACTCTCTTCTGCTGGTTTTCGTTGATTTCGAAAAAGCATTCGACCGACTTAACCATGAAAACATCTGGGCGGCTCTGAGGCGACGAGGGGTCCCAGAGAAACTAGTCCATCTCATCGAAGCACAATACGAGGCATTTTCGTGCAAGGTCTTGCACGATGGTGTCTTGTCCGAACCAATCCCGGTAACTGCTGGAGTGAGACAAGGATGTATCTTATCACCGCTACTTTTCCTCATCGTAATGGATGAGATTCTGACTGGATCGATCAACTGTACACCGAACCGAGGATTGCCGTGGAATCCTTCAACAATGAAGCAACTGAATGACCTTGACCTGGCTGACGATATTGTTTTGCTCGCCCAAACACAACCGGATATGCAGAGCAAACTCGACGACCTCACCGAAAGTTCCAATAGCAGGTCTCAAAGTCAATGTCGGAAAGATCAAGTCGATGGAGATCAACACAGCAAATCCCTCCAGCTTCATGGTAGCTGGGCAACAAGTTGAGAAAGTGGAGTGCTTCCAGTATCTTGGTAGCCAGATAACGCCTGATGGTGGTACCAGGAAAGACATCGAAACCCGGATCAGAAAGGCCCGATTTGCGTTTGCAAGTCTCCGAAACATCTGGCGGTCACGCCAGATCTCTCTACGAACAAAAATTCGAATCTTCAACTCAAACGTCAAATCCGTATTGCTGTACGGGTGCGAAACTTGGTGCACATATGCGGTGACGACGCGAAAACTGCAAGTATTTGTAAACCGCTGCCTGCGGAATATCATCCGCGCTTGGTGGCCTGGCAACTGGATCTCGAATGAGGAACTACATCGCCGGTGTCATCAAAAGGCGCTAGAAATCGAGATTCGGGAACGTAAGTGGAGATGGATTGGGCACACGCTGCGGAAAGATGAAAACGAGATTTGCAGAGAGGCGCTAGATTGGAATCCAGAAGGTCGTCGAAAAAGAGGCAGACCCAGAAACTCGTGTCGGCGAAGCCTAGCCGCTGAAATCCGTACTGTCGGATCCTCCAATTCTGACTTCCAAAACAGAGGAACCTGTCACGGTTGCGAAATGTGCAGACCGGTCCGACGTTCAGAAGCAGTACCGGTGGCCTACTGGACCGCTCCCAACCGGGGGAACTACGCGATGTATCACTTGGCTCGTTCACCCGGTCGCACTTGCTTACTGTCTGCCCGACTACCCAGCTAACATGAAATCGTAATAGAAATGATAATCCAAATCGATTAGTAACACATTTTTAATAACCATCGTACACACGTTGGTATTTAGTGACTTTCTATCATTCATTTACGACAAGCTTTACCCAAAAACGGTTGAATCGGATAGCAGTTTAGTCAATTCGTAAATATGTCTCCAAAAAGTTGAGAATATGCTAATTCGACATTTACGATTTGAGTGAACTGATTTACGATGAATGGGTGGGACACTCTATCCGGTCTCTTCTTTTGACCGATTCGTAAAAAGAAAATTTCACCTATAGAGCTATAGCGTGGATTATATCAACTGATGAGTTGGCATCGTGGTAGGATATCGGATAGCGAACTCGGAGGACTGGAGTTTAAATCTCGGTCGGGGAATTTTTTTTTTTCGTTCATTTTGCTTTTTGTGGGAAAATCGAATCGTTGGAATCTTGTCATTGTAGATATATCGCCTCCATTTTTGTAGCTATATGCTATTTTGGTAAGTTTAATACAATCTTTTCATCTGGTATATTTGTTTGAATAGTTCGGTTGTTCCTGCGTTATACCTTCATAAATGTTTGCTGGGTAACGTGCACGTTCTTGTCGGATGACCAAGTTGTAGAGAATAATAAGACGGAAATAAATATTAACTTATATTCATGAACAAACCTATTCCAGTTCACGATATTAAACATGATTAGGTAAATCGAAATAAGCGTTTGACTGCTCTCTTCGTTTAATCACGATAGAGTGGGGAACACGAAAAAAATGAACGTCATTCTGTTAACTACTTTTGTTTTATTAAATTTAAAAGAAATTCGCTACACAAGTGTTGGTTAAATCCATACACACATTAGGGCCAAAAAAGAGTTTGCTAAGAAGCTCTTGTGGAATTTATTACCTTTGGTGCACCTGCAATGGTTTTATTTGTAAGTTTTAATTCGAATGTTGATTTAGATAATTCAACATTGACCCAAAATTTATTGTGAAACAAGAATTTATTCAATCCAGGTTTTCTACTCTTCCGTTTTATTTCAAAGGTCGACTTGAAGTTTTTCTTCAAAATTATTATTATGATTACTGGTTTGAAAAATTTTACAAATGTATTCATAAATTTTTTAGTCTAAAGTTGTTTGGTCTAAACACCTATGGAAGAGATGCGTCTGATTCTTTAGCCCAAGCCCAAGTTTAATTTTGAATACTAACATCAGTTTTGAACTTCTAACTTTGGCTATGATTATCAATTTAAGTCTTGATTCAAAAAATTTTTTTTAAATCTCGAATTTAACACGTGTTCTATGCAGGATTAGGTTCTCAAATTTTCCTTTAAAGTTATTTTGCAGATTGGTTCTCTGTTTCATGTTTGGTTAAATTCTTAATCAATCAAAGGTTTGCTTAGTATATTTTTCTTGGGTAATCTGAGTTTAAAATTTCTCCTCCTTTCTCCTGAGTATTGAATTGGGGATTCTAAATTTAATGTGGTCTACTGTATGTATTTATGTATGTATGTTGGTTATCCACCATGGGTGCTCGGATTCACCGAAGTTTCTGCCTAAGTATGTTTTCACATGCATTCTTTAGATTGATTAGTTCGACAAATCTCAATGCAACGGCGTACACCATACCCGGAGGCCATTGCTTCGTATGAACTGTTATGGATTGAATGTATTGCGTGTGTTGATGTAGGATTATTTTGTAAGAACGAGTCAATCAGGTGGGCTAGTTTACTTACAGGTATTCCGGCATTCGTGTATATACCTGGCCATCTGGCAACTGATTGAACATTATTATTATATAGTCAGTTATATGAGGAAACACATCTTACCTGGAATTCGAACCCAAAAGTTTTCTTGCCAATACCAGGAATCAAACCCAGTACGCCTGGTATACCAATACCAAACTCGCGCCAGCCTATCCGTTAGACCACATCGGCGCTTCTAAATCTAAATGTGATCTACTGGAACATTAAATAAATTCACCCGAGTTATCTTCTTCGAATGGTCGATAATCTATGTTACATTATCAAACGTATTAGGTTTTGCAGTATCAACTTACATCTAGAAAATAGCTGGAAACAAAACCAAAGGTTTTAAGGATTGATCAGAAATTTGTACATCATAAAGAAAGGGAAAGAATTATCCACTTAATCAGGGGGCACTCTAAAAATACTAATAACATTAGAATATGATCTTGTTTTGACAAATTAGAATCAGCCGCTGTAACGCTGCTTGTAGGTCGACTTATACAATCAACATCTTTATTATTATTATTTAAAACACACACCTAATTTGCAAATAAATCAACCGACAGTTTGTGCTAGTTCCGCATCGGGCGACGAGAAAAAGCTTTTTTTTCTTCTCTGCCCTCTCATTACACGATTCTAAACACCGGCAAACTGACATAACCACTTGCGTCTGTTTGTTGTTTTCTTTTGCCCCTCTTCGAGTTTGTTTCGATGCCCGAGCTTGGGGAAGTTTGGGGTGGCGTGGAAAAAATGGAAAAAAGCAAGCAGCAGAATAAGCCGCATCTAGCGGAACGCGAAATGTAAACAACGCGCTATGACTAAATTCAACAACATTAAACCAACACCACGCTGCTGCTGTGAGCCATGCGGTTGTGTGTTTGATATTTAAGTATGAAAACGATGCATACGCCTCAAAGCCACATGCGAGACATACCGGCTTAAGTCTGAACGATGGGTTTGTGAGGCGTATGAGTGTGCTACGCAGCTTTTTTTAAGTTCGTGTTTTTAACATTATCATTGTTGGTGTGAAGCAAGGTATGGAAATATGAACAAGTCGATAAAAAACTCATCAACGTGATGTGATATGTCTCACCAAAGCACGACCTGTGCCCGAAGTCCGGACACCTTCGCTTGGGGAGGTGTGAAACGCACGTCCGCAAGCGCAACTCGGTGAGAGTAACCTATGGAGGTTTTTTTTCTCTACACCTCTCCCATTCATCCACCAAAGCATTTCAAATGCGATGTGAACTGTGCTTCAGAAAAAAAGTCCTATTGTGTTCCGGCTGCAATCGCTCGTTTGGGTAAAGTTTAGCTATGGGCCCCCCTTCTTCTCGGTGGTGGCGATCCACAGACCCCAGACCCCAAAATGTCCATTGAGTTTGCACGAATGGCGACTCAGCGCGTGAGAGAGACACCGGCAGGCAACGCAACAACGGTCGCACCATTTCGGATAACGGTTCCGTCATCCGGCCCGGTTTGGAGCTCGAGGGAAAGGCCATGCAGCTAGCGAAGCAGAGGTACATCCTGAATGTGCTCTCGCGGTTGGACCGATATGATGAAGAGTGGCCCGTCGTCGTCGTCGTCGTCGTTGAAGTGCGAATGAAGTTGATGCGAATCCGGCCGGAACAAATGTCTCCTGACGGTGAAGGTAAAATGATAAAATGTTAATTTGAATGGGTCTACCCATGGCTGCAAAAGACTCTTTTAAAAAAATAACGTCAAGATTAACTTAAGATTAAAACAACAAATATCACTTATAAATTGTTCATTAGTTGAGTACATTTTTTCCTATTGATACTTCCAATGTGGGATAGAATAAACCCGAATAAGTCCGAATCAATTATTACAAAAAATCGTTCAAAAGGTGTACTTTGATCCGAAGTACCCTTACTACGAGGCAGAAGTATACAAATTTACTTCCACCGGACATCTGTTTTTACCGTGAATTCAAGAAAAATTCCCAAATTTTCTAAATAAAAAACAACAAAAAATTAAAGTTGTTCCGAATATTTGGATAGCCCATAGGTCGGCAACCTGCGGCTCTTTGGATGTATAACTGCGGCTCTTTAGCTCAATGTGTGAAAATTTTGAAAATCCTCGAAATTTTCTGGAGTAAACAGACGCAACATAAGTTCCTTCAGTTCAGATAATATTTCCTAGGATTCCAAAAGAAACCAAAAAAAAACTACTATAGAACAAATTAAAACATCATGTCAGTTTGCAAGCAAATTGAGATTTAGAAATCAGTTAACGTTCTTCCTAAAAGTCTGATATAGCATTTGGAAGCCTGGAGAAATTTTTCATCGCTGGCACGGGATGTTTTCCGTTGAATTTGATTTTCTGATTCAAGCGAATAAAAACCGAGCATTTTTTAATCGTTAAATGAAGTCCTCACTTTTCAGATTATGAAATTGAGTTGGTTTTTCTTGAATTGAATATTTTAAAATTAAACTTGATTTATCACCGTTCTGATCAAATATGAACATCAGATGATGATTTTTATAATGCTTTGAATACTGATAATAATTGTTTTGTGCATTAAAATTTCTTTCTTAAAACATTTTGTTTTCAAATTTTTCTAATATTGAATACCATCTCTCAGTGTTCCTTTTCAAATCCATGAAAAAAAAATCAAGTTCTTTGTTCTAATTTAGAACATGAGTTCAGGTGAACAAAGTTTTCGAGTTTGACAGAAAATATTTTTGTAAACCGGGAGCTGAGTGCTGGTCTAATTTCATGTATAAGTAATATGAATGTTTTAAGGTATTTATTCGAAGGAGAAACTTTATTTGGTAAAGAATCATTTTCTTCCATAAACTTTAATATATCTTCTTACAACTTTTGCATCTTTTTTTTTAATTCTAAACCTTATTCCCAATTCTGCAATTATTTTTAAAACGTCATGGCTAGTTCTAAAAGTTGATTTTGATTTCTAAGTCTTTATAAAAATTTAGGTTTTGGTTTGTTCTATGAAGTGATGACCAATATATCGTCAAAAAACTAAAATTTGAGTTTAAAAAATCGATTCGTTGAAAAATGAAATACAGCAAACGTCTATTATTATGTAAGATTTATTATTGTTCACTAAGATCCGAGATAGCTATAAAAACTTTCATTGGACCCCAGCATATTTCTACATCATAGTGGAATCTATTCTTGGCGATTCCTAAAATTCAAGATACACTGAAATACAGGAAATCTTTCAAGAATTAAAAGTATTTTAAAAATTATTTTTTTGACTATTTAAAACACAGACCCCGTTCGATTTTAGCAACACGCCCGTACATTTTGTGTTGCCAAAATCGAATGTTGCCAAAATCGAACGGTTTTTTTTCTTAACTTTTTTTCAGTTATTTTTACAAAATAATTGTTATTATTATCAAACACGTTATTTTTGGTTGATTTTCGACCACTTGTAGTAATTTGTTAATTTTTCTCATCGTGTTTTTGAAGCTTTTTCAACTTTTCTTGCTTTGTTTATAATGTTTGTTTTCATTTGTCATATTTGCTGTTTTTGTCGTTCCTCATCATTTTTAGTTGTTTTTTGTCATTTTCAGTCTTTTGTCTGAATTTATTTTTTAACTTTTTGAATTTTTCATCTTTTTTTCATTTTTGAGTACTTTATAATTTTTTTTAAAAAAGCTTTTGTTTTTATTGTTGCATTTTATCACCATTTCAGAACATAAAAACGTATTTATGGTATTTGTCTAAATTAAATTGGTCCTGTTATACCGAAAAATAAAAGGTAATATTGATTCTGAAAACCGTTCGATTTTGGCACATGTGCCAAAATCGGATGTTGCCAAAATCGAATGTTGCCAAAATTGAATGTTGCCAAAAACGAACGGGGTCTGTATTTGAAATTGTTTTATTTTGATATGTTGAAAAATTAGAATAAATTATTCACACAACGAATCTTATATCATAAAAATTGGTTAACATTTTCGGCCAGGAAACCGCCAAAAAACTACTTTAATGTTTAACATAACAAATTCGCAAGTGAAAACTGAGAATTCATTTAACAAATTAAAATAGCTGTTTGAAAAAAACCAAATAGATTAAATTGCAAATCACTAATTGTTGAAAAATTCAAAATATGAATTTGTGATTAGAGTTCATAGAAACTTTGACAGAAGGATCAATCTGAATCCATGATATATTTGAGACTCAGAAGTTTAGACATTATCTTAAGATTTCATTAGTATGCAGAAGACACAACTTGGAAGGGTTACGATTTTGAACAGAATTGAGAATTTAAACTTAAATTTTCGTTATCGAAAAATATTTTTTTTTTCAATTCAGAAATTAATATGAGAACTAGAGAGCTGAATCGGAATGCTTGTAATGAAAAAAATTAAAAGAAGTTTTATAACCACATTTTAAAGACCACATCTCGCGACCGATTGTTAAATTTTGACTAGTTTTTTAATCCGTAAAATGAGTATTTATGAATTAAAATTGGTTGGTTTATTTATTCTTAGGCCCTGAAAATATTTATCGATTTAAAAATATAGTTTTATGTGCATAACAAACAAATGAACCTCAATAAATTTTGACGGATGTTCAAAACCCAAAAAACTTTAAGGCTTTTTTTGTAGAATTGGAAGAAAAAATAATTGTGACAAACCCTCGTTTAATTTTTTTAAATTTACATCTTGTAGTATACATTTTTATGATATAAAATTTTCAATGCTTCTTTTTAATATTTCAATAGAACACATCGAAAGTCTATTATTTATCTGGGAAAAGGTGTTAGGAAAGAATTGCACCAAAGTTTAAAATGATAAATTTTATCAGGTCACAATGGTAAATTGCCAAAATTTCAACGTTACTAAGCTGTACCCGTTATGAAAATGTATTGATTCAGAAGAAAGAAAATCGCTTCCGTTTGCCAATAAAACAACGGAAATCTGTGGCGTTGTGAAAAAGGATAATAAAACTGAGATAACATCAGGATGCAATGTATCTTACCGATCACCATTAGATATTTGTAGTAAGGATAAAATGAATTGCGGCTCTTTGAAACTTTGACATTTCCTTAATTTGCAATTTTTGGCTCTTCCGTCTCAAAAGGTTGCCGACCGCTGGGATAGCCGAATACCACCCAAAAACCGTTAAACCGAAAATTCGGCTCACCGAATAGTTGAGCTGAGTGTTCGGTCGAATTTGTCGAATATTTATTTTGAAAATTTATTCAATAACAGATTTGACGATTTTTTCCACAGTTTTGTTGCCCAGGATTAACTCAGCCATCTTAAAACTTAGAGAGCTTAAAATTTGGCATGGGTGCTTATTAGTTAGTACCATGGTTTCTGCAAGAATAATGAAAAATGTTTTCAGATTTTCGGATGACCCCTTTTGAAAGGGGACGTTCGTATAACAAACATACTGTTTTAGCGATATTGACAATGTTATGCATGGGATTGAGATAAACATTTAAAAAACGGGTTACTTATTTCAAGCATCAAATTTTGTGTAAGAGATCGGCAGAAGGAATCGTCTATGTTAACTGATAGGTAGGGGAGGAGCGGGCTATATGCGCCTATTAAGAAGAACACTGATTTAATCAAATATCACAACGAATATGTGTACAACTATATACACGTGTGCAGGCATCTGTTTTCTATACATTGGAGTAATTTTTATGTTAAAATTTTCCTCTGTTTCTAAGAAAACGATTTTATTATAAGTGTTGTCTAAAATGCCGAACCTCAAACCGTGCGGGCTAAATGCGCCTATTTATGTTTTGAACAAAATTTCTGTTTTTTGGGCAATATTTCCGTATAATTTCATTGAAACTGCTAGAAAGTAATAATTTCCGAACGACAAAGCTGAAGTTTTATAAAAATCTATGTATATTATAATTTTATGGAATAAAACAAAAGGTAGATACAGAGTTCGTACGGGATCAGCTAGTAATTTTTAAAATATTTAAAAGAAGTGTTGAAAAAACGGAGAACCAAAACAATGTGTTTTGGTTCATCGACGATGCAGCGGAATCTTCCGAAAACCGTAAGTTCAGCACATTTTAGTGGGTGATACCGTGGACCATGGCCGTAGGAACGGGGGGGGTTTTGGGGGTTAAACCCCCCCCATGAGGGTCCAAAAAAGCAAGCGAGGTATTCTACTCTACACTCAAAATTTTAAATCCATAATCAAATTATGATAATAGAGCAAGTCTATTCAAGAAAAACAATCTAGATTAAAAAATGATTCCAAAACCTCAAAAACCCATCCCAAATTCAAAATTTTGCTACAGTTTTTCAAAATTTTCTCACTTGTTCATAAACTAAGGTTGTCAGATTTTTTTCACCACGTATCCGGGCCGAACAAATCCGGGCTGTTGTATGTAAAAACCAGGCAATATCCGGGTATTTGATTTCAAAATTTTCTACCAAAATCCAGGCAATATCAGGCAATACAGATCAAAAGTTAGGAATTGCTCATCAAAAATCATGAAAAAAAGATTTGAAAAAACCTTTCCTGATTTTTTTTTAAACTTGCTTCAAAACTTTTGGACGCATGAATAAAAAATATTTTTTAACTCAATTTGTTTTTTAAAGTTTGATTTAAAATTGAAATGAGAACAAACCCGGCTTTTCCAATGAAATCTGGGCAACCGGGTCAGACCGGATTTTTTTTTCCTAATTTTATATTAAATATCCGGGCATATTTATATTATTTGTCGGACAATCTTGCAACCTTATAATAGAAATTCAGGTCTGAATATTAAATTTTTAATTAAACTCATTTTGGAGTTTTTTTTATTCCCATAACCAAAATTTTATTTTCTAAATATTTTCGTATTTCTGATTCTGTATCAAATTCAGGTTTCTTCATTTTCAGTTCGAATAATCATTAGAAATTAAGAATGAAAAGCTGCTTTGAAATCCTGATTCGGTTTTGCATTTCATATCAAATTTGAATCATGTTTTTCGAAAATCATTTGTATTTTCAATATTTTGATAATCATTTTCCGAATATGAAAAAAGCAGAATTTTGTTTTACATTTTAAATCGAAGTTCTCAAACTTTATTCTAAAACAACATTCAAACTTTAAAAGCTTCTAAGTGGCGATCCAAAATTGAAAACTCAGATTCAGATTCATCATTTTAATTCTGATTCACAATACAGATTAAAAATAAATAATTGAAAAAATGAATTAATATTAAACCAGCGATGCATAATTTAAATAAAAGATTCATGAATGATGACTCTGAAACTTGGCTCATAAAATTCTGATCTGAAATTTAGATTCGGAAATCGTATTTTTGTACATTTCAGAAATGGTATAGAAATTAGGAAACAGTTCAATTTTTTAATTCAGGTTCAGTATTAAGATTTGAAATTCAGGAATGAGTGAACGAGTTTTTCAATCAACATAAAATTGTAAAAGAACTCAAGAGAACATGAACATAAAAATTTGCTTGTCAATTTCCAGATTTAATTTTTTTTAATCAGAAAAAGTTTGTACACACAATTCAGCTGAAAATCGTAGATATAAAGAAGAATTTTCTATGTTTTGCTTTATGCATAATATTCCAAATTATATTTGAAAAAATTACAAACAGGATTTTCATTATGGTATTGATTCTTTAGGAAAAATATTTCCTGTTAAAAAAAAACAAGTATCTGATCTTCACCTAAAAAATCTGCAAAAAAATTCTATATTTTTTCGGTGTATTGATTAACATTCTTGATATTGAAGTTTTTTAAAGCTGAATTTCAAACTGAAATCATAACTTTAGTTCAAGTTTGCTTCGAGTAAATTTGATCCGAAAATTTGTTATCACTTACTGTTTTTTTTTTGAAATTTTTAATTTATTTTCTTCTAAGGTTAAATTCTTGGAATCTGCAAAAGAAATTGGGCTTGTATGTTTTGAGCATAGAATACGTTTTTTTAATAAATTGAAGGCAAGCTTGAAAAGAACTTATTTTATGCTTCGACCTACCAGACTTTTAAACAAGTTCTTAAATTTGTACTTTCGATGAAAGCAAATTCCATATTTTGTTTCCAAAAGTTTCATAAAAAAAATTAGGTCACCCTTTAGGCTAAGGACCATTTTTCTAAAGTTCCGTTTTAAAATAAAAACTATTAATGAAAACTTAAAAATGAATAATCATAGTAACAAATAAAATTTGTTTTTTTTCGTACGTTGTTGGGCAAAACATCATAGGCAAAACATCATAGGCAAAACATCAGTCACCAAAACCCCCCCCATGAATCGGTTCTTCCTACGGCCCTGCCGTGGACCTTTTACTGTGATGGTTCGGAATAATTTTGAAACCTATTGCTTCATACCATACGATTCATAGCTTATCGTTTATTCCAGACTTTTTTTTATTGTTTATTGTTTATTGAAAATAATATCATCTGACATAGGTGTCTTAATGATCTACTCAATACTATTTGTACATAAAATTATAGGCATTCTTAGTTTCGTAATTGTACGCTTAAATCAGATTCAATCCGACGTCTAAAAATTGAAATGGATACATTAAAGTCAAAGTGTGTAAAATGATGTAAAAAGCATATTATTGCGGAACGTAGAGGGTCGTTGCTGCCATAGCGCGTGCTTCTCGATTCCAGAGAGAGCCAATTTCGATTGCGAAGAGTTCGTTCTGGTGCATAGATGTTACATCGGGAAAGCAGCCATGCGCAATCGATTTTGTTTCGTAAAATCTTTGCCACGAATAGAGATTGGCCGATGAAAAGGCGATTCGATAGCGTTTGAAGACCAAGCAGAGCATAACGATGAGCGTAAGGTGGCAAGTTTAAAGGATTCTCCTAGGGTAGCTCACGAAGAGCATAACGCACAAATCGTCGTTGAATTGCCTCAAAACGTGTAATTCAAGCAGCTTCGAAAGGCCACCATACCAGATTCGCCGATTCCAGTATTGATCGAACCAGGCAGCAATACAGAGCTCGCAAGCAGATCGGATCGGTGAATTCTTTACTCAAACGTATGATGAATCCCAGCATGTGGTTTGCCTTTTCAAATACCACAGAGTAATGACGTTTAAAAGTCATACGACTGTCCAATAAGACGCCAAGATCCTTTATTACCTCCACACGATGCAACTGCTCACCCAGTATATTGTAATTATACAAGAACGGATGTTTCCTGCGACCAAATGTTATAATACAGCACTTCGAAACGCTCAAAACCAATAAATTACAGGCACACCAGCTCATTACTATGTCCAGGAAGCGTTGTAACGCGTAACAATCAGCTAGACTGTATAACTAAATATATTTTTAGATCGTCCGCATACTGGAGAACCCATGAGTACCAAATTTATATCATTACAGAACAGCGTAAACAATAGAGGGCCCAGATTGCTGCCTTGTGGTACGCCAGAGTTTGGAATGAAATCAAAGGATTCAGCAGAACCAATTTTAACAGCTAATCGGCGATTCGTTAGGTAACTTTTTATCCATGCACACAGTCTTTCGGAAAATCCTAAGCGTTGCAATTTTTTCAGGAGGATTTCATGGTTCACTGAATCGAATGCAGCTGATATATCTGTGTAAATAGCATCGATTTGTTTGCCGCCGTCCATTTTCGATATACAGAAGGATGTAAAAACTGTTAGATTTGAAGTTACCGATCGTTTAGGGAAAAATCCATGCTGATTCTCAGAGATCCAGTTCCGACAAACTGAGAACATAACATCGTTGACGATCCTCTCCAATACCTTTGAGCATGCAGCTAGTGATGTGACACCTCTGTAATTAAGAACATCTTGTTTGTCGCCTTTTTTGTAGACTGGACTCATATGCAGCGTGGATAAAAATCAATGATTTTTTCAAAAAAATCAAAAAAATCGGATTTATTTGATTTAAATCGGATTTTTTTGATTTAAATCAGATGTTTTGATTTAAATAGGGTTAGGGGGAATATTTTAGCATCCGAAAAATCTTCCATAATGTAATAGAGCGGAATTGTTTAACTTTGCTTTATAAAGTTATAAAGTTTATGAATTAATTTCAGTGAATAATGAGCAGTTCCTTTACTGAATGAAATTATTATCGAAAATCACCTAACACTTCTTATAGACGGACTAGGAGTTGGTATTAAGCAGTCAATCAGACTTTTTCTTCTCTTGGTCCCTAGAGAACAAAACATCAAACAAATAGAATAAATTCTAACTCATAACTTTTAACAAAGTTGAGCGTCGAAATTTCAGCAAAAACATGAAAAATCAGATGATTTTATAACAAAAGAAGAGAAAAGAGAATTAACCTGAAAGAAATGAACAAAAATTGTTTTAAGCAGAATTCAGCGGACTTTATCCAAAACCCATACCCCGTTCTACGTGGACAAGCATTTGGCATCCTCATCAATCACAAATTGCGAAATAGTCACAAGGAGCAAGAAAAAAATCATTTCTAAATTCCCAAGAGGATGAATAAGCCTTCGATGCTGAAAAACGTTAAAAAAAACCTTTCCATATTTACTTAATTTCAGGTATTTTATTAAATGAGGAACTTTGATTTAATTCACTAATCAAAATCAAGTGATTTAAATCGTGATTTAAATCATGATTTAAATCACTTTGATTTAAATCAAATCCACCCTGCTCATATGCGATTTTTTCCAGATGGAAGGGAATTTCTGTTGTATTAGGGACTGATTAAAGATGTGGGTAAGAGGTTTTATCAGTGAATTGCGACATTTTTTCAATACGCACGCCTGGTTTCCATCTTGTCCGAATGAAGTGGAATACTTCAAATTAATGATAACCTCTGAGACCATTTTTTTTATTTTTTTTTTATTTTTATTTTTATTTATTTATAAATCAACGGATCACATATTGATCCAAATGAAAAACTATAGTTTAGGACAATGTACATACAAGCGGTAATCTACGTTAAACTTAAAACTCTAAGAATTTTTCTTCGGAATACATCACGCGAAACGTCAAAGTCGAAGTACCCGGAGTAGCGGTTAAATGTTTTTATAACACCGATTAGAGCTGTGTTGGCCCCATAATTGTTCAGCCGGAGAGGGACAAAGAGCTGCAGATCACGATTCCTCATAACTCGTGGCCGTACGTTGAGTCGAAGTTCCTCTAACAATGCGGTGCAGTCTATTCTCGATGAGAGCAGATCCGCAACGACCGAGGCTCGTGTGGCGGTCCGGCGGGCTTGCAGCGTGTCGATGTCGATTAGACGACAGCGGCTCTCGTAGCTGGGAAGTCGGAACGGGTCGTGCCAGTTGAGTTGTCGAAGAGCGTATCGCAAAAAACGCCGTTGGATGGTCTCAATACGTTCTGAGCCGTTTTGATAATATGGGCACCAAACAGCCGAGGCATATTCAAGGGTCGATTGAACCAAACTACAATAAAGACTCTTCAAGCAGTAGACATCCTTGAAGTCTTTCGTCATGCGGAAAAGAAGACCCAGACATCTGGAGGCTTTGTCGACAATGTAGTTAGTGTGAGTCTTGAAATTCAACTGTGTGTCAAGAATCACGCCAAGATCTTTCACTTGTTCGACGCGAGCGATAGCCTCGTTTCCAAGATGATAAATGGCTGATAATGGGAGCCGCTTGCGGGAAAACGAAATTACTGCACATTTACTGCGATTCAAGGGAAGGCAATTTACTTCACACCAAGAGGCGAAGAGGTTGAACTGACTCTGTAGGAAGTTTACATCCTCGGGACCGTTGATGCGGCGATACAGTTTCAGGTCATCAGCATACGCTAGTTTTGGTCCATCAAGGAGCAACAGTACGTCGTTGAAGTATATCAGGAATATTATTGGTCCTAGATGACTCCCTTGAGGCACTCCGGATTTGGCGGAGAACTGACTGGAAAATGATTCACCTATTCGAACAATGAGTTTTCGTCCTACCAGGTAGCTGCGGAACCATTCCAGTAGAGACCCGCAGATACCAATACGATCGAGTTTGGCGATGGCTATGGAATGGTTCACCTTGTCGAAAGCAGCTGACAGATCAGTGTAGATGACGTCGGTTTGAGATCCCATGGCAAAACTGTCTTGCACAGTAGACGTGAATGTCAACAGGTTTGTAGTCGTAGAGCGCTTGGGCATAAATCCATGTTGTTCATTTGAGAAATAGGGCTTGCAATACGAAAAAATGGGTTCCAAAACAACCAGCTCGAACAATTTGGCTATCGCACATATGGCAGAAATGCCACGATAGTTGTTCACATTTCGTCTGTCCCCTTTTTTGTGCACCGGAAACATATAGGCCTCTTTCCATAAGGATGGGAACGTAGACTGATCGAGTGAAACTTGGAAGCTTATTTTTAGAGGTATCAGCATATGTGATATATATCGCTTCAAGAAGGTAGCTGGTATGCCATCTGGTCCTGCGGAAAGGCTGTGTTTCAGCTTAGCGGTCGCTTTCAAAATAATATCGTCGTCTACAACAATTTGATTCAGCCATGTGTTCAAATGAGGGACGTTACAAGCCGCGCTGGTAACTTGGTCCGAGGATATTGAGTTTGAGTCAAATACACTACGGAATTTGTCAGCGAAGAGGCCACAGATTTCAGGTTCCAAAGTCGCTAAATTATCATCCAGAAACATGGAGGGCGGTAGGCCGGATTCTTTCCGCTGGCCCTTGATGTACTGCCAAAATGATTTGGGTTTTTTTTCGAAACCTCGCTGTATCCGAATTAAGTAGCTCTGGTAGCAGCGTGAGCATAGTTTTTTGTAAGCTGAGTTGAGTTTGCAATACTCATTTTTAGCGCGGAGAGTTTTGTGCCTAGTGTAATAACGGAGAGCTTTATTCTTGAGCGTTTTCATTTGTCGCAGTTCTTTCGTTATCCAAGGAGCTCGTAGGTTAGAAACTGATGAGCGTTTCGGTACGTGACGATCGATAATGTAATTGATTATATGGGAAAATTTCATAGCTGCAGCGTTCGGATCGGAAGATTCCAGTTCAGATTCCCAGTCGATAGCATCGAGCGTTTGTGAAACAGCAACGAAATCAGCGTTCTTAAAGTCGAGAAAGAATTGACCAGGTTTTTCGATGTGGGCAAAAGCTCTAGGAATATCAAGTGAAAGCAGCAGAGCAGGGTGATGAGGAACAACCTTGACCAAGGGCGTAGGAGCCTCTTCAATCGTAGTCAATTGTGGTCCGTCGCTGATGAAGCAGAGATCGAGCATGCGACCATTTTCATTCTCTATGCTGTTGATCTCGCGGAGAGTTGCCGTGCTTAGAGAGTCGAGAATCGTGTTGGAAGGCACCGTAAACGAAGATCTGGTTGGATCGGCAAACAAAAAATTGCCTTGCGAGGGAATCCACTTAAGTCCTGGTAGGTTGAAGTCCCCGATGATAACGATGTCATCTTCAGGAAGTGTGAGAGAACACAATTTAGAAAGGCCGCTGGAAAAGGAATCAGCAAAAGATGCATTTCTAGTCCGATCAGGAGGCAGATACACAACCCCAACGTAGAGTTTTTTCGTGCCAAGATCGATACGGGTCCATACGATTTCTTGATCGTTCAATGATTCATCGTAGATTGGGATGGCTGAAAGAGTGGATCGGATAGCAATCAGAACTCCGCCACCTGTGGATTTCGTGCTGTTGTTGGGACCTCTATCACAACGGAACACAGTGTAGTCAGAGCTGAAGACTTGACTAGACAGGGTTCTATCGTTCAGCCAGGTTTCTGTTAAAGCGATAATATCGTAGCAGGAGCATGATGAGGCTAGCAGATAATTGTTAACGCAGGAGTTGATACCACCAACGTTTTGGTAGTAAAGGATGAGATGATCGCTTTTCCCAGCAGGCAGATCGTGTCGTTTCACACTGGAACGGGAAGATCCATCACAAGAAGGAAGGTCAACTCGATATGGATACTTGCCTGAGAGAACAGGCTGGAGCACCCCGTTGCCACAATCGAACTCAGGTCCGGGACGACTGATGACGCTGGCAGGAATCAGCGCGACTGAGTCGAAGGGCTCAGGGGTCTCCGAAGTGCCTTGTTCGGTGCGTCCCGGTGATGGAATCCCGTCAGAAGCGATTGGTTTGCACAAATCAGCGTTGATGCAGAGGCTGTTGGAAGGTGAAGTCTGGTCACGCGCAGGTAAAGTTCCCAAAGTTGAAGAATACTTGCCTATGAAAGCAGGCTGGAGAACCTCGTCGCCACAATCGAGCTCAGGGCCGGGACGACTGAAGACGATGGCAGGAATCAGCGCGACTGAGTCGAGGGGCTCGGAGGTCTCCGTAATGCCTTTTTCGGTGCGTCCCGGTGATGAAATTCCGTCAGAAACAGTTGATTTGCGCAAAGCATCGTTGATACAGAAGCTGTTAGAAGGTGAAGTCTGGTTACGCGCAGGTAATGTTCCCAAATTTGAAAAATACTTGCCTATGAAAGCAGGCTGGAGAACCTCGTCGCATTTCCTCACTAATAGCAAAAACGTCCAGATCCAGAACATCAATGGGTAATCGCGTGACGGCAGCGTTTAATTGATCGGCAGTTGGCGATTCGACTGAAAAGATACTGGAGAAGTGCGTTGCAAAAAGGTTGCATTTTTCAGCAGGTGACGTAGCAAATCTACTATTTAATTGAAGTATCGCAGGAAGACCGGATTCTTTCGGTTTGGAGTTCACAAATTTCCAGAACTGTTTTGGATTACGCCGAAGTTTACTCTGAGTGCGATTTACATAAAGGCGATTGTATAAGGGTACTAGCTGACCCGGTGTGCTTTGCTACACCTTCAAACAATTTTGAAACTTGTGGTACCTAGTTATTTAACTTGTTATTTATTTGCACAAAATTTTAAGTTCAATTTCAATATCATTAAATTTTTTTTTTCAAAATGAATTTGCAAATTTTTTATTTTGAAATCTTAATTATTTTTTTTAAATCCGTGTTTTAATCTTTTTTATGACTCTGAATTTCTTTGCTTAAAAAGTTTATAACTTATGCCAAAATATTTTTTTTATAAATATGAAACTTTGTCAAACTATCATGTGAGCATTTTCAGTAACAAAATAACATCATGGGACATTTATTTTACCTATACGAATTACTTCCATTCCTATATCCCTAATTGAAAGAAGGTGGGTCTCATAACATCAGAAAAACACTTCTTGTATACAAATACGATCCCACGTCATATATGGCCCCATTCTCGATAAGTTCTCGAGTTATTCAAAAAATTGGTGTCCCTCTCCCTACTGTATATCTCCCCTCTGGCAAGAGAAGGAGTTTTAAAACCATCGAAGAAACATTGCTTGTACACAAATTTTCTCCCATGATAATTTAATTCTATTTTCTCGATAAGTTTTAGAAATATTAAACAAATTTTATCAATGCCCTCTTTTCCCTCTATATAGTTCCACTGATTTGTGGTAGTGATGCTAAACTACCGGAAAAAACATATCTTGAGCTCGAATACCCTCTCATGCCAAATTTGGTTTCGATTGATTTATAAGTTGTCGAGTTATGCTATAAAATTTGTATCGGAGCCGCTCTATCTACCTATTTCCTACCTAGAAGAACAGGATCAAGATTGAACATTCCGTGTATTCAAATACACTCCTATGCCAAATTCTTCCCCAGTTGCTAAATTGAATGATTGTTCCATTTGTTAGATAAGTTTTTGGTTTATGCAAAACAATCATACATATATGAGCTTCCGTCTTCCCTAACTGAATTCTCAATTGAAGGAGATTTTTATTTTATTTTATTTACGACATAACAGTTATGTCTTACGACATAACTTGACGAACATAGTTCCTAAAATTCACTCGGTCCATGGCAACCGTTCTCCAATTTCTCGGGCACCCCACGTTCGCCAGATCATTGAAGGAGAAAGAAGTCTCAAATAAGCTAATAACCATTTTACGTATTCATGCCAAAGCTTTCCCAAGCCAAAGTTGTTTCCATTTGCTTGATTAGTTCTCGAGTAATGCGAATAATTGTAAAGGAGCCCCCCCTCCCCCTCCCTCTCTCCTTCATATCACCCCACTGGAAGGAGGCAGTAGTACCAAATATTCACATAAACCTTCCCTGTGGTCAAATACCCTCTCAACCCAAATTTCATTCCATATGCTTAGTAAGTTCCCGAGGGATATAAAAATTATATGGGAGGACCCTCCCCCCTTAAGATTTTCCGACTTGAAGGACGAAAGGTTCTCAAAATATCATAGAAACATTTATCGTAATCATATACCTTCCCACGTCAAATTGGGTGCCATTTGCTTATTATTTATCCAGTTATGCTAAAAATTGTAAAGGAGCACTCTCCCCCTTTCTATATCCTCACTGGAAGGAGGGAGGGGTACCAAATATTCATAGAACTGTTTATCGTACCCATATACCCTTCCTAGCCAAATTTGGTTTCATTTGCTCGAATAGTTTTCAAGCTATGCAATAAAAAAGTAGTTAAAGCCCCCCCCCCCCTTCTTCCTGTATCTCCAATGGAAGGAGGGAGGGGTTTGAAATAATCATAGAACCATTTTTCGTATTCCACTACCCTCCTATGCCAAATTTTGTTCCATTAGCTTGATTAGTTTTCGAGTTATATGAAAAATTGTAAGGTAGCCCCCCTCCCCCCTTCCTATCATCCCAATGAGAAGAGGGAGGGGTACCAAATATTCATAGAAATATTTCTTGTTCCCAAATATCACCCCATGCCAAATTTGATACCATTTGCTTGATGGGTTCTCGACTTATGCAAAAAATTGTCTTTTATTTGGGAGGCCCCTCCCTCCCTTCATGAGAGAGGGAGGGGTCTCAAACCATAATAGGAACCTTCCTCTGCCTCCAATACCCCCACCTGCCAAGTTTCACGCAAATCGGTTCAGTAGTTTCCGAGTCTATAGGGAACAGACAGACAGACAGACAGACAGACAGACAGACAGACAGACAGACAGACAGAAATTCATTTTTATATATATAGATATACGGACGATAGTATTGACAAAAAATTGGCCTCAGCCATAACCTCAAATTTTGATTTGCTGGCGGCCTCACCAGTGATGCTAGGTGCGTTACTAAAATCAGTATTTGCTTGTTTTAAACTAATTATAATATTTCTGAATTGATTAAATTTTTTAACAATCAACAGCTAAACGTTTGAATTCATTACTTGGCGTTCATAAGTGGATGAAGATAAGCTATCTTTTGCTTATGGATGTTCAAGGTGAATGAAAAACATCTGAAATATATTTTCATGTACTGCTTGGTAGATTAAAAAAGAGTTGTTTCTAACTTCTAAACTAATTCAAAATCATTCACTGTTACAAACAAGCTTAAATGAAAGCCCCGTCTTTGTTGAATTTGAAAATAATCGCCTGCATGCTCTAACTATTTTAAGCAAATCCACATAATTCGCTTCTTCGCTTAAATGTGCGATACAGTAAGTTGTTCTTTCGTTCAGATAAATGATGCGTTTAATTTCCCATTCGAATATAAATCTACGGGAAAGTTGCAAATTCTCAGTACTCATGAAAAGGTTTTTCAATAACAATGCTTTTAATTGCATAATCATCGTTTTCCAAATATCAATGCACTTGGCAGCCCTGAACACCCAAAAAAATCAAAACACGAACATCTGTGTATCACTTTTCTACAGGGCGAATTTGTCGATTTTAGTACCGGAAAATCGCGTTTATCGTGCGCCCTTCTCAAAAATCGATTCTGTTCTCCCATGGTTTGAGGTTAGGGCTGAGGCCTTCTGTTAAAGTGGTGTTCGTGTAGAACTGTCAATATATCCTAATATCCTATATCGTTTTGTATCATCATTTAGTTTGATTTTTGTAAATGGGCACCTGGAATTACAAAACTTCAACTGTTCGACATATCCGGGCTAACCTAGGGTTACCATATCCCGCGACACAAAAACGAGTACATTGAGAACATTTATCCAAAAGTCAGGATAAATTTTGAACAGTAGAACCCCGTTCAGCCAAACTCCAGTTTTCTGAGCTCCCGCGTTATCCCAGCCATCAGGTTAGCCGAAGATCCTAATATTTACCGAGCTTTGCGCCCGGATGGTATGCGAAAGGATGTACAGTAGAACCCCGCTTACCCGAGGTAATGAGGTGATGGACCACCTCGGATTAAACGAAATACATTGACAAACCCAACCTTTTGCTCTGGTTTTGCATATCATTCAGGCGCATAGCTCGATTCTAAAATACAGGGATCTCATTTATTTATTTACCTGGCGTTTCTGGCAAGTTTAGATTTTGAACTTATTAAAAATGTCAATTTAATACCAGTTGACGATCAGACTTCGTTGGAGACAGACGTTTTCTAGTTACAAAGCAACAAGTGGTATAACCTCAAAAGAATCAGCATTTTGGTATATTGTTCTCTGACCACGTGTTTATGATGGCGGATGAATTAATGAAAAACACGATAGCTTTTAAGTTTCCGGAAAGTGCCTCTAGTCCATCTCTGGTTGAAATGGCCCGGTTTCTCAAAGGTTTCAATGCGGACAGAACAAAGATGGACACATTCTATAAAGTTGCAGAGGAGAAGTCGTTGTTTATAAAATTTAAGACAAATACCGCGATGATGGACGCCATTTCTCAGAACGCGGAGGTACTCAAATTTTTCTTCTCCAACGGGAGTGCAGTGGAAGTGACTATGGGATTAGCAGAGTGTTTATCCAGATACGTAAGGATATTCGATTTACCTCCGGAAATCACCGATGAGAACATTGCTGCAGTCATGGATAAGTACGGAAAAGTGAAGAGAATGGTCAAAGAAAAATTTCCTCGGGAGCTAGAATTGGATTTATTTACCGGTGTGCGGGGATTGTACATCGTGTTGAAAAAAGAAATTCCAGGTTTTCTATTGTTTTTAAATCGAAGAGGGAGAATTTATTACGACGGTTTAAAGCAAAAATGTTTTCGCTGCAAGCAAGAGGGCCACATAAAGCTTAATTGCCCGCAGAATCAAGTAAATGAAGGAACCAGAACGACGTAAGAAATATGGCTCCCTCAGTTAGCACAACTAGCCGAGTTGAGCATCAAAAAATTATTGGTTACTCTGGTGACACTCAAAGGCTTGTTTCTAAACCCACAGAATCAGGACCAAAACTAGAATTAGAGCTGATAAGCTCGGAATCCAAAAGACAAACGGAGAAATCGAAAACTGATAAAAAGCAAAGTAGTTTCGCTGAACTGCTCAAGGGATTTGCAGATTTTGAGCAGAAGGAAATCGAAGAATCCAAAAAGCAGACCACCGGTAAACGACATCGATCGCCAGTATCGGAGAACACAACTGACGCTACTGATGAGGATGGCTTAACGCAAAAAGCTTCACGACGTTTTCGAAAAGTAAAAAAAGGAACACCAGTTGATTTATTATCGAAAACAGCTCCAGTAGATAGCAGACGTTCCCGTAGTAAATAGTGTTTTTTTCTGTATCATTTGAAAGCAGTTAAAATTGACTAAATTTGAAATGAAATTCTTGTAGATATTAAGTAACATTGTAAGATTCAGTTATATTTTAATAATAAAAAAAAAAACCGTTTTTTAAGGAATTTAACCCATTAAGGTCATTTTTCCTCAAGATTTAATACTTTAACAATATATCGCTATGATAAAACAGATTTTTACATGGATTTTGAATGAAAATAGTAGCTCGCATAAACAGGGTTCTACTGTACATATTTCGTGCTATCTGAGGCACCGAGATATTTCAATTCAATCAAAAACTGTTTATGTCTTGGAAGTTATCTGACTTACATAACAATTATGATATTTTTTAAATATTCTGATTATAAATTTTAATGGCATGTTCGGCGGAATGAAAATTAGAGAGAATTTTATTTTATCGAAATTTGAAAGAAAGGTGGATAGACAGGCATGGGAATTCTCTTTCTCAGTTTATCATGTATAGTTAACTATATAGTGTAAAGCAAAGGCGGGACAATTCATGGGAGCTTTTCATCAACATGCCTCTAGCCTAAAATTTCAACACCTATCAAGCTTTCTCCTATTGGCGCACTAATGCCTGTCTATCCACCATTCTTTCAAATTTCTATAAAATTAATTTCTCTCTAGTTTTCATTCCGCCGAACATGCCATTAAAATTTATAATCATAAAAATTGCGGTGATTAAAATCATATAACTAACTTTTAAATATTCTTGTATCATACCTAAATTGCATATTGCATATTGATTACTGCTTGCATACTCAAAGGCGTCACTCACTGTTTTTAACGACTAAAAATGCATGATTATTAGAAGAAAATGTTAAAGTAATTTGTTGTAAGCTGTATTCCTTTTGTAGTTTTTGCATAAGATGTAAAACAACTTCATAAAATACGTCGGTTTTTTCTGACCAAATGTCTTTCAACAAAAAAAAGAGTACTTTGGTAAAATTTCACAAAAAGAAGAGTACGCCCATTTTTCTATAGAAAAAGAGTACATGTACTCTTAAAAGAGTACGTATGGCAACCCTACGGCTAACCCATAAATTTGAATCTATCCAGGATGTTCAGATTTTATTGAAAACCGTTAAAAACAGTAGGAAGTATTGTGTATGAACTAAAAGTTAAGGATCATCGTTCTTTTTAGAAACTTTTTTGAAAATATCTGGCTTTATCTAACACGATATCAATTACGCAATTTCAAATGCTTGGCACCTTTTCGACATTTATTATCCGAAATTTCACAGGAACCCATTCTCTCGGGTGATAAACGCCCTAGAGGCGACAAGACATCTGATGTCCTTTCAGTAAGGTGTAACATTTTCAAAATCATCGGATCTTTCAATAGAGCGCGCTGAAATGAAATTTAACGTTTGAAATCATCAGGTATCACATTGATACCTACTGATAATTTAAAAGCACCATCCGCCAGATGGAAACAAACAGTTTGAAAAATTGCTGTAAATCAAGCATAAAGCCAGAAATAAAATTTCTGAATTAGTTTTAAAAACATCTGTGTTCTCTGACTTACTTTAAATCAACCTTGAAGCCAGAAATAAATCTCTGAATTAGTTTTTTAAAAAATCTACGTTTTGTGACACAATTCCGCGAACAACCTTTTTAAGAAATCTTTAAAATTACACAGCTAAATAGAAGAAATTTTGACAAAACGTTCGCGAGCCAGGTTTTTGAAATTATTCGTTGATACACAGCCCTCTTTTTTATTTCCTCACCTGAAATTCTATAGAATAACTAAATGGATCATGAAATTACAGTTTTGGGTCAGCTTATAAATTTTGCATGTTATTTGGCCAATGTGGGTTTGGCCTACGATTCCCCACAATTTTTAAAAATCCAAAAAAAAACTTTTTTTAAAAAACAATCAGTTTTTGACCCACTTTCCAGCAAAATTTCCAGCAATTTAAATTGCTGGAAAAAACAGCAAACGTCAATGATGATTTCCAGCAATTCGAATTGCCCCAGCTATTTCTTCCGAAACAACCGGCTGAATTTGGTATCATATTTATATTTCAATTCAAAATTAAATATTGAATACTGGCTGTGCATAAAATAAGCAATAAAAAACAATTATTTTCTTCTATTTTTCCGTAAGGAATGTATTTATTTTCAGAAAAATGATTTTTTTTAATATTCCAATACCAGCTCTGGGGGCTGCTTTGTGCCAAAGTGTTGATCATCCGCCACGTGAAAAATAAAAGTTTTGATTAGTAT
The DNA here is from genome assembly GCF_029784155.1 of Uranotaenia lowii. Taxonomy (NCBI): domain Eukaryota; kingdom Metazoa; phylum Arthropoda; class Insecta; order Diptera; family Culicidae; genus Uranotaenia; species Uranotaenia lowii. The sequence goes on along the minus strand of NC_073693.1, from coordinate 283,760,579 downwards.
TTATTTTTAATGGAATATCTACCTGTCCAATAAAAACTCACGCTTAACTTGATGTCTGGTTGCTAGAATAAAGAGGCAAATAAAAATATTTTTTAAATCTAACCAAAATTCGTAAAATAGACTCTCACTTAGCTTAAGCGAGCGAAAACTAACAGATTCAAATTCGACAACTCGATTGCTGATTTTCCAGCAAATTAGACCAATTACTGGGAAGTTCATCAATTTGAAAGCCAACTGCTGATTCTTCGACAAAATTGACAAGAACGCAACCGAGGGCCGATAAATCCACCAATCAGTAAACCGATTGCTGATTTCCAGCAAAAATTTGGAACGTTTCCAGTCATTTTTTTGCTAGAAATCGAATGAAAATCTTAGTGTACAGAAAGATTTGTTTTGGTCCAAAACTCATCCATGTTTTCCTTAAGAATGTTTTAAGTATCGTTCTAATGAATGAGAATAAGTTTTTTGATTTGTTTATAAATTCTTTAAAGAAAATTTTCTGCTGAACAAATTTGTGTAGTTCTTTAACTGAGTAGCTTTTAAGGAACACAAGTTATAAACTGGTAAAACAGGGATTTTATTTTGTCATTGCAAAAAAAAAAAATGCAACACTGCTTGTGCCAAAGGAAGTATTGCTTTCAAGGAATAGTTAAAAATAATCTTCGAATATTCATGGATTTTGAACCATAACGAAACTTTCTAGAGTTCAGAGCCTGAGAAATCCCTAAATGCCCAAATGTTTATGCAATGTGAATTCAACTTCAACGATTAAAATTTAAACAGTCAAAAATTAAAGTTCAAAGTTAATTAAATTTTCAAGCGATAAATTTTACACAAACTTTAACAGTTTCAATTTTTTCTTGATGTGCTATTACAAAAATTTTCGTTGGAATAAAAATTCATAAGCTGAGTATCACGCAGAATGCTCTCACACCACTTCGCACTGGGTTTGATTAAATTTAATTAATTCGAATTGAAATTGGAACATTTAGCTCCTTTATCACCAGCATGATGTCAACAAGCGCACCAGTAGTTATTCCGCGCATAGGCTCGTAGGGGTTGTTCGTTTTTTCCCGCTTTTATTGTCAATAATTTTCCACGATCCAAGCCACAGTCACAATTGCCGGACAAACGTCCCTCATGATGGTGTTTATCTGTCGGTTGTTCTAAGTGGGGGAACCAAAAAGGACCAAATTGAGGACTTTCCATAGCCATAGGCCGAAGGTCGGTCACACGCGTTGGTGGTAAAAATCATTCATGTTGAAAAACAGGAGCAATTACGCTTTCACTTCTCCCATAAATGTTGTTGGGTTAAAAAATATATGACATTCGACGTCTCCGTTTTTTTTTTTTTTTTTTTTTTGTTAAATGTTTTCTCCTACCAGCAGCAGCAACAGCGAAGTAGTGATTCCCGAAAAAAGGGGTGTCTAAATTTAAACCAAATACAGTAAGTCGAGGCCGCTGCTGGCGATGTGTGATCCCGTATGGAGAAATCGATGCCCTGCTGACGCGGCGCTGAATCCGTTTTCGTGCTGCGCGTTGCGTGGATGGAAAGATTTGTTCCTGATGATGGTCGTCGGTTGGCAGCAGCGCAATACACGCACGTACACGCTCCTTGGGTGCTCGATGGGATTTGGATGGACATAAATTCAGGAAAATTTGTCTCCTGCCGAAGTCGATGACAACTGGGGCGTCGCGGTGTGCGCTCTAAATATAGTGGCTGCGTGTGTCACTTCACCGAGAAACGGATGCCTCGATCGAGCTCCTGGATCAATGATTGAAAGATTTTTTTTTGTATTGAATTTTACGGATATCGCGTTTTGAACATTACATGCCCCCATATAAAGCCAGAAGGTTATATTTTAGTGCAAATTTGTCAGTTTTGCGTTTACGATTAATTTTCGTTTCTTGATCTTCAAAAGATGAAAATTTCTGATTTTTAGTTTTTTTCCTGAACTCTTCTGATGGGTGAAAACCCTTTTGCAACAGTGATCTCGAAAAGATTAAAATTTTTAACATATTTCGACTCTGTGTTATTTAGCTTAATTCGGTCAGGATCGGGTTTTTTTTTTTTTTATGTTCAGTTCAAGTAGAGCCTACCTTTTTCTCATTCTTCTCAAATTTGCACAAAATAACGCACAAACGGTCATCATTCGCCGTATTAGACTCGCGTTTGTCGGTCCATAGAAAAAATACTTTCGAACGAAAAAGGGAATGCAATTTTTTGTTTGTTGTACGAACGATGTTCGAAAGATCGAACTGTTACTCATTCGTTCGATCGAAAACAAGAATACGAAATTACCAAACTTTCGAACGAATGTCGTTCGATCGAAAACGAGAATAAGGGTGTTACATTAAACATGCATTGCAGAGATGACTACGGCCAGGCCAACAATGTGGTAAATACCGAAAAAGATTTTGGAACAAGGGAGGGAATAAAGCGTGGAGTTCCCTACCAAACGCTTCATATGAATTACTTAAATACCTAAAACATAATTTTAAAATTGCTACACTTATCTCATTACATTAAGTATTCGGAAAATTAGACTATATAAACGCACTTCCATCTGTACCGTTGAGCCGTCAACACGTACGCCGGAGCATCGTATCGTTGCTGTGTACCTGCAGGAACATTTTACATTATTTATTTTTTCCTTACCTGTATTTCAATCAGCACTTTTCAGTGCTAAAATTATTTTCATTTTCTTTTATTCATATTTTCTCTTTTCTTTCCAGCATGGGGAAGTCATCGGCCGGTTCAAGGGTTGGCAGAAAACGAATTGCCGAACCTAATTCAGGTCCATCGCCCAAAAAAGTTGAAATTTCCAATTCATTCGATGTCCTTCATAACATCGGTGATGAGGAAATATTCATATTTAATTCTGATAAGAGTACTAAGAAACCTTCTTCTTCTTCTTATACTCTTAAAAACGAAAAGATTCCACCAATAACGGTCACGATTCCTGACTTCAATGCCTTTCGAAAAGAAATCGTCACTTCCGTCAAGGATGTGAAGATTTCTTTTCAGATCGGTCGAAGGGGAACTGCTCGTATATTGGCGGAATCTTTTAATGATTTTCAAAAGGTTTTAAATTATTTGAATAATAAAAAACACCAATTTTTTACGTACGACACTAGAAGTGACCGTCCATTTAAAGTTGTACTTCGTGGTCTCACTGGCGATCAGACACCGGATGAGATCACAGCTGAATTAAATTCTTTGTTAGGTTTTTCTCCAATTCAAGTAATTCAAATGAGGAAAAGAACCAACACGAATAATATCAGTAGTGTTGGTTTTGCTCCTGAACTTTATTTGATCCATTTTAAAAAGGATCAGGTTAATAATTTGCAAATTCTTGAAAAGGCTCGTCTTATGTTTCATTGTCGAGTCAAATTCGAACCTTTTCGTAAATCTTCTACCAATTTTCTTCAAAATATTACGCAATGTCGTCGTTGTCAAGCTTTTTGTCATGGCACTAAAAATTGTAGAATGAATGCCAGATGCATGTTTTGCGGCTCATTCGATCATGAAAAATCTAAATGCCTTTTTGGTGGTGATAAGCCAAAAACAGAATTTTTTAAGTGTGCAAATTGCGCAGGTAATCATTCCTCGAATTCGCTAGACTGTCCCATCAGGGCAAAAATTATTGCTTCTAGGAAAAATCCCAAAGTTTCCAGAAAAGTTTCTTCTCCTCCTTCCTCTTTTTCGTCTTCACACGTCGGGCCGGCAAACAACCTGCCTGTTCGCATTCAGCCTCGGTCTACATTGGAATCACGGCTGGGTAATACCCGAAGTGATTTTAATGTTACCTGGGCTGATTCTGCGCCCCAGACTCGTTGTTTATCGTTCTCAGAGGTGGTTGAAAATGGGTTGCCCTCTTCAGGTTTAACTAATAAAAATGGGAAAAAACCAAGTCTCAACGTTCATGCGAAGGCTTGGGAAAATCCCCGAAATTCAAATACTTTTTCTTCTCCTTCCTCTTCTGATTCTAACAATTTTGTTGATTTGGGTGAGATTACTGAGGAAAAATTAAAATTTTTGCATCAAAATTTAATGGAAATGATGCAACTTATGTTGAAAGCAAATTCAATGTTTGAAGCTTTCCAAACTTCTTTTAATTATGCTAACAAAATTATTATGACTTTACGATTCCCTCATGGATCCAAATAGATGTTTAAATATTATGAATTGGAACGCTAGATCTTTGCTGGCTAACCAAGATGAATTCTTTTTATTTTTGAAAACTCAAAACATACATATTGCTGCCATCACTGAAACTTTTTTAAAGCCAGACAATAACTTGAAAAGCAATGCTTTCTTTAAAATTTTACGGAATGATCGACTTGATCGACAAGGTGGGGGTGTAGCTATTGTCATCAATAGTCGTCTCAAATTTAGACTTCTTCCTTCTTTCAATACAAAAGTCTTAGAAACAATTGGAATTGAATTAGAAACTTCTATGGGGAAAATTATAATTGTTGCCGCATACTTGCCTTTTCAGTGCAGCGGTGAACAGAAAAATTTTTTGAAGGGAGATTTACAAAAACTCACCAGAAATAAATCTAATTTTTTTATTATTGGTGACTTTAATGCAAAACACCGATCTTGGAATAATATTTCATCAAATTCTAATGGGAATATTTTGTTTAATGACTGCTCTGCAGGTTATTATACTGTTGAATATCCTAATGGGCATACTTGTTTTTCTTCAATTAGAAATCCCTCCACAATTGATTTGGTTCTAACGGATTTAGGCGAGCATTGTAGTCAATTAGTTACTCATGCGGACCTCGATTCAGACCACCTTCCAGTAACATTTTCTTTATCCCAAAGTCCCATTGAAAACCCTTTAAAATCAACTTTTAACTTTCAAAAGGCTAACTGGGAGCGATATATGAATTTTATTGAACGTAATTTAGATGTAGACGTTCCACTGAATTCAATAGAAGATATTGATTTGGCTGTAGAAAATTTGACAACTGCAATAGTCAATGCTAAAGCCGCTTCAATACCTAAAGTTAAACATAAATTCAATCAACCTTTAATTGATGATGATCTTCAGTTTTTGATACGACTGAAAAACATTCGTCGACGCCAATATCAACGTACTAGAGATCCTTATTTGAAATTAATTTATTGCGACCTTCAAAAAGAGATCAAACGTCGTTTAAATTTCATTCGAAATGAAAATTTTGCTAAAGCAGTAGAGGACATAAAACCCTACTCAAAGCCATTTTGGAAATTAACTAAAATTTTGAAAAAGCCCCAGAAGCCAATTCCTACTTTGAAAGATGGGGATAAACTTCTTTTAACTAATTCAGAAAAGGCTCAAAAATTAGCCCAACAATTTGAGTCTGCTCATGATTTTAATTTAAACGTTGTAAGTCCAATTGATGCTCAAATTTCCCTAGAATTTGATGATATTCTTTCTAAGCAAAATGTGTTTGAAAGTTCTTGTGAGACAAATATTGATGAACTTAAATTGATTTTCAAAAAATTTAAAAATATGAAAGCTCCAGGGGAAGATGGGATTTTTTATATTCTTCTTAAAAAGTTGCCTGAAAGCACTTTAAATTTTTTAGTTAAAATTTTCAACAAATGTTTTCACTTGGCCTATTTTCCCAATAAATGGAAAAATGCCAAAGTAACTCCAATTTTGAAACCTGGAAAAAGTGCTTCAGAGCCTTCAAGTTATCGACCAATTAGTTTGCTTCCTTCTTTAAGTAAACTATTTGAGAGAGTTATTTTGAATAGAATGATGATTCACATTAATCAGAATTCTATTTTCCCTGATGAACAATTTGGTTTTCGTCATGGACATTCTACTACACATCAACTTTTGAGTGTAACTAATATGATTAACGCTAGCAAATCTGAAGGTTATTCAACTGGTGTTGCTCTTCTTGATATTGAAAAAGCTTTTGACAGTGTTTGGCACAAAGGTTTAGTAGCTAAATTAGCTCGATTTGATTTTCCTGTATATCTCACCAAAATTATTCAAAATTATTTGACTAGCCGAACCTTACAAGTAAGCTATCAAAATTCATGCTCTGAAAGGACACCCATTAGAGCTGGTGTCCCTCAAGGCAGTATACTTGGGCCAATTTTATACAATATTTTTACTTCTGATCTTCCTGATGTACCAGAAGGAAAAGGTAGAAGATTATTTGCTGATGATACTTTGCTTTCAGCAAAAGGTCGAAATTTACGGGTGGTACGCAGTAGATTGCAACAAAATTTAAATTCCTTTTTGAATTACTTGAAAATGTGGAAAATTTCTCCTAACGCTTCCAAAACTCAACTTATTTTATTTCCCCATAAGCCAAGAGCAAATTTTTTAAAACCTAATGAAAATCATTCCATAACTTTTAATGGGGTTTCATTAGAATGGTCTGATCACGTGAAGTACTTGGGACTTACACTTGATCGGAATCTTACTTTTAAAAATCACATTGAAGATATTCAATCTAAATGTAATAAATACACTAAATCTCTTTATTCTCTCATCAACAGGAAATCCCGGTTGTGTCTGCGAAATAAGATGCTCATCTACAAACAAGTTTTCCGACCAGCGATCATGTATGCAGTTCCGATTTGGTCTAGCTGCTGCGCGACGAGGAAGAAAGTCATCCAGAGGATTCAGAACAAAGTTCTGAAAATGATTTTGCGGCTTCCACCTTGGCACAGCACCGAAGATCTTCATCGGATTGCAGGCATTGAATCTATCGAAGAGATGGCCAACAAAATCATCTCCAACTTCAGAGGCAAATCGATGCAGTCTTCCATCGCAGAGATTCGTTCTCTTTATGTTTAGTTTAATTTTAAGATAGTGTTTAGTTTTAAGTATAAAATATTTTTGCTATTACAGGATGTTCTCCTACATTAAAAACTTGATTGCGCTCAGCAAATTTAAATCTTATAAATAAATTTTTATAATCTAGTTACTTATAGGGCTATGAACAGTTCATTATTGAGCTGAACACCTAGTTTAATGCAATAATGTAATATAAGTGTAATCATGATTTGATACAAATAAAGACATATTTAAAAAAAAAAAAAAGACTATATAAACGCTCAAAATAGTAGGAAATGTTCGATCTCACAAAATAAGTCTGCGTTGTTTTCTAAAAGAAAACACTTCCTTCAGTCCGGACCGGGTTTCGTTTAGATTCCTTCAGCATTCTTTCAACCAGCAAACATCACTCCGAGAATTTGCGCTGATCACTTTTTCAATCATTTTTCACTGTTAAGTTCTAAAATTTCTAGTTTAACTTTAATTTAACCGAATTTTTGATGGGCGAAAACAAAATCGCGAGCGTTGCCCTAAAGTCATGGCTTACTCTTTACATCTCTATAGTTTTTCATCTTCATTTAGATTCTCGATTCTATGCAATTTAATATTTTCTTTGAATTTTTAGATAAAAAAGAGCGGTCATCTTATCAGTAAAAAATAGAAATTCCATCGTGTTTTTTGAACTCTGGGTTTCAATTCCCCCACTGTGCATTGGACGGTTTATATGGACGACTCCTCTAAAAAAGGGCCGCTCTAAATTGGATTGCATTCGAACTGGAGGTTCTCATAATAAGCTTCCGTACTAAATACCTTTTGTATCTTGTTGACCAATCTTGTATGAGTACAATCGATAAATAAAAACAAGTGAATTCAAATTATTAAAATGAGGCCCCTTGAACTAAAGGGGTATAAGTGCATAAAAGTGTAATTTCTAGTAAACACGCTTTCAAGTTCTTGTGTTTGGCCATTTTCCATAAATTTTTCGAAGGTTTGTATTTTTCTTCCGAACATAAAATTATGTCAAAAAAAACTAAAAATCTGGAAAAATCACTAAATATAGTTTGAAATATGGACAATCGTTTGACATTCTTGATTCAAAATCGATCATTTTTGCACGTATACCCCGTTGGCTCTGACGGCTTCAAATACGTTATGAAAAATAAATACCAAAATCCTGTGCTTAGCTGTAGGCAACGTTTGGCCACCTGAACGTAGATTTAATAACGGAGCTGTTATTATTAAACAATTTCATTTCAATGGATGAAAAATCTCAAAACCAATGATACATATGATGTTTTAAAAGACATACACCGTCTTAAGCCAATTTAGGCTTTACAGACTGAATAAATGACGTGGACAACTTAAGATTAACATTTAACAGCCAGTACCGAGATGGGAATCGAACCCATGCCATCAGTGGACCAGCGATTACCGTTTTTACCCAAGGTTGCTGATCTTCGCTCAGAACGGTTTTTCACCCCGATCCTAGTCACCAACGAGTTTACTCCTCAACATAGAAAGTCTGTTTTCTATAGAAACGACGCTTTTCAGCATCGAACGACGCAAACCTAGTTTGTTTTTCTTCCCCTCTTTAGTGATCCGTTATTTTCGCTTCTAATGAAAACATTGCGCGTAGACGGCGTCGAATTCTTCGATATCTACTCGACTCGCTGACGATCATGCTTCGCCGCGAACGCTTCATGAAGGAAAGCGAGTTAATTCTTGGAACGCAAGAGATTCCCAAAAAACCAAATTTATGCCAAAATTGTCTTATTTTCCTCTCAAGGTGTGTTAATTATTTTATTAAATATCGGTCTTAGTCTTTATCCCAGGAATTAATCCCTAGTAGCATTCTTCCTTAAAGGTCTGATTTTGGGTATGAATCAACAGCATCGTCATCAACTCGCGCCGAATCAACTCGCAAACAAATTCATTCAGTAGCGAAGCGAATGGTTGCTGGAGTAAACAATGACTAAAAATCGGAAGGAGAAAATCAACAAGGAACGCTAGGCAACAAAAACAGAACGAAAATTCATAGTACATGGTTCACTAAGACGGCGTTCTTATGTTGTATGTTTTGATTCGTTCGGGAGTCAATGCTTAACAGCGTCGTTACTGTGGTTGCGTCGTAACGATTGGAAATTTTGAAGCAAACGAAGCGATTATCAGTAACCCTGTTTTTACCACGCTAACTTCACGCTAATTCTTCTACAACGTTTGTTCATTTATGATCTTCTGATGAGCAACATAGATAGCAGGGAGTTGCTCGAGAAACTACAGATAAGTGCGCCGTCTAGAACATTACGCCATTACTATTTTCTCAGACTCCCAACTCATCGTACACAATATGGCCTTAATAACCCTCTCGAAAATTCATGTCGCCATTTTAATAATGTTTACCACCTTTTCAACTTTAATTTAAGCAAGTGTTCTTTTAGATTAAGGATTAGTTAATAAGTACACATCTGTGCGACATAGTCGAAGGTGAAATAATAAATAAATAAATAAATAACCACTCGACCACCGAGACGTACGTTTGAAGACGTTTTGAATCATAAGCTTTTGATTTATTTAAAACTAGCTGACCCGGTGTGCTTTGCTACACCTTCCAAAATTTTTTGAGGCTTGTTTAACTTGTTATTTATTTGCACAAAATTTTAAGTTCAATTTCAAAATCATTTAAATGTTTTTCCAAAATGAATTTGCAATTTTATTTATTTTGAAATCTTGATTTTTTTTAAATCAGTGTTTTAATCCTTTTTATGACTTTGATGACTTTGAGATTTCTTTGCTTCATAAGTTTATACCCTATGCCAAAATATTTTTTTAGATAAATATGAAACTATCTCAAACTATCATATAAACATTTTTAGTAATAAAATAACATCATGGGACATTTATTTTACCTATTCGTTCTAGAATTATCATACAAATTACCCCCATTCCTATATCCCTAGTTGAAGAAAGGTGGGTATCATAACATCAGAAAAACACTTCTTGTATACAAATACGATCCCACGTTATATATGACTCCATTCTCGATAAGTTCTCGAGTTATTCAAAAAATGGGTGACCCTCTACCCACAGTATATCTCCCCTCTGGCAAGAGAAGGAGTTCTCAAACCATCGAAGAAACATTCCTCGTACTCCAATTTGCTTCTATGTTAATTTAGTTCTATATTCTCGATAAGTTATCGAAATATTAAACAAATTGTATCAATGCCCTCTTTTCCCTCTATATCGTTCCACTGATTTGTGGTAGAGAGGCTAAACTACCGAAAAAAAAACATATCTTGTGCTCGAATACCCTCTCATGCCAAATTTGGATTCGTTTGATTTATTAGTTGTCGAGTTATGCTATAAAATTTGTATCGGAGCCGCTTTTCCTACCTATCCCCTACCTGGAAGAAGGGGATCAAGATTGAACATTCCGAGTGTTCAAATACACTCCTATGATGAATTCTTCCCCAGTTGCTAAATTGAATGATTGTTCCCATGTCATACTTGGTTCCATTTGTTAGATAAGTTTTCGGTTTATGCAAAACAATCATACATATATGAGCTTCCATTTTCCCTAACTGCATTCTCAATTGAAGGATAAAGAAGTCTCAAATAAGCTAATAACCATTTTACGTATCCAAATGCTTTCCCATGCCAAAGTTGTTTCCATTTGCTTGATTAGTTCTCAAATAATGCGAAAAATTGCAATGGAGTCCCCCCCCCCCCCCCTCCTTCATATCACCCCACTGGAAGGAAGCAGTAGTACCAAATATTCACAGAAACCTTCCCTGTGCTCAAATACCCTCTCAAGCCAAATTTCGTTCCATATGCTTACTAAGTTCCCGAGGGATGTACAAATTATATGGGAGGACCCTCCCTCCTTAATATTTTCAGACTTAAAGAACGAAGGGTTCTCAAAATATCATAGAACCATTTATCGTAATAAAGTACCTTCCCACGCCAAATTGGTTGCCATTTGCTTGATTATTTATCCAGTTATGCTAAATGTTGTAAAGAAGCACCCTCCCCACTTTCTATATTCTCACTGGAAGGAGGGAGGGGTACCAAATATTCATAGAACTATTTATCGTACCCATATACCCTTCCTAGCCAAATTTGGTTTCATTTGCTCGAATAGTTTTCAAGCTATGCAATAAAAAATTGGTTAAAGCCCCCCCCCCTTCTTCCTGTATCTCCAATGGAAGGAGGGAGGGGTACCAAATATTCTTAGAAACATTTCTCGTACCCCTGTACCCACCCATGCCAAATTTGTAACCATTTACTTGATTGGTTCTCGAGTTATGCAAAAAATTGTCTTTTGTTTGAGAGGCCCCTCCCCCCCTTCATGAGAGAGGGAGTGGTCTCAAACCATAATAGGAACCTTCCCCGGCCTCCAATACCCCCACCTGCCAAGTTTCACGCGAATCGGTTCAGTAGTTTCCGAGTCTATAGGGAACAGACAGACAGACAGACAGACAGACAGACAGACAGAAATTCATTTTTATATATATAGATAAGGAATGTTTTCGAAAAAAAAGCAACACTTTGGGAAAGCGATAAAAAAGATCAATTTTTAATACTGGTTCTAGAGCTGACTAATAAACAGGTCTGACTTATCTTCTACAAAATAAAAATGCTGCCCACCGGTAAAATACACAGAATACGGTGGTCTAATCGTGTGCAAAATTTTCGGCCCGCTAGCGGGGGGAAATTTTGAAAAATTTCGTAATGGACAGTAAAATGAACTCTCCAGCAGGCACCTGGCCAGTTTTTAGCCAAAACCTTTTCGTTGAAAAACCTCGTTTGGATGTTCCGGGGATAAATTGATTGCAAAATTGTTGTCTAGTTCTTGAGGAGGTTTATGATCTGTTGAGGCTGTAATTCAGTCGATGTTTCATTACGATGGACACGAGGCCTTGACTTGACTAAAATTTGCACATGTGAACCTTACTTTACTAAGCAGCTTCGCTAAAAATCCCATCAATTGCCATTCATGCATTCAAAAGCTATTCGCAAAATAAAGTCTAGCATTTTTTTTTCGAGTACACTCCTCAAGTGTTTTTCGTTTTACGAAATGTTTGGAATTCAACTATGAAAGAACCAAAAATAATAATTTAATCTTGTAACAAAGATTGAAAATTTCGACCTAAGACGCTGTAACTAAGATAACTGCTAACATTATTCAACATTCAGTTTCAAATAAAAAATCATTTAAAGCAGGGATGAGCAATTTAATGACGTAAATAAGAAAAGTTTTGTGATAAAGACTGGGTGAACGATTATAGATTTCTTATCGACATGACTCAGCCAAACTCTGATTTTTCAACAAAAACAATATCTGTAATTTTGTTTTTTTTTTTTTTATATATTTATTATAGACATTTTACCACGGTTGTGGCTTTCGTGTCTCTAAAACTAAATTTTTATACAACAGTTTTACAATTTTTTTTGAAAGCTCTGACTTTGATATAAAATTAAGTAATTTTCTCTCCTGGTGGTCATTGTTGGATCTGTAATTTTGTGATTTAACCCAAAAAGTTTGGAATTTTAACTCATGGGATCAGCATTTTTGGTGCTAATGTTTCAATAACTGATTTTGAGTGATTTTGGTGTTCTGAATTCAAAATTCACTGATTTTATTTAAATATCACCTTTAGTTTCGGTGATATGGTGTGTGATAGTTTTTAAGTTTATTCGTTTTGGTGTAAAGTCGATTTTTCACAACTGATAAACCTGCATATAGATAACAAAATGTTTTTCAATCAATTTTCTACTCTTCATTCTGCCAAGGACTCAGATATTGCCAAGATATTCTTGGATCAAATGTACAACGCTTTCAAAAAAATCAATTCTACAATTTATAGAAATTACAAAAATAGGATTAAAACTTCGTCTGGCATCATCGAGTTGACTTACCATCTCAAAAACATCAAAGGTTAAATCAAGATTAATTTTTCCTATAAATTCGTTAAAATTGCCGTTATTTTTGAATATTTTATATTAAAGATTTTAATTCATCCAACAGCTTTGTTGAAACTGCCAAATGAGTTGACTTACGATCTGAAAAATATCAAAGAATCAATTCAGTTTATTTTTTCTTTAAAATGTCGTCTAAATTCCCGATATTTTTGCAGGTTTAGGAAAAATAACAAAAAAAACTTGCTTAACTTTTTTTCAAAAAATTAATAAAATTATTCGTAGTCTTTGGGAAACTTGATCATTGAGCCAAAAAGCAATTGTATTTTACAGTTTTGTATAAGAATTGAATATTTTGATTCAGCGCCCCGAATAATTTAAAATCAGTTCCTTGAACCTAAGAAAAATGTAAATTTTGTTTTCTAGTGTTATGTGTGATGCTTCATACATGTGTAACATTTCATATGCAAATCATGCCAAAAATTGATTAAATTGAGTCATTTTAATTCAAAACAAGCAAACTACATTACCAAAGTCACGAGATTTTCATGATTTAGCCTTAGACAGCTTATCCAAAATGTATCTAAATTGAATGAAGAAAATTTATGAAATCTGTGAAACATTCATAGAATCAAAGAGGTTAACTGTAACTTTGTCTGTGCTGTAACATTAAGAAACCTTGTTAAAAACTGTAAAATAATGAATTTATCATGATTTTGAAACCTTGCTCAACATCTCAATGCAGCGGTTTCAAACGGAACTTCAAATAAAAAAAAATCACCGTTTCAATAAAAAAGGAAGCTTCAAGATAAAATTTAAACAAATTGTGAAAAAAATGGACACGGAATAAATGCTATGGTGAATCTCCGTGGAAATTTTAAATGGAAGTGATGACGGAAAATACCATCTCATAGGTTCCAATAAAAAAGGATTTTTCTCAGAAAAATGTTCAAATCTTTTAACAAACCATAGAAGGACTTTCAAAAAATTTCCTTTATAATAAATAGAAGGAACGCAAATAATTTTCATTTTTACAAAAATGAATATTCGCTAAATTAAAACAGTATTGAAAATGATCAAGATTTAGAATTAAACTAATTCAATTTAGACTGGTTTGATCACCTTATGCTTAAAAAAAGTTTATGCAAGAACATGAGTTTCTTTTATTTATTCTTTTCAGTTTTGTTTTTGTCAAAAATTTATCGTTATGAAAAATAACTTAAAGCTCTGCAATCCATTATAACCTAAATTTAATTTTCAATGCGGCCCGCCAAAACAATTTCAAACTAAAAGTGGCCCGTTGCTTAAAAAGGTTGCTCACCCCTGATTTAAAGTGTTTTTGTCATTTTAAACCGCTTTTGAAATTCTTATATCCCTGACATTTTTGCCAATTTTTTCATTTTTGTAAATTTTTGTAATTTTTGTAATTTTTGTAATTTTTGTAATTTTTGTAATTTTTGTAATTTTTGTAATTTTTGTAATTTTTGTAATTTTTGTAATTTTTGTAATTTTTGTAATTTTTGTAATTTTTGTAATTTTTGTAATTTTTGTAATTTTTGTAATTTTTGTAATTTTTGTAATTTTTGTAATTTTTGTAATTTTTGAAATTTTTGTAATTTTTGTAATTTTTGTAATTTTTGTTATTTTTGTAATTTTTGTTATTTTTGTAATTTTTGTAATTTTTGTATTTTTTGTAAATTTTGTAATTTTTGTAATTTTTGTAATTTTTGTAATTTTTGTAATTTTTGTAATTTTTGTAATTTTTGTAATTTTTGTTATTTTTGTAATTTTTGTAATTTTTGTAATTTTTGTAATTTTTGTAATTTTTGTAATTTTTGTAATTTTTGTAATTTTTGTAATTTTTGTAATTTTTGTAATTTTTGTAATTTTTGTAATTTTTGTAATTTTTGTAATTTTTGTAATTTTTGTAATTTTTGTAATTTTTGTAATTTTTGTAATTTTTGTAATTTTTGTAATTTTTGTAATTTTTGTAATTTTTGTAATTTTTGTAATTTTTGTAATTTTTGTAATTTTTGTAATTTTTGTAATTTTTGTAATTTTTGTAATTTTTGTCATTTTTGTAATTTTTGTAATTTTTGTAATTATTGTAATTTTTGTAATTTTTGTAATTTTTGTAATTTTTGTAATTTTTGTAATTTTTGTAATTTTTGTAATTTTTGTAATTTTTGTAATTTTTGTAATTTCCTTTATAATAAATAGAAGGAACGCAAATAATTTTCATTTTTACAAAAATGAATATTCGCTAAATTAAAACAGTATTGAAAATGATCAAGATTTAGAATTAAACTAATTCAATTTAGACTGGTTTGATCACCTTATGCTTAAAAAAAGTTTATGCAAGAACATGAGTTTCTTTTATTTATTCTTTTCAGTTTTGTTTTTGTCAAAAATTTATCGTTATGAAAAATAACTTAAAGCTCTGCAATCCATTATAACCTAAATTTAATTTTCAATGCGGCCCGCCAAAACAATTTCAAACTAAAAGTGGCCCGTTGCTTAAAAAGGTTGCTCACCCCTGATTTAAAGTGTTTTTGTCATTTTAAACCGCTTTTGAAATTCTTATATCCCTGACATTTTTGCCAATTTTTTCATTTTTGTAAATTTTTGTAATTTTTGTAATTTTTGTAATTTTTGTAATTTTTGTAATTTTTGTAATTTTTGTAATTTTTGTAATTTTTGTAATTTTTGTAATTTTTGTAATTTTTGTAATTTTTGTAATTTTTGTAATTTTTGTAATTTTTGTAATTTTTGTAATTTTTGTAATTTTTGTAATTTTTGTAATTTTTGTAATTTTTGTAATTTTTGAAATTTTTGTAATTTTTGTAATTTTTGTAATTTTTGTTATTTTTGTAATTTTTGTTATTTTTGTAATTTTGTAATTTTTGTATTTTTTGTAAATTTTGTAATTTTTGTAATTTTTGTAATTTTTGTAATTTTTGTAATTTTTGTAATTTTTGTAATTTTTGTTATTTTTGTAATTTTTGTAATTTTTGTAATTTTTGTAATTTTTGTAATTTTTGTAATTTTTGTAATTTTTGTAATTTTTGTAATTTTTGTAATTTTTGTAATTTTTGTAATTTTTGTAATTTTTGTAATTTTTGTAATTTTTGTAATTTTTGTAATTTTTGTAATTTTTGTAATTTTTGTAATTTTTGTAATTTTTGTAATTTTTGTAATTTTTGTAATTTTTGTAATTTTTGTAATTTTTGTAATTTTTGTAATTTTTGTAATTTTTGTAATTTTTGTAATTTTTGTAATTTTTGTAATTTTTGTAATTTTTGTAATTATTGTAATTTTTGTAATTTTTGTAATTTTTGTAATTTTTGTAATTTTTGTAATTTTTGTAATTTTTGTAATTTTTGTAATTTTTGTAATTTTTGTAATTTTTGTAATTTTTGTAATTTTTGTAATTTTTGTAATTTTTGTAATTTTTGTAATTTTTGTAATTTTTGTAATTTTTGTAATTTTTGTAATTTTTGTAATTTTTGTAATTTTTGTAATTTTTGTAATTTTTGTAATTTTTGTAATTTTTGTAATTTTTGTAATTTTTGTAATTTTTGTAATTTTTGTAATTTTTGTAATTGCTGTAAATTTTGTAATTTTTGTAATTTTTGTAATTTTTGTAATTTTTGTAATTTTTGTAATTTTTGTAATTTTTGTAATTTTTGTAATTTTTGTAATTTTTGTAATTTTTGTAATTTTTGTAATTTTTGTAATTTTTGTAATTTTTGTAATTTTTGTAATTTTTGTAATTTTTGTAATTTTTGTCATTTTTGTCATTTTTGTCATTTTTGTCATTTTTGTCATTTTTGTCATTTTTGTCATTTTTGTCATTTTTGTCATTTTTGTCATTTTTGTCATTTTTGTCATTTTTGTCATTTTTGTCATTTTTGTCATTTTTGTCATTTTTGTCATTTTTGTCATTTTTGTCATTTTTGTCATTTTTGTCATTTTTGTCATTTTTGTCATTTTTGTCATTTTTGTCATTTTTGTCATTTTTGTCATTTTTGTCATTTTTGTCATTTTTGTCATTTTTGTCATTTTTGTCATTTTTGTCATTTTTGTCATTTTTGTCATTTTTGTCATTTTTGTCATTTTTGTCATTTTTGTCTTTTTTGTCATGTGCATAAAAATTATAGTGATGAGATTTGTTTTTTATTATTAAATCAAATTGAAAATGAAACAATTTATCACTAATCATGGCCAACAATAGACATTAAAATTCATAAATCTTTCTGATCTCCTGATGGATGGATGGAAATATGTCAATTGAATGAAAGGAAATCAAGAAGGAATCCTACATCCGGTGTATCGATCGGTGAACCCTGGCGGCCGACCATTGTCGGTTCAAATTAAGGAACCAGCATTTTATCCAGTCAGCCCAAGTAAGGTTTCGCACACTCCAAAAAGTGAAACAAATTATCATACACAGGCGTGTAGCGAAAAGTCGGAACCTTCCTTCCGAGGAGTAACTCCATGAACGTCAAATTTTCGGATTCAAACCAGCACCAGCATTGCTCATGCGGGACATCATCGACGTCCGTCGCTTGCCTGCGTCGCCTTTCCCTCTTCGACGTCGTCGTCGTCATTGTCGTAATGAAAATAAACCCATCGAACCATGACCGACTCTGCAATACTTATACAATTGCATTCATACCTACTTATATTTTTATGGGAGGATTGGGCGAGGCATCAGGCACATTACTAAATCGGCCAAATGTTGGTGGTGTGTGATTTTTTCCTGTGCCACTTTTCCACATTCAGATATAGGTGGTACCTTTGCCTACATACAATATTCATAAAACTTTGTAGCTTTTACTCAACGGCACATCGGATGGATCTCCTCTATATTGTTACTCGGCAACAACTCCTACAAGGAGGAAATCAAGGTCCAGAACGAAGCTAAACTAAACGCAGCAACAAAAACGCTCCGTTCCGTGACGGTGGCCTCGAAGGAACTTGCCCTTTTTCATCCACTTTTGCCACATTTGCCCGGATTGCCAGTAAGTACTGAAGTGGATGGATACCGTCATCATCACCAACATGATCATCATCTCGCATTCTGGACACGGCCTGTGAGCACACAGGATTCTTCTGATGGTCACGGATCCGCTGCCGTGGTGGGACCCCAGAGCTCTGCAAACCCGTGGTGTCCCTGAAACCTAACAAAGCTTTGTTGCTTCTCGGATGAGGGATTCGGACTTCTTTGGTTCCATGTCTGGCCAGTAGCAACCTTCACGGCGAATTGTGGCGAATCCGTTTTGTGCAAAACCTCCTTACTCGAAGCAGGAATGGTAATGAATTGTGAAAAAAAATGTATTAATTTTTTATAAAGTATACTGTGCGAGATCTAATATAATCAGGATGTTAGTACGATAGTTGTTTGAATGCTTTCCGACCTTATTGTGAAAAAATAAACCCCTAAGTCTATAATTTCTTATATTTTCAGGATTTCTTTTTGCTAGCTTTAACCTATAAAAACTTTTTTGAAAGTTTGCTTGATACTGATTGTTTTGCATTTCCAAAACACTCGTAAAGACTCACTCAAAGAAAAACAGAGTTCTAAAATTGTTTTCGAAACTACTGAAACTTTGGTGAGTTGCTTCCAATAAAAATAGAAAGACTTCTGAAACCTCTAAAAGCACTCATTAACGAGTTTGCCTTTTTCACGTTGATGTTGGAAACTTTTCAGAATTGTTTTAGCGCTTAACCTACTCATTAGAATGAACAAAAAATAGGGTAATGTTCCGGAATCGAAACTTTGGGAGCTGCAATCGTTCCTTGACCTGCCAGAAGTCCCCATGCCGAATTTCAGCCCATATGGTTAATTCTAAGGGCAGGATCGTGCAAAAAACCCATCCAGGGGGGAGGGGGGTTTCGAACATTAAATTTAGCTATAAATAATAACAATACCAAAAATGCACAACAAACAAGCCAATTGATTTTTAAAATCATTATCTTACTCGTGTGTGACCATCATACATGCTGGAAAAATAATTTTCATAAATAATAAGTTTCATGGAAATGGAACCAAATTTGGCATGGGAGTTTATTTTGATACACGGAATGTCTTTATGTTAGTTTGGGACCGCTCCCTTTTTCCAGTGGAGAGACATTATGCAGGAGAGGGGCTCTCTTACAATTTTTTACATAACTCGAGAACAAATCAAGCAAATGAAACCAAACTTGGCGTGTTAGGTTATTTGGATACGAAGAATGTTTCCATGGTTATTTGAGACCCAGCGGAGGAAAAGGAAAGGGGAAGGGGAGCTTTATACAATTTTTACTGCATAACTCGAGAAGTATAACAGCAAATGGAACGAAATTTGGCATGGGAGAGTATTTAGATACCAGAATGGCTTCTATGAATGCTTGATATCCCTTAATACTTCAAAGATATGGATGAATTGGGGGAGAGGGGTGGGGGGTCTACCATACAATTTTTAGTATAACTGGAGAGCTGATCAAGCAAACGCAACTAAATTTGGCATGTGAGGGTATTTGAATACGAGAAATGTTTCTATGATAAATTGAAGCCCTCCGGAAAGATTTAAAAGAGGAAGGGGGCTATCGTACAAATTTTTGGCATAGCTCGAGAATTAAAACGAGTAAATGAAAAAAAATTTTTGCATCAATAGAGTATTTGAGTACGAAAAATATTTCTATGAATATTAGGTTCTCACCCTACCTTTCAAAAGGGAGATAGGGAGAGGGGATGGGACTTCCTATCAAGTTTATGTATAACTGAAGAGCTTAGAGGGTGATACGGTCAAAATTTGGTCAACGGAAAACGCGTTTAAATCGGTGAAACCGTTATTTAAAAAATCAAATCAAATTTCTTTTTCAAGTTTAATTGGTATAAATTCAGGAAAAATATTCAGTTAGGCTTCCGCTTTTCCAAATCCGAATTGTCGGGCCTTACGCTTAACCCCTGCCATCAGATTTTGTACAGCCACCTTGCCCACTTTCTTCGCCGCAGAAAGCCAGTTTGCCTTGAACTGCTGCTCGTCCGTAGCAGTTTTTTTTTTGGTCTTCTTTAGGTTCCGCTTGACAATAGCCCGGTATTTCTCAAGTGGGCGGAGCTCTGGCGTGTTGGGAGGGTTCTTGTCCTTGGGAACCACCTGCACGTTGTTGGCGGCGTACCACTCCATGGTCTTTTTACCGTAATGGCAAGATGCCAAATCCGGCCAAAACAGTACGGAACAACCGTGTTTCTTCAGGAAAGGCAGCAGACGTTTATTCAAACACTCTTTCACGTAAATTTCTTGGTTGACAGTCCCGGAGGCTATGAAAATGCTGCTTTTCAAGCCACAGGTACAGTTGGCTTGCCAAACCAGATATTTCTTTGCGAACTTTGACAGTGTCATGAGCTTGAAAATATCTGCTACCTTTTCCCTTCCTTTTGCCGTATATAACTCCTGTCCTGGAAGCTGCTTGTAGTCTGCTTTGACGTAGGTTTCGTCGTCCATTACCACGCAGTCAAACTTCGTCAGCATCGTCGTGTACAGCCTCCGGGATCGCGCTTTGACCGTCGTATTTTGTTTATCATTGCTATTTGGAGTCACTACCTTCTTGTAAGTAAGTCGATAGTCCGGCTCGTTTTTTGGCTAGACGATACACCCAGCTTATTTGCGGCATCTCGGAGAGAAAGGTTAGGGTTTCGCTTGAAACTACCGGCAACTCTCTTTGTCGTCTCAGCCACTTCCGGTTTTCGATTTCTCCCGATCCAGACTTCCTGGCTGTCGATAATCGTTTCCCAAACACTTTAATTACATTTGTAACGGTTGTTGGCAACTTTTAGCGATTTTGCCAGCTTTGCGTGCGATTAGCTCGGATTTTCGTGATGCACTAGCAAAATTTTGATACGCTGCTCTTCTTCCTTGGACGGCATTTTGACAACTGCATTTTGACAACTGAAGAGTGAACTCCAAAATCAAAATAGGAGCAACATTCTACACACACACACCTTCAAAATGAGGGGTGTTCAGGTTTTTAAAATGCAAAATTGAAAAAAATACGTCAAGTTGATATTGACCAAATTTTGACCGTAAGTTAATTTTTCTATCAGCTGAAATTTAGCTGATATAGTGAAATTTCATTATTTGAACCGGGATGGTCACGATCTTTGTTCAAAAACGCAATTCTATTACCTTTTTAGCTTTTGACTAAATTTTCAGACGCCAAAAAACTATAATACCTACATTTTATTCTTCATAAATAGATAGTGAAATTGTTGACGATTCCAAAATGGTATAGTTCATGATATTGGTTAAGTAGTTTTGAAGATACAGCCTAAATAGTAATCCGGGTCTATATGACCTAAACCGGCAAGTTGTCCTTTTTTCAACCGCATAGGAAGGTTAAAGAAATTGAGAAATGTTGAAGCAATCAATCGTATCCATGCATAAATGTAAACCCATTAGGAATTTTTATAAGTAGTCGAACTGAATACATTTTTCAAAAAAAAAAAAATTACTACCGTAATCCTGGGTAAGATTGATCACTTTTTTCAATATTTTTCGATTATTTTTTCTGTAAAGTGGAATATGGCATGTTTTATATTTTTAAAACCAGTACTGGGCTCCTACACCCAAAATTCAGCCTCTGTGCCAATGGCGTGTAGTCAATTAAATAGCATCATTGCTACAAGAAGATAACGCGACCGGTGCTGATTCGATTTGCTCCCACCGGCATTAACCTCCCAAGTCAACCGAATTGCGTATGTCTGAAAGAAACAAAATAAAAACGATTTCACGTCCCTCCCTATCGCATCATAAGACGAAGAAGGATGGAAACAAATACCGGCCAACACCAGGCAGCCAGCGAACCGAGCACTGTGCGTGTGAATGTAGCAAAAGCAACAACAAAAACATTGCTTCAAGCTGCCCGGCTTTGGCAGCTGTGTATATGTAGCTTGTGTATGTAATAGCAGGCAGTAAGCAAAGCACAGTTCTCATTCAATGGGTTTCCCTTTGCCTTCACTCCCGTTCCCTTTCCCGTTACCATCGCAAGACAAAGGACTACCTTGAAAGGCGGTCAAACGCCGGGAAGCCACCGTCGTGCGTTTTTTTTGTGATTGTTCGGCGGCAGAAAGCCTATGACAAATATCCTTCGTCCTGTATGAAGCTCAAATAGTACACTGATTAGGATGTCGGACTGGCAAGACGACCTAGTTGGTGATTTGAGTTCGACTCTCCCTTCGGGCGCTGTATTTTATATTTTTATTTTCTTGTTTCTGGGATGAATTATCCAATAGGAAGGAAATCCCATAAAATGTTTTTCTTGTTTCGCTTCAATGTAGTGGTCATGCATCTTATTGGTTGGGAGCCGAGTCCTTATGCCAGTTACGGTTTTTCAAACATATCATCTTCGGCACAGTGCACATTTCAGCGCATTATCGGCACAGAGATTTGCTAAATAGGCATTGGATTTTTGCAACCTCTTCTATGGGTGTATGAACGTAAAACATGGTTGCAGAAATCTATTATACTACTTTAAATTTGATTTAAAAATCGATTTAGCCTCTGTTCAGAATTTGATGCTTTGGGGTGACATTGATCAGTCTCTATTTTGACGGTTTTATTGAGTTTTCTTGGTCAAAAAGGATACAAAACACCATCATAATAGTTACAATGCTTGTTTATCAATTTTACCTTGTTTTTAACGTTTTCTTTTCAAAACATTTATAATCGAAAAAAACAACAATGATGCTGCATACATTTAGGGGCAAAAGTTAAAACAATTGCTAAATAGTTTGAGCTACAAAATACAAATGAAATTTTACCTTCACACGTTCTCCTAGACCCACCCACTATTACCATTTTCCTTTTTTCTTCAAAGTTAACCATTTGATAGGGTTCCTATCCATTTTTCCAATACGAGCTAACTCTTGGAAAACGTCTTTTATTTTTAAACATAAAAAATTTATCATTAATTGACCATTCAA
Organism: Uranotaenia lowii; assembly: GCF_029784155.1. Lineage (NCBI taxonomy): Eukaryota > Metazoa > Arthropoda > Insecta > Diptera > Culicidae > Uranotaenia > Uranotaenia lowii. Next base: position 283,737,902 of record NC_073693.1, on the reverse strand, counting down.
ATTGCACTATAACTATACATCTACAAAGAAAAAAGTTGTTATTTTCACATCAAACAACCCGTTTGCTTCTAAATGCTTTTTGATATCATCAGGAGAGCTGTTTGTTTGCGAGCCTTGGAAAAAATAGATATTGTAAGATTTTGAAATAACAATTTTACTAACAGAAAACAAATTTCAAATACAAACCAAATTTTGCCTATTTGATGCTTAAATTAATAGGCTTCCAAACGTAGAAAACAGTTTTCAAAATTAAAACTATAGACTTAGTTATTGATGATTATTATGGCACAACTCCATGTTGATCAAAGCTACCCCGGTGATCAATGTTACCCGCCCGTTTTACGGTACCAAGAAAAGGAATTTTCATTCTGAACTACAACTTTTTAATACTAACATTTCGTGAATTTATACTTTTATTCAAAATAAATATCTTATTCCATTTGTCAACTTCTTGCGCAGGGATATAGCTTGAAGTCCTGTGGAAGAACAGCGATAAGAAATCAAAAAGCCGAAAAACAACCGCGTTGGCAACAGAAAACAATGATTACTTTTTTCATGATGATCAAAAACTCATCCACTTCCAAGGAATCAGAAAGCAAATATGCAAGCATCCCCAAGCATCATCCAATCCCTTCGCAGGGAGTGGAGGTTATTTTCACAGCGCTCATTTTTCTTCTTACCCCGTATACAATGTCCGTAAGCCGAGAATACCGTTTCAAAAGGAGGTAAGGACACTTTTAAAACTTCGTTCATGTTGGAGATTTTTTTAAATTTATTTTGTTTGGATAGGACCTTTCAAGAATCCTCGGATCATAAAGTAACAAAAGGAACATTCAGTTGAGATGAAAAAGGAAGCTCGAAGATCGTTTTCATCCCCCCCTTGTATGGAGGCAGCGTGCGCTTCTTTCTTTAGAGCTGACTTACTTCGACACAAGACGATGTCCTCGTTGGTTTTTTACGTCTCGAATCTGGTTCGTTAATAAGGAACGCTGCTGCTCGTGTGGTGTACATATAAACGAATTCTTTGTTGGGGAGCAAGGAGATATGTCATATACACTCTACACAATAACGCTCTGGTCGCGGATCTCCTTTCTTTTCTCTGATGATGGTGAGACTAGGTATCCCTTGCATGTCTCTGTCGGTCGTCCTCTTTTTCGTCCTTCTTCCCCTGATCCTGGTCCCTCTAGAAGCGATCGTGTTGCCGGGATCAAGAAGCTGAAATAACATCGGACAGAAGATTGCCACACCGGGGAGAGCAAGAAAACGACGACGACTCCTTTTTGTTTTGCGTGTGATGCACATAAATGTGCCAAAAAAAGATTAGGGGAACTAGGGGTATAATGCCCAGTGTGGGCAAAACGCCCCACTGCGATATCTCGCTAGATATACACTTATTTTAAGAATCCGGTACGCTATTCCCTTCTAATTAACAGTAGAAACCTTTTGTACAAAAAATTAGCATCAAATATGCGATAAATCCTTGCAAAAATCCAAAAATTCTTTTCAAGCCATATTCCTTGCAATTTGTGCCTTGACTTTCGTAAGAAATTACGGCATCTATCGACAAAAAAAATTTCCTGACATCTGTTACAATGATGAACATTGGTCTTGAAAATCATCACAAAACGAAAAATCTCCTTATTCAATGATTTTTTCTGTTATTTTGAACGAGTTTTAATAATCATGTCTAGGTAGGGCTAAACACGCCATGTCCGTTTATCTTTAAGCATGTTTCATATTTGTTTAAATTTATATGCAGTTTCCTCACAACAATTTTAAAGATATTTTATAAGTTGTATTGGAAAACATAACTTGAATATAAACGAATATATTTAAAATTCCTAAATTTAATACAGATTTAATTAACTATTCATAAGAATTTCAGTATATCTGGCAGCACTGCGCGTAGCAATACATTTTTCCATCTGTGAAGTAGAATAGAAGTGTTTTTACCTGGCAAACACTTTCGGAGGCACTTGGTTCAATAAACGCTTATTAAACGTTTAAACGGCGCGATTGAGTACACACATATGCGCATTATGCCCCTAATGAATCTGAAATCCAGTTTTCAACCTACTCTTTAAACTTCATTAAATTTTTGGCCTTTTTTGACCTTCCAGTTATTCTAACTATCAGATTTAGACAAAAAATAAACCAAACTTCCAAACACAATCGAAAATTAAAGTTAATCTTTTCAAATGTATTCTAAAACAAGGCTTTCTTCTTAACGTGGGCATTATGCCCCCTCTTCCCCTACCGTTCGTCGTTGCAGTCATCCACGGCAAAGTTAAACCGTCATCCTTACTAGCTACCCATACAGCTAAAGACTTTTGCGCAAGGAATACCGGTAGTGATCCCATCCCGACTCAAAACCCGCGTGTTGTTGGATCCATGAACTAAAAATAAACCATTCTCGGGCTGTGCAGGGAGCAAAACGGCTGAGTGAGTAAGCGATTGCGCATTTGCGACCCTGGCTGAGCAACGAACGACGACGGTTTCAGAACTTTGCTGTTTTGGTTAGTGGATGCTCGAGTCGAGGTTGAGTTGAGCAGGAGCACAGGAAAATAGCAACAACAACAGCAACGAAGGAAAAAAGAAATAATCACAATCGTCGCCGAGGAGGGAGGCAGAAGTGTCCGTGGCCGTGTGTTGCTTCGTGGAAGGAAACACAAAAGCCGAGTCATCGCGTTCCTTTACCCTCTAGCTAGGCGAAAATTCCGTAGTAAACCTCGCGGGATATCGTTGCTGTTGCTGTGGATGATCGTGTTTTTGTCGAGTGAAAATGTTCACGTTTTTTGCCGAGATCGTTCTTTTTTCTCGTTTCAAGGAAAAGGGGAAGATATTTCAGGATACACCGCCAGCTTTGGTTTTTTCGATGCTTGGACCTATTTTCCTGTTTTTTAGTGACTTGAGATATCAGCACCGTCAGCATCAGTTTTTGAGTTGGAATGAATCAATCCTATTAAGGAGATGATCCTATGAATATCAAATTACTGCACCTCGACAAAATTCATTTTTTCGTTATGTTGAATTTGTGCCTTCTTCAGTCCACCAAACATTGTTAAGCTAAAATAACAATTTTTCACTTATAAAATTTTATTAATCGTGTTTCAATTCAAGTTTTACATAGTAGAATATTCCCCGACAGTTGGTAAGGCTCCGCGAGGAAGTAATAACTGTTGTTGAAGCAATTGCTGTTGAAACAATAGCTACAGTAAGTCAACAATATCCTTTATCTTCCTAAAAGTAGATCAAACATGCAGTCACTTCCATCTGTACCGTTGAGCCGTCAACACGTACGCCGGAGCATCGTATCGTTGCTGTGTACCTGCAGGAACATTTTACATTATTTATTTTTTCCTTACCTGTATTTCAATCAGCACTTTTCAGTGCTAAAATTATTTTCATTTTCTTTTATTCATATTTTCTCTTTTCGTTCCAGCATGGGGAAGTCTTCGGCGGCTCAAGGGCCGGAAGAAAACGGATTGCTGAACCTAATCCAGGGCCATCTGCCAAAAAAGTTGAAATTTCCAATTCATTCGATGTCCTTCATAACATCGGTGATGAGGAAATATTCATATTTAATTCTGATAAGAGTACTAAGAAACATTCTTCTTCTTCTTATACTCTTAAAAAACGAAAAGATTCCACCAATAACGGTCACGATTCCTGACTTCAATGCCTTTCGAAAAGAAATCGTCACTTCCGTCAAGGATGTGAAGATTTCTTTTCAGATCGGTCGAAGGGGAACTGCTCGTATATTGGCGAATCTTTTAATGATTTTCAAAAAATTTTAAATTATTTGAATAATAAAAAACACCAATTTTTTACGTACGACACTAGAGGTGATCGTCCTTTTAAAGTTGTACTTCGTGGTCTCACCGGCGATCAGACACCAGATGAGATCACAAATGAATTAAATTCTTTGTTAGGTTTTTTCTCCAATTCAAGTAATTCAAATGAGGAAAAGAACCAACACGAATAATACCAGTAGTGTTGGTTTTGCTCCTGAACTTTATTTGATCCATTTTAAAAAGGATCAGGTTAATAATTTGAAAATTTTGGAAAAGGCTCGTCTTATGTTTCATTGTCGAGTAAAATTTGAACCCTTTTCGTAAATCCCATACCAAATTTTTTACAAAACATTACGCAATGTCGTCGTTGTCAAGCTTTTTGTCATGGCACTAAAAAATTGTAGAATGAATGCCAGATGCATGTTTTGCGGCTCATTCGATCATGAAAAATCTAAAATGCCTTTTTGGTGGTGATAAGCCAAAAACAGAATTTTTTAAGTGTGCGAATTGCGCAGGTAATCATTCCTCGAATTCTCTAGATTGTCCCGTTAGGGCAAAAATTGTTGCTTCTAGGAAAAACCCCAAAGTTTCCAGAAAAGTTTCTTCTCCTCCTTCCTCTTTTTTGTCTTCACACGTCAGGCCGGCAAACAACCTGCCTGTTCGCGGTCAGCCCCGGCCTACATTGGAATCACGGCTGGGTAATACCCGAAGTGATTCTAATGTTACCTGTGCTGATTCTGCGCCCCAGACTCGTTGTTTATCGTTCTCAGAGGTGGTTGAAAATGGGTTTCCCTCTTCAGGTTTAACTAATAAAAATGGGAAAAAACCAAGTCTTAACATTCATGCGAAGGCTTGGGAAAATCCCCGAAATTCAAATACTTTTTCTTCTCCTTCCTCTTCTGATTCTAACAATTTTGTTGATTTGGGTGAGATTACTGAGGAAAAATTAAAATTTTTGCATCAAAATTTAATGGAAATGATGCAACTTATGTTGAAAGCAAATTCAATGTTTGAAGCTTTCCAAACCTCTTTTAATTATGCTAACAAAATTATTATGACTTTACGAATCCCTCATGGATCCAAATAGATGTTTAAATATTATGAATTGGAACGCTAGATCTTTGCTGGCTAACCAAGACGAGTTCTTTTTATTTTTGAAAACTCAAAACATACATATTGCTGCCATCACTGAAACTTTTTTAAAGCCAGACAATAACTTGAAAAGCAATGCTTTCTTTAAAATTTTACGAAATGATCGACTTGATCGACAAGGTGGGGGTGTAGCTATTGTCATCAATAGTCGTCTCAAATTTAGACTTCTTCCTTCTTTCAATACAAAAGTCTTAGAAACATTGGAATTGAATTAGAAACTTCTATGGGGAAAATTATAATTGTTGCCGCATATTTGCCTTTTCAATGTAGCGGTGAACAGAAAAATTTTTTGAAGGGAGATTTACAAAAACTCACCAGAAATAAATCTAAATTTTTTATTATTGGTGACTTTAATGCAAAACACCGATCTTGGAATAATATTTCATCAAATTCAAATGGGAATATTTTGTTTAATGACTGCTCTGCAGGTTATTATACTGTTGAATATCCTAATGGGCATACTTGTTTTTCTTCAATTAGAAATCCCTCTACAATTGATTTGGTTCTAACGGATTTAGGCGAGCATTGTAGTCAATTAGTTACTCATGCGGACCTCGATTCAGACCACCTTCCAGTAACATTTTCTTTATCCCAAAGTCCCATTGAAAACCCTTTAAAATCAACTTTTAATTTTCAAAAGGCTAACTGGGAGCGATATATGAATTTTATTGAACGTAATTTAGATGTAAACGTTCCATTGAATTCAAAAGAAGATATTGATTTGGCTGTAGAAAATTTGACAACTTCAATAGTCAATGCTAAAGCCGCTTCAATACCTAAAGTTAAACATAAATTTAATCAACCTTTAATTGATGATGATCTTCAGTTTTTGATACGACTGAAAAACATTCGTCGACGCCAATATCAACGTACTAGGGATCCTTATTTGAAATTAATTTATTGCGACCTTCAAAAAGAGATCAAACGTCGTTTAAATTTCATTCGTAATGAAAATTTTGCTAAAGCAGTAGAGGACATAAAACCCTACTCAAAGCCATTTTGGAAATTAACTAAAATTCTAAAAAAGCCCCAGAAGCCAATTCCTACTTTGAAAGATGGGGATAAACTTCTATTAACTAATTCAGAAAAAGCTCAAAAATTGGCCCAACAATTTGAGTCTGCTCATGATTTTAATTTAAACGTTGTAAGTCCAATTGATGCTCAAATTTCCCTAGAATTTGATGATATCCTTTCTAAACAAAATGTATTTGAAAGTTCCTGTGAGACAAATATTGATGAACTTAAATTGATTTTCAAAAAATTTAAAAATATGAAAGCCCCGAGGGAAGATGGGATTTTCTATATTCTTATTAAAAAGTTGCCTGAAAGCACTTTAAATTTTTTAGTTAAAATCTTCAATAAATGTTTTCACTTGGCTTATTTTCCCAATAAATGGAAAAATGCCAAAGTAACTTCAATTTTGAAACCTGGAAAAAGTGCTTCAGAGCCTTCAAGTTATCGACCAATTAGTTTGCTTCCTTCTTTAAGTAAACTATTTGAGAGAGTTATTTTGAATAGAATGATGATTCACATTAATCAGAATTCTATTTTCCCTGATGAACAATTTGGTTTTCGTCATGGACATTCTACTACACATCAACTTTTGAGTGTAGCTAATATGATTAACGCTAGCAAATCTGAAGGTTATTCAACTGGTGTTGCTCTTCTTGATATTGAAAAAGCTTTTGACAGTGTTTGGCACAAAGGTTTAGTAGCTAAATTAGCTCGATTTGATTTTCCTGTATATCTCACCAAAATTATTCAAAATTATTTGACTAGCCGAACTTTGCAAGTAAGCTATCAAAATTCATGCTCTGAAAGGATACCCATTAGAGCTGGTGTCCCTCAGGGTAATATACTTGGGCCTATTTTATACAATATTTTTACTTCTGATCTTCCTGATGTCCCAGAAGGAAAAGGTAGAAGATTATTTGCTGACGATACTTTGCTTTCAGCCAAAGGTCGAAATTTACGGGTGGTACGCAGTAGATTGCAACAAAATTTAAATTCCTTTTTGAATTACTTGAAAATGTGGAAAATTTCTCCTAACGCTTCCAAAACTCAACTTATTTTATTTCCCCATAAGCCAAGAGCAAATTTTTTAAAACCTAATGAAAATCATTCCATAACTTTTAATGGGGTTTCTTTAGAATGGTCTGATCACGTGAAGTACTTGGGACTTACACTTGATCGGAATCTTACTTTTAAAAATCACATTGAAGATATTCAATCTAAATGTAATAAATACACTAAATCTCTTTATTCTCTCATCAACAGGAAATCCAGGTTGTGTCTGCGAAACAAGATGTTAATCTACAAACAGGTCTTTCGACTAGCGATAATGTATGCAGTCCCGATTTGGTCTAGCTGCTGCGCGACGAGGAAGAAAGCCATCCAGAGGATTCAGAACAAGGTTCTGAAAATGATTTTGCGGCTTCCACCTTGGCACAGCACCGAAGATCTTCATCGGATTGCAGGCATAGAATCGATCGGAGAGATGGCCAACAAAATCATCTCCAACTTCAGAGGCAAATCGATGCAGTCTTCCATCGCAGAGATTCGTTCTCTTTACAATTAAGTTAGTTTTTAGGATTTAGGATTAAGTTTATACATTTTTTTTTTTTTGCTCAACAGGATATTCTCCTATAAATCAAATTATTTATTGCTAAAGCAAATTAAAATCAAATAAACAATGTTTAAAATTAACTGTATCAAAGAGTTGAACTGATCATAATTGATCTGAACACTTTAATTTAACTTTAATAATGTAACTTAAATGTAATGATAAAAAGACTAACAAAGACATATTTAAAAAAAAAAAAACATGCAGTTGAGTTGCCTCGACCTCGACGAATACGGCCTTCACTTAGCAATAACATTCTGTTTCAGAGCTCTGTTGTGGATGTTTGATGATTTTTAGTTTTGGGCACTTGGACTGTAAATTTGTGGAACAGCCGTGCTTATTAACCCTCATCCGCATCAGATTTCATTACCCTAATCAGCACTAGGAGTGTCAATTTGACACTACAAGCTCAAATCGTTATAACTTTTGGCGGGTTCAACCAATCTAAACAAAACTTATATCAATAGAAACCTTGTAATGTCAGTAAAAATATGTTCAGAACATTATATATAGCTTAAGCTACTAATTTTCTCGTTATTCAGCATGAAAGAAAAAAAATCCGAAAAAACATATTACACGTCCAAAAAAAATATTTGCATTATGCAAATGAAAGCTGAAGTTAATGTCTACATCATGAAGCCAAGAAATATTTTTTAAATTTTTTTTAATGAAATGGTCACAAAAAGTTCAAAAAAGTGGTCTTAAAAACCTACTTTTCATTCGATTGCTTGTAAATACTGTTTAAGCGATGGTAGAGATTTTAAAAAAATATGACTACAAACTTTATTGAAATTCTAACATTTTGCTGTCTTTAGATTTTCGATGCAGGTCATGTTGTACCCGGATTTTCGGTGCTTTTACTTTGTTTGGACCAATCAAAAGTATTTTCATTGGAAAGCAAACTTAATCTACATTCTAGTGAGGTGCAACAATTCACGCTGTGAGATTTCACAAAAATATGAAAATTATAAACGTAAAATCATTCCTGAATTTCTAGAACCACAAACAGCGCGTCCTGCAAAACGTGTTTGTTTGCTCTCCGAGTATGTACGGAGGGTGGTGATTCGGGCAGAGAAGGTTCGTGCATAAAAAAAGTAAAGATGCAATATTAAAGAACTTTTGAATTCATTTAGGGTCCCCGAAGAAATTTTTGTTTTTTGAAGCTTCTGAAAAAAGTTACAAGCCTTTAAACTTGCAATAGTGTCAAAATGACACTCTAATGCGGATGAGGTTTAGAGAGTGTTCTATGTATAAAGCTTGCTTCATATAGAACAAACTTTGGCTCATATTGTGGGTCTCCTGGTGGACGGATTTGGAAGTTGTTGGCGCCAACGTGTCGGGAATTTCGTCAGCTTCGCATATGGATTTTTGACATTCCGTAAATTGACTGTACTTTGTAAACAATCAACAAAGAAGCCGAAAGAAGGAAAAAAATCACTCTATTGTGTTGTGAGCCTACTTGGTTGAATGATTCAACCACGGTACCGTGGTTGAATTAAAAGGAATCTTTCGATTGCTTTGATTTGGAACAAAGTTGTGCACAGTTATTTGGAAAATCTATTGTGACATCTAGACTAGCTAAACAGCTGGAGTTGCCCAGAAATACCGTATGACGCGTTATCAAACGGTATAAGGAAACATTTTTTTTTTTTTTATACATGAGCAGGGAGTGGAACTTTTTTCATGTTCCTTCTCCAGTGGGCGCAAAACCTCCTCATCACTATTTATTTTCTTTTTTTTTTTCAATTTTTTCAATTTTTTACAATAATTTGTGTACAATAATTTCGTTTCACTTGAACACTTGAATTTTTCAAATCACTTGTTATGGCTGGAATTTTATTCGGTGGTGGCGGTTGTTGGAGGCGGTGGTCGTTGGCGGTGGTGGCGGCGGTTGGAGGCGGTGGTTGGGGGCGGCGGTATTTGGCGGAAATGAGATAAATAAGAGACAAGACATCTATTAAACCGATGAGGTGGGAATGTTTGCGGCTATAATGCCACTTTCGGATGAAGGGAGGTAAAAATTGATTTTGCTTCCAGCGAGATGAATGAATCTCTGTTAAGGAAGCTCTTGACGTCTATAGCTCACAGTTTTAAACTATTGGATGTTCTAACATCAGGATTTAATGAAAGTAGGAATCGATTTTATGTCTGATGTACATTTTCAGCATCTTTTTAAATTTTTGCGGATTTCTTTCTCCTCTGAGGATGCTTGGTATTGCGTTATATAGATTCTTGCTATAGTATGGAAATGCTTTCCTTGACATTTCACTGTGCGGCCTGGTTAAAGAGAGGGTGGCTGAATTTCGGAGCTCGTACACGTGGTCGGGTTGCTCATATACCATGCTGTGGTGTACATGCTGGTCATTTAGATGGGAGTGGATTATTGAGATAGATTGAAGCTCTCTAAGAGCCTGGATTGGGAATATGGAGTTGTCGGCTTCAGAGTACAAGTTTCTCGTAGGATACATTCTATGCCGGTTATAGACAGCTTTTAGGCAGCGGTTCTGAGCCGCTTGCAGTTTGTTAAGACGCGTAACGGCTGCAGCGCCCCAAATGAATACTTGGTACTGTAATTTTGATTGTATGAACGCTTGGTACAGTAAGGTCATCTGTTTTCGTGGGACAAAGCTCTTAATTTTCCACAATAAACCACACGATGCACTGATTTGTTTTTGCAGTTTCTCTATGTGGTAGTTCCATTTCAGCTTACAATCGATATCTAGGCCAAGATATGTAAAGTGATTGACTTTTTCTATTGGTATGGAGTCAACTACTAGTTCCTCATGCGATTCATCAGTACCCCTGGGTGTTGATAATATCATGTATTTCGATTTTCGCAGGTTCAGAGACAGAAGATTTTCATTAAAATATCTGCTTAATACAACCATGTCATTCTGCATGCTGTTGATAATTGTTGAGACTTCGTTGGCAGTGTAGAACAGCGACGTATCGTCAGCAAACAATCGTGGCTTTCCGGTAATATTTAGTTTGGGCAGGTCGTTTCCATACACAAGAAAGAGTAGTGGTCCGAGATTACTTCCCTGTGGTACTCCAACTTGCAACGGTTGAATACTGCTTCGAATTCCGTTGATGGATACAAACTGACTTCTACCAGTAAGGAAACTTCTTAACAATTCCAAAGGTCTGCCGCGTATGCCATAATAGGCTAGCTTTTCAAGCAGGATCTCGTGGTCTATGGTGTCGAAAGCTTTTTTCAAATCAAGAAAAAGCAGTCCTACGTGTTTTTTCTGGTCTAGAGCTCCGTAAACATCGTTAAAAAGCTCGTAAGTAGCTGTTGTTGTACTCGAGCCCGATCTAAATCCATACTGGCAGTTGTATAGAATACTTTGCCTTTGAAAAAAGTTTGAAATCCTTGTAACCAACATTTGTTCTAAAATTTTACTTAAAGAGGGCAGAATTGAGATTGGTCGATAGTTGTTCACGTCGAATTTAGACCCTGTTTTGTGTATTGGCACAACTTTGGCTATTTTTAGACAATCAGGGAATCTACCGGTGACAAGACTTTCGTTGAACACATCCCGCATCAATTTTGAGAAAAAAATATGATGGTTTTTGATGAAGTATGCCGGTATTCCGTCGGGACCAACGCTTTTATTAGAATCGAGATCTTTGATTTTGATAATCACTTCTTGCTGTGTAGCTGGTTCCAGGAAAATCGAATTACGAAGTTGAGCTAAGGTTCCGAAAAGATTTGTATTTCTCTGGCTATTGATAGTTGAAGCTAGCTGGGGCCCTATGTTGCTAAAGAAGCAGTTGAAGGTGTCAGCAACAGTCTGTTCGTGACTCGTGAGATTTCCATTTACCATTAGTTTCAGTTTATCTTTTGACGACGATTCGGAAGCCTCAAGCCAATTATCGAAGTGGAACTGTCGACCGGAAACTGAGCGGTAAGATTTTGAAGACGATTAAGAGGAATTTCAATGTGTCGGACCAGTCTGTGTTTTGGCCAGAAAATTCGGTGCTGCTCATAGTACCGTGAGGAGAATTCGACTCCGGAGAAAGGCGAAAGTCGGTATTGAGCAGGCATGTACCTACCGGTACAGCCAAAGCAGCCGCACGCTCACGATATGCGGAGCAGGAGAAGGCAGTTAAACGAGCTTGTGAACGAGACAGCTTGAGCTTGAGCTTGAGCTTGCTATCAATTACGGTCCACGTACGGCCCTCCTGGCCAGTGGCATAATGATGACAGATCGCTGGGAACAATCTCACTGTACATTTTTGAGGATCTTCTACTTTCCAATGAAGCAATAACGATGCCGGCCAAGTTCGTGTAGTCGATAGAGGGAAGGGAAGTACAGCACTTGTGATTGGTTTTGCGGAGACCGGCTGTACGTCATCCTCCACAAATCTCACGTTGATAAGGGTGATGTAGCTTGGAAATCACTATAAAAAGTAATTTTGCCACTTGAAACCAATGCTCCGAATCTCCTGAAATGCATAAGTTTCATAAAGAAACTCGATGGTGGGTTAAAGAGTCAGAGATGACTCTGGGTCGTCAACAGTGAAGGTCTTTTACCACGGCCCTATGCACCGGAGGATCGGCACCAAATTTTTGTCTGGGCAAGTTCAACGGTTGTCTTCTGATGGACGATGAAACCTATTTCAAGGCTAACTTCGGGAAAATCCCAGGTCAAAAGTTTTACTTGGCAACAGATCGGAGGGATATTCCAGCCAAATTTAAATTTGTTTTTGTCGACAAACTTGCACGAAAATTTATAATTTGGTAGGGCAATTTCAGTTGTAGCAAAAAAAAACGAAAGTTTTCATTACAAATAAGACAATGACGTCGGAACTATACCAAAAAGAGTGTCTCCAAAACACGATTTATGCCGTTCATTCGATCCCACGACCATCCCGAAATGTTTTGGCATTTGGCAAGCTGTCATACAGCAAAGTCATTCGAGAATGGTATGCATAGAATACCGTGGTTGAATTAAAAGGAATCTTTCGATTGCTTTGATTCAGTTGAATCATTCTACCAAGTAGGCTCACAACACAACAGCATAGAAAGGTGTTAAGTTTGTTCCGGAAAACCTTAACCCACCCAACTGGAAGGGATAGTAGGCGATGGTTTGTTGGTATCGCACGTTTTTTTCGCTCCACCACGGTGAAAATTTAATATTTGAAGTTTAAGTAATTCTTATTCTAAAGTTGTGTTTTTTTTTCTTGAATTTGTGGATAATGTATAATGGTCAGGCCCGTGCTGGGGGGGTGGGGGGATGGGTGGCTTTGAAAATCAATTTTTGCTAGAAATAATAACAATAAAAAAATGCATAATAAATACAAAAATCTATTCAAAATAAATAAGGATCAAAGTTCCAAATCAGTGTTTTCCCCGTTAAGTTATTGAAAAATAATTACAAATGATAACCCTTATTCTGAACAAGAGTTTCAAGTCATAGTTTTCGAAATACCAGAAATCAAATGCAAATCCATCATACATACATACATACATGCATACATACATATGTACATACATACATACATACATACATACATACATACATACATACATACATACATACATACATACATACATACATACATACATACATACATACACCAGAAAACAAATGCAAATCTAAATTTAGAATAAAACCAGAATTTAAAGAATCGGAAATAAAAATCATAAAATATAACACCAGTTTCAAAAACAAATTCAATCAAAGTTCCAAAATAAATTTCAGAGGTTTTAAAAATTCAGCTCTTGACTTATGGGTGAATGAAATAAGTTGAGCTTTTGAAGCGTTCGGAGAAATTTTCCACATTTTCAAGTAATTCAAAAAGGAATTTTAATTTGGTTGTAAACATCTGCGTACCACCCGTGAATTCCGACCTTTGACTGAAAGCAAAGTATCGCCAGCAAATAGTCTTCTACCTTTTCCTTCTGGTACATCAGGAAGATCAGAAGTAAATATCTACACCCATAGAAGAGGTTGCAAAAATCCAATGCCTATTTAGCACATCTCTGTGCCGATAATGCGCTGAAATGTGCACTGTGCCGAAGATGATATGTTTGAAAAACCGTAATTGGCATAAGGACTCGGCTCCCAACTAAAATGATGCATGACCACTACATTCAAGCAAAACAAGAAAAACATTTTATGGGATTTCGTTCCTATTGGATAATTCATCCCAGAAACAAGAAAATAAAATCATAAACCACAGCGCCCGTAGGGAGAATCGAACTCAAATCACCACCCAAATGGTCTTGCCAAACCGACATCTTAACCAGTGTACTATATGAGCTTCATGCAGGAAGAGGGATATTTGTCATAGGCATTCTGCCACCGATCAATCACAAAAGAAACGCACGACAGTGGCTTCCCGGCGTTTGGCCTCCTTTCAAGGTATTCATTTGTCTTGCGATGGAAACGGGAAAGGGAACGGGAGTGGAGGAAACGGGAAACCCATTGAATGAGAACTGTGCTTTGCTTACTGCCTGCTATTACATACACACGCTACATATACACAGCTGCTAAAGCCGGGCAGCTTGGCCGGTGCTTGTTTGCCGGTGAATTGAAGGAATATATTCTTGTTGCTTTTGCTACATACACACGCACAGCTTAGCCGTGGTTGAAGGAATGTTTTTTTTGTTGTTGCTTTTACTGCATACACACGCACAGCTCGGCCGTGGTTGTTTGCGGGATTGAATTAGAAGGATGTTTTTGTTGTTGCTTTTGCTACATTCACACGCACAGTGCTCGGTTCGCTGGCTGCCTGGTGTTGGCCGGTATTTATTTCCATCCTTCTTCGTCTTGTGATGCGATAGGGAGGGACGTGAAAGCGTTTTTATTTTGTTTCTTTCAGACATACGCAATTCGGTTAACTTGGGAGATTAATGCCGGTGGGAGCAAATCGAATCAGCACCGATCGCGTTATCTTCTTGTACCAATGATGCTATGTAATTGACTACACGCCATTGGCACAGAGGCTGAATTTTGGGTGTATATATATAAAAAGCAATTTTCTGTATGTTTGTTTGTTTGTTTGTTTGTTTGTCCTCTATAGACTCAGCCGTTTTAAGAGCTAGAGAGCTGAAATTTGGCATGGATGTTCATTAGCACCAGGAATGATGAAAAATGTTTTCAGATTTTTGGATGACCCCTTCTGAAGGGGGTCGTCCATACAAGACAAATATTGTTTTCCCGATATTGACGTTATTTGTTGTCGGATTGTAATAAAAATTTGCACACGAGTGCTTGAAAGGACAAGCAATCGATTGTTTGTATCAAAGTTAGGAAAAGGGGTCGGCCAAAGGGGTCGTCCATATCAACTGTTTGATATTTTTGCGATATTGGCATTTTTATACATTGGATTGAGGCGAAAATTTCCACATAAAAGTTTTGAGTGACTTGAAATCGATTCCAGGTATTGAACTTGAGGTCAGAGGTCGGCCAAAGGGGTCGTCCATATCAACTGTTTAATGTTTTTGCGATATTGGCGGTATTATACATCGAATTGTGATGAAAATTAGCACATGAGTGTTTTGAGGGACGAGCAATCAATTCCAGGTTTTTAGTTTAGGATCAGGGGTCGCCCAAAGGGGTCGTCCATATCAACCTATTAATGTTTTTGCAATATTGACGTTATTCTACATTGGATTGAGATGAAAATTACCACATATGAGTTTTGAGGGACTCTATTGTTTTCAGGTTTCAAATTTTGAGTTGGAGGTCAGTGAAAGGGGTCGTCCATATTATTTGCTCACAGTTTTTGTAATATTGTCTGAATTGTGCGTAGGATTGTAATAAAAATTGGCACATGGGAGTTTTACAGTAAAAGTAATTGATTACACGAGCAATAGATTTTTGAGGCATCGACCAAAGGGGTCGTCCATATGAATTTTTCACTATCTTTGCGATAATGAGGCTAATACACATTAGATTGAGGTGAAAAATTTGCACATGAGAGTTTTAAGGGATAACTAATTGTTTTCAAGTTTCAAATTTTGGATCGAGGATCGGTAAAAGGGGTCGTCCATATTAATAGTTCACTATTTTTGCTATATTCCCGTGATTACACATCACATTGAGATCAAATTTTGTACACGAGAGGTTTGAAAGACGGGAAATTTATTTCAGGTCCCCAATTTCGGTTCAGGGATCGGAATTATTTACTGTTATCGCGATATTGTCTTAAAAAAAACTGTTTAATATTTTATGCAATAGAGTATTGAAAATGCACACACTTATCACATATTTGAAATTAAAAACGAAACGGAGTTCGTACGGGATCAGCTAGTATTGTATAAAATTGGCCCAAGTATACTACCCTGAGGGACACCAGCTCTAATGGGTGTCCTTTCAGAACATGAATTTTGATAGCTTACTTGTAAAGTTCGGCTAGTCATTTAATTTTGAATAATTTTGGTGAGATATACAGGAAAATCAAATCGAGCTAATTTAGCTACTAAACATTTGTGCTAAACACTGTCGAAAGCCTTTTCAACATCTTGAAGAGTAAATTAGTTGAATAACCTTCAGGTTTGCTGGCGTTAATCATATTAGTTACACTCAAAAGTGGATGTGTAGTAGAATGCCCATGTCGAAAACCAAATTATTCATCAGGGAAAATAAAATTCTGATTAATGTGAATCATCATTCTATTCAAAATATCTCTCTCAAACAGTTTACTTAAAGAAGGAAGCAAACTAATTGGTCGATAACTTGAAGGCTCTGAAGCACTTTTTCCAGGTTTCAAAATTGGAGTTACTTTGGTATTTTTCCACTTATTGGGAAAATGAGCCAAGTGAGAACATTTATTGAAGATTTTAACTAAAAAAATTGAAGTGCTTTTGGGCAACTTTTTAATAAGACTATAGAAAATCCCATCTTCCCCCGGGGCTTTCATATTTTTAAATTTTTTGAAAATCAATTTAAGTTCATCAATATTTGTCTCACAAGAACTTTCAAATACATTTTGTTTAGAAAGAATTTAATCAAATTCAAGGGAAATTGAGCATCAATTGGACTAACAACGTTTAAATTAAAATCATGAGCAGACTCAAATTGTTGGGCCAATTTTTGAACTTTTTCTGCATTAGTTAAAAGAAGTTTATCCTCATCTTTCAAAGTAGGAATTGGCTTCTGGGGCTTTGTAAGAATTTTAGTTATTTTAGTTCTTAGTTGAGACGACTATTGATGACAATAGCTACACCCCCACCTTGTCGATCATTTCGCAAAATTTCAAAGAAAGCATTTCTTTACAAGTTATTATCCGGTCTTGAAAAAGTTTCAGTGATGGTATGTTTTGAGTTTTCAAAAATAAAAAGAATTCATCTTAGTTAGCCAGCAAAGATCTAGCGCTCCAATTTATAATATTTAAACATCTATTTGGATCCATGAGGGAATCGTAAAGCCATAATAATTTTGTTAGCATAATCAAAAGAATTTTGGAAAGCTTCAAACATTGAATTTGCTTTCAACATAAGTTAAGTTGCATCATTTCCCATCAATTTTGATGCAAAAATTTTATTTTTTCCTCAGTAATTTCACCCAAATCAACAAAATTGTTAGGATCAGAAAATGAAGGAGAAGAGTAGGTATTTGAATTTCAGAGATTTTCCCAATCCTTCGGCATGTACGTTGAGACTTGGTTTTTTATCATTAGTTATACCCGAAGCGGACAATCTGACGAAATAGACTCAAGTTTTTATTTAAATCATTCACCGGAAAACACTTTATTGTTTGTTCACACACTTCAAGTACGTACTTAATAAGTGAGTTTTTGTTTTACATATTTTTGCCGTATAGAAAAGACTTTTGATCCGCTTTTTTGTTGAAAGTTTTTTTTGTGATTGATGTTCCAGTGGAAGCAGAATTTGTTTGATAAATTTAAATATGACCTTAATGTGTTGAAAATAATATTAACTCCTGTCATTTCACACCTTGGAACAAGGTCTAAGGCGCCTTTAAGTCATGAATAATCCACCTTTAAAGAATTTCCTCTCCAAAGTGATTCAGCATTATGTGAGAAAGGTCAGAAAGGGGTATCCTAGGAGTAGAATCTAAAATGGATATTCAAAATTATTAAATGTCTTTGTGAATGAAAGTCTTTTGCTTTAAACAGAATTCAGTAAAAGTGGAGCATCGAACATTAACATATACCTACTGTAGGAAAACTACAGATATATCAATGAAATTTGATAAAACAAACAGGAGCACGTATTAAATTCTGTTCAAAGCCATTACACTATGTTAAGCATCTATGAATAAATTCAGAAAAGTTGTCTCTACATTTCGAATTCTAGTTCAAAATACTGAAACCCAATAAAAAAATTGTTTATCAAAAAATCTTGAACCTTCAAGTACTTCAGTGGTGTAAAGTTTGTAGAAATCGGTTCAGTAGTTCCCTAGATATTTTTGTATGTAAAATACACGTTTTTGTTTTTTTTATTTTTCTGGGATTTTAACACGCTCGTGTCATTCATGCCCTCTAAGGTAAAAAGTCGAAGACTCTTTAAACTTTTATACAAACAATTTCTGGCATGGAAAACTCTCGGGTACCAAATTGTACCCAATTATACGTGATGGTGTTACGAAGATAACTTTTTTATTGAAATATAAGTATTTTTAATCCTTTATTTTGAAGATTGAAAAAGATTAGTCTTTTCATGAAAAAAAAAACATGGCCAAAAACACAAACGCACAACGAGGAGCAGCACTCAAGGAAGCCGGGAGTGCGCATGTCCGCGCGTGGCAGGAATAACAGATTCCGCCCCAGATCCGTACTGGACGGGCTGCCGTTTGTCGGCATTCAACGACGACACCAACGAATGGACACGACTGTTATTTTAATCATCGTGTACACCCTTGCACTCCTTGGATGGATGAATGAAAAGATGGAGGAACTGTTGCTGATGCTGTTGGGGGATCCAGAAATGATTTCACAGCTGGTTTGTGTAAGTGGCCGCCGATTACCGACGGTGGATTTACACTGAATGGAGGAGGATGGCCCGTGGGGATGATTCTCTCTGATGGACTGGACTCGACCAACGCACTGCGGCCCCAAAATACGCAGCCTGACGAAAATATCCGATCGGGATTTCGGATGCGCAAGATGAGGACTTATTCAAAACAAAACAAAAACTGGCGTGGGTTCAGGCCAAGGAATGGAAGAAGATGGTTAACTCATTGTCAAGTGCGTAGGCGTTTTTTTTAGGTAGGAAGTTGGCTCAAGTGTGCTTCGAAGCTTGAATTACGCGAGATTCGAATTTTTACGTTATTCAGTTTTAGAGTTCATCGCGAAATATTTTTAAAAAGAGATAAAAAGCTTTAAATTCCAGATTTTTAATTAGGAAGCGAAGCTATTTTTTCTAATTTATTTCTAGATCTTTCATTTAACTTCTTGCCAACTTGTTTACAATAAAAAAAACCGATTGCCCTCATGCAACACTTTCTGTTCTGATAAAAAGGGAAATGGCATTTCCCAAAAGGCTCAATGACAATCCACCGATGTGTGAACAGTTAATTTCTATAAAAGTAGAGTGGCAAGGTATGATGGCATTGAAGCTACCGTGAAGTGTCTGGCTGTTACAGTAGAGAGGTCTAGAAACGGCCATTGGAGCTGGAACTGGAAGTGAGCAAACCGGGGGCCATCAGCCTGGTGGTGCGGTTTGTCGATGATGAGCACGCGGACCTACTACAGACAGACATGAAAAAAGTCAACCAACCGGCGAGTGCTCTTTGCTGGTGTACAATTTCCCGTTATCAGCAGTTTTGTTGTCCTAGTTTTATACGGACATGTTTTGCCACATTGCTTGCGGCCTGGCCTGGCCTGGCGAGGGCCCTGTGGGTTGTTCCTAGAGGTGTATCGTCGGGTGGTTTGTTTTTCTGCTTCTTCTCTTTTAAGTTTGCTGTTGCCCTTTTCGGTATAAAAATTGTCACTTCTTATCCGAGGCCTGGTTCGACCGAACGATGAGGGTTGGTTTTTCCTTTTGAATGTTTTCCCTCCGATAGAAAACCAGCTGGAAAATTTCCATAAAAGTGCAACAGTTTTTTTTTTGCTGAGGGTAGGCGTCAACGGGATATGGTTACATACGTGCTGTTATCAGTTCCAGTGGGCATATGGTTTTGGGACACTCCAGGATATGAAATGTTGACATTATCTAGGCAAATGGTTTATCGGAAAATGCTAGGCAGCTCTTAATTGGAAGACAGACATATGCAGGATATTTTAGGGTGGATTGTTTTGGATGCTTTTTTGTCGTATTCGCCCGAGTCTTACTTTTTTTTATAGTAAAATCATATTTACAAACAATCACGATGTTTATCAACATCATGATCATTAAAATTATCAGTTAAAAAAAATCTACCATAGTAATTGGAAATTACTGGCTCCAGAAAAATGTTTAAAAATAGGCATTGACAAACATGTTGAAAAATTTTCCAACCTCCGAAGAATTCAAGACTTTGTCTCTCAACCCAAGACATTTAATTCAACAATTAAAGATGATATTGAATTCAATAACCAACTTTGATTGGTAAATTTAAAATGAAATTTCATTACCATATTGAATGAACCACACCCAGCAGAACAGGCTTTGTGTTGGACAAAACCTCATAACTTCTTCAAATCAATTTAATAAACATATAAAAAACTTAAAAAAAACGCAAACAGAAAGCACATAAAACGTACAAAAAGTACCAGAGCAGTGAAAACCTAGCAAATTATTTGGAAACATGCGATCAAATGAACTCAGCTATCAATAATGCATTTGAAGAGTTCAATGCAAAAACCAAGCTTGAAATTAAGTTCTGCCCAAAGAACTTCTCTAATTACGTTAGAACAAAACTTAAATCAGACAATTTTCCATCAATAATGCAACTTGATGAACATGTTGGTTATAAATTTTTCCAAGAAATCTTTACCACTTATTCGGAAGAAAATCGCGACCGTGATTATTTTGCATTTTATCCAGAATATCCTAGTAATATTGGAGTCAATAACCTTCATTTACAAGATATTTTGAAGGGTTTGAAAAATTTAGACCCCTCCAAGGGACCTGGGCCAGTATGGAAAAGCTCATTTCTGGTTCCTGTTTTGAAATCTGGGCGGAAAGCTGATGCACGTAATTATCATGGAATTGCTATTATCTCTTGCATCCCCAAGCTTTTTGAGACGATTGTGAATTAAATGTTTTTTCTTCAGATAAAAATCCGCATAACAGCTAAACAACATGGATTTTTCAAAGGTCGATAAACTTCAACAAATTTACTTGAATTTTTAGATTGTTCATTAAATGCAATGGATAATGCAAATCACGTTGAGGTATTGTATACAGAGTTTAGCGAAGCATTTGATCGTATATATGTACCGATGATACTTTAAAAACTGCAAAAAATTGGAGTTGATTTGGGAATTCTGAAATGGCTTGTATCAATGTATCAATGTATCATATTTAACAAACAGACAACAAATAATAAAATTTAATGGAAAGAAGTCAAATCCCATTTAAGTCACTTCAGGTGTTCCACAAGGCTCACACTTGGGACCACTTCTTTTTATCTTGTACGTAAACGACATTACCTTCATCCTTAAAAATCTTAAAACACTCATATACGCCGATGACATGAAGCTACATATATTTGGAAAGACCGTGACCATGACCATGAAGATATGAATTTGTTCCAGAATGAAAAAGACATTTTCTACACCTGGTGTAAGAAAAGTTTACTCGAATTAAATGTAAAAAAATGTAACTCATTATCATTTAGCCGAAAGCTAGGAAATCAAAATGTAGAAAGTAAGAGATTTAGGAATTATCCTGGATTCCATACTTTCTTTTATTGACCACTATAACACTATTATACATAAGGCCAATATAGCATGTTAGGGTTTATAAAGCGTTTCTGCTACAACTTTAAAAACCTCGCTCGCTGCATGTTAATCGACATACAAACACTAAGAAAACGGCGAGAGTATGCAATGATTTCTTTTGTAAACGATATTGTTTCGCGGAGAGTTGATACAGCAGAACTACTTCCCAAACTTAATTTTTACGCGCCATGAAGATGACTTAGAAACCAAAGTATATTTACCTTCAATCACCATCGCACAGAATACGCAAAAACTGGGCCAATTAACAGCATGATGAACTCTTATAATCTACACTGTGAAGCCATTGACTTTACAACATCTCGGCATAAACTCAAAGAGTATTTTAAGTCATTGAACTCACAAATAGGTATACATTTTTTAAATATTTTTGTATAGTTTTAAGCAAAACCAACAATGTATGTGTCTACTAATGATTGACAAAATAAATAAAATAATAAAACAATGATGTGTTCAGATGAAATGTTCACGATAACAAAATCTATCTTATTGACTTGATGATACTTTAGATCAATATATTAATCCATTTTATTTAAGGCACAAAATTGAAAATATACGTCGGTAATATGATGATTTTGATTTTGATAACTCCAAAACGAAAAAAAAATTACATGTTTAAAAATTTTCTACATAGCAGATAAGACTCTGCTCTATCCAACGCACTAAAAGCGAAAAAAGTAGATTTTTTTTTAAAGTTTTGTGCTAAAAAATAACGTAAAAATGTAAAAACATAGAATTCCATATTTTTTAGATAAAATTGTTGCAAAACTCTTTCAAACTAAACACAAACCAAAAGTTGAAAAATTTAACGAAAATTTGGAATTAATCTGGAATTTGAATAAAATATTATAATTAAATAAAAACTATCGTCATAACCATAAATGCTTATGGCAACACTAAACACAAAAATGCTTTGTGTTGAAGATGTGTGTGCAAAGAAGCAGTATAAAGTTCAGTGATAGTTCCGAACTTTTTTCAGCATTTTGTGGTACCGCATTGTACAGCATTGAACATTTCATTTTTTTTATAATTTATCTATTTTGATAGAATGATCAACAGTTTGATAAAATTAGTTTTTTTAATTGCCAAACTAAGGAAAATTTATTTCTTTGTTATTTTGTAATACAAAATACTAAAAACAATTTTTGCTACGTCATTTTCTTTGCCATCAGGGGAGATAAGGTCATAATGGCCATTAGAAAACAGCTATAATATGTGACTTACGTCGTTGTTTCGTGTTCAGGCACTAAAAAAGTCTATTTCATAATTGGATTATACTTGAAAATGTAGATAAAAATGTTTAAAAATGCATTTTAAAATTTTTTAACGAAGCTGAGAATCAGTCACTGAAGGGGTATGATGAGAACCCCCACTGGGGCAGTATAAGCAACATCAATCGGGGCACGATGAGCGTTTTCTGCCGTGGAATCTTGCAGCGAATTTCACTCGACGAAGTCAACTGAATAATAGAGCTACAGCTTGACTTGTTTCGTCTGACGATTTGGCCTATTGGTTAAATGTCGGTGAGAGAATCAGTAGGCTCGAGTTCGATACCTGTTCGAGGTGATTTTTTTGCTATTAATCATGAATAGCAACAATCAAAATAATCGATCATGAATGATAAATGAAAAAAAAACTCCCCGAACAGGAATAGAACTCGAGCCTACTGATTACCTCTCCGACATCTAACCAATAGGCCAAATCATCAGACGTAAACTAGGAAAGCTGCATCTCTATCATTCAGTTGACTACATCGATTTGAATTCGCTGATAGATTATACGGCAGAAAACGCTCATCAGGCCCCGAATAATTGTGCTCTGTTCGCCCGAGTTAACAAGTTAAAGTAAAAACACGTTTTAAAATTGATTATAGTGAAAAACCAAAAAATTTAATGATGGTAAAAATTGAGGAACAAAGTGTTCATCAAGTTGCAGTGCGTACATTATAGATTAAAATGATTTAACGATCATAAAAGCTTATTTTCCAGTCACTTGAGAACCAAGTTAGTTTTTTTAAATAATTCTGTAAAAATAATAAGGAGAATTCTTTTTTGCTGAAAAAATAGTACTATAGGAAGTACAGAACCAATCCTCATGAAAATTCATTTAAGAAAATACGTACTTTTGTAGAAAAGTGGAGTGCTTATTATGCCGCGGGTGCTCTTTTTGCCCTTATCTCTCCTATTCATTGTTAAAGAAAAAATTGGCTTTACAGTTCAGTCGTTTTCTGGCTTTTGTAAATCTACTTTTGCAATACCTTCCGCACATATTTCAAGTTCATATAGTGGAACTGGGGGTAGAACCCTAAGGAAAATGATCATTTTGAAAGAACTGAAAGCAAATTTTGTTCTATTTCCTTCACAAAATCGTTGCTTAGATTGTCTTCAATAAGATATTCACGCTGTAAGTGATTTCAAACCGTTTTTATAACTATAGTCTTAATTTATAAAGACAGTGACAAAAACTGTATTCATTAACTAGTGGGGGTAAAACCGGCACCTGAATTTGGTAATTAATATTCTCAACATAAGCTAAAACGATTTACATCCAAAAACCGCTAAATGAAAGATATTATTACTCTGTACGATGCAGATAAGTATGGCATTTATCAGTTTACCGATTCGGAGATTTTACCGAAACAAGTTTCAAAATATGAAATCCAAAAACTAGACGTGATGTAGCACTCGACACATATAATTACACCTTAATTAAGTGATTAGCTCAAGTGATGTTATTTTTTTTCGAAAACCACCCACGTTCGTCGTGGATAGTTAAGTGGGAGGGAGTTGGTTCAGATAGAGGGAGGGGGGTGGGGGGTGTTACATATCCAAGGTTTAAATAACATTTTTTTATAATTTTTATGGATGCTTGTCCGCTAAACAGGAAGTTTCTAAGTTGCCCATATCTTGAATACATGGAATTTCTATTGTCTTAAGACATGAACACATGGAATGGCCAGTTTTCTGAATTCATTTATTTCCCTTCATGTGACACCTCTACTCACTAGTTTCGAGCTTGCCATCTTTCTCGACGTATGATCCTGTAATGTGGTCCTGAGGATTCCGAAAGTCTTGAAGGCACTTTTGACAGAAGCCCCACGCAAGGGTAAGGATCTCTTAAGTCCAACTACCACGGATAGTTTTCCTTCGGTACTTGCCAGGCATCTGAAATAGGAGAAAAAATGTTTTAGTAACACCTAACTAACCACAAACTATGCTGGGCTTACCCCACTCAAAGAGTGACGGGTTTTCCCTCACAACATGCATATTTTTAAGCATAAAATTTGTATAACTTTAAAGATTTAACTTACCTCAACTTGAATCTCAGCGATAACCAACAAAAAAAAACCAACTGCACGCCCACAACAACAGATTTGCAGCTTTTTAGCGAATTAAACCTTAAATTCCAACCGCAAAAAAAATCACGATGCACGATGGTTTGATGTACATATGTCAATATGTCTTAAATTAAAAATACTAACATGTACAGTATTTAAAAACACTAAAAATCTAGATTTTCTACTAAAACTCCAAGGGTGACGGTCTTACCCTTTGTGACGGGGTTACCCCCGGTTCCCCTACGTACATTTTTGTCATCGAAACTATTTTCATCAGAAAGGAAATTTAAAGCCGATGTTAGAGAAGTTATTGCATGAGCGTTATTGAACTTTTCCTTGAATCTTCCATAGACCTAAATGGCTCACTACTTAGCTTTCTGAGCATTTCAAAAAGTATAGCTAAATTTCTGCAAAAATATAGAAGTTAAAAAAAAATGCGACTATTGATGAATAACAAAGCTGTTCATAACCTCTTTACAATTTAATTCATGCTATTTTATACCCTGAAATAGTTTAGATATAAAAATGAAATGGATTCAATATCGAAAACATTAGCTCAAGAATTATTTATATTCTATATTTACGCATAAAAGGGATCAAGTTGTATAAGTTATATACAATTTAAAATCTTCAAATTTTATGAAAATTGATAAAATTTCAAAGAATTTGATATACTTGGTTAACGTTTATCTTGAACATTTTACTTTTTACATAGCGATAAAGATATCTTTTTTTTCTCATTTTTCACTAAACATTTGCCCTTACTTCTTCTACCAAGTGACTTGCTAAAAAAAATCGAATTTTTCAAAATCTTTGGTAGATTTGAGTTGCGATATCAATTTTCTTTCCAAAAACTTATTTAAAAAAAAAATTATCCAAAAAATGAAAAATGAGGTTTTGTCACAGCTTTTGTCTGCTCTCCCCACAGTGGCCCGCCTTCAAAATGTGGCAGTTCCAAAATTATAACTCTTTGCGTTTCCGGAATTATGTTCAATGACACTATTGGAAGTTTGGCGGCTTTTATTTTTATTCAGGCACATCCAAATAAAAAAATTCTTCGAATTCACGAAACCTTTGAATTTGCATCATTATGGACATACCCTAAATCCTAGACGAAAAAAATCCCTAATAAGATCCTTAGTGTCAATTAGACACTTCTCGTTTAAAAAAGCTACATATCCCTCTTGTTTCTCAACCGATTTGTACAAAATTTATAGTTTTGGAAACCTCGTCATGTAACTCAAATATGTTTTTCAAACAATATTCAGCTACAACTATTCAATTATACGTTATGAGTTCTTTTGATGTTCTGTTTTTGTTTCTGGAGTGTACTCGCCGCCTTTCCGGAAAGATGCGTTATTGCAGTTAGTCTGAGGGAAAAGCAATGCGGTTTAATATGTCCGAAATATGTAAAAATATCAGTGGTTAAAGCGTTATGTGTTTGTGACTTTAAAGAAATCGGATTTTCCCATAAATTCAATTAGTGACTGATAGAATAAGGAAAATTTATTTGCACCGGTGGGTGAGTGGGGTATAGTGTACCGAACAAGTAAGTGGTGGGAAACATCAAAGGCAAAACATACGCGCGCAAGCAATACGGAATAGCAGCAATCACAGCAAGCGAGCAGCGTCACCGCGAAATTTGAAGCAGAATATGGGTGAGACCGTTTCAATTTTTTCCCACATGTGTGCACCTGCATGTACAATACTCGCTTGTTAATCGGACGTATGTTTAAATAATTCCATTAATTCAAAGTTTTATTAAAATATTCGACTAGTCGGACGGGTCGAAAGAGTAGGTCGTTTACTTACGTATACCGTTGAACTATTGTTTTCGTATATTTGTACTAATTTGAACAGCGCTCAACACTTATTATTACATAGTACTTTTCGATTGTAGTCAGTTATCATTAAACGACCAGTTATTTTTAGAAAAAAAAAAGAAAGTATTTGGCCAAATAATGTTCCAACGCAATCTTGGTACCAACATTGTCCGATTAGCAAACGAGTACTATATAATTATGTACAAATGTACGGTGTAGATTGTACACATATTCGAAAACCGGCCTGCTTAGATTTCTGTCTGAGCATCGGCTTCTCATGACTCAACACGCATCATCATCATCATCATCATCATCGTCATCATCAACAAAGCAATAGCCTGGCTAAAAAAAAAATTTGATATTGGTGTATTCTAACATTGCTTTTAAAAATAAGAATTCAGTTGAAAACCAAAAGTCAGTTAATTGTGTCCTTTTCTGACATTAAACAAAGTTAATTTTGATGGCGAGGTTGGTTGAGAAACCTGCGAAATAAGTGATACGAATAAAAAAAAAAACAAAAAAATAAACTTTTTTTGTTCTGCTCATTCGAAAGCTGAATCCACAGTGATCGCAAGCTATCAATCAATAATTTAATAATTTCTTTAAAACATATTTCTATATATTATTAAATGAAGTCAATGAATATATGCGAGTTGGATGTTCACATGATTTTACTCATCATACTTCATACTACATTTTAGGATATATTTAAAACATTTACTTTCTTGGGTGTGATTGATCGTAATTTTATTTTTAATTCTAGATACAAAAAAAAGTCGATAAACGGGGTTGAGCGTTCAACTATAGGTAAAACTTGAGTTCAATGGAGTGGTAAGATTTTTATTATGGTATGGTTTGGTAAGATTATTTCACTATATATCGCTTTTTGAATATCTATATAAATATTAGAATGATCAATCAGGTGCCAGCTGGGCAGGTATATACACGTATGCGGAATACCTGTCGAAAATTCATAACATGCTCAATGTTATGAATTTTAAAACGGCTGTGTAGGTGATTGACTCATTCTCTCAAATAACACTATCATCCACACGAAATACATTCACGCCACAACAGTTCATACGAAGCCATGGTGTCGGGTATGCGGTGATTTGTATTGAAGATTTGCCGAAAATTTAATCTAAAGGATGCAATTTAGCGCATGCGTTGGCGAAACTGCGGTGAATCCGTGCACCCATGGTGGATTTTCTACATACATACATACATACAACTATTCAATTATACGTTATTCGAAGTCAAAGAAAAAAATCAAAAAAACATGCTTCAAAAATACCATAGACCAGCTACCATGTTCAACAAAAATTTCACTTCGTGTCCAAGAAGTCAAGACAACAAAAAATGTAAAAAAAACTGGTGTAAAATATTCCGAATTATACAAAATACACGTCAATATCAATGATAGTGAATTTTAATAGACAATTTCAATTAAGTAAATACATTTGATTTTAAGAATATCCATAAATTGAGATTTAAAAAATAAATCTACATGAAGGAATAAATAATTTGCTTGTACCGAACGAGTACTGCTTTCAAAAACTAATTGAAGTTTCTTTTCCTCCCGCACCCAAAAATCAATTTTTCTTATAAAGATGCCTATTGTGGAAAGCTTTTTTTCAATAAAAAAAAATTTGTTTGTACTTGTCCTAGTGCTCCTAAATTTTAGGCCGTTATCACAATCAAACAATTTTAGTAATGATAAAAAGTTCATCGATTGGTTATTAAGTTACTATTGGTAATGTATAATTTGTTTTGAGACAAAGATACGATTAAATTTCTGTTATGGATACTCTACAACAAAGTTTCAATCGTACAAGCTTCTTTATTTTAACTCAAAATTTAGTATGACTGAGGTTCAAAACATAGTACGATTCTATGAATTTAAAGTTAAGTACCTTTTTTCCTCCTTGCGTTGGTTCAAAATGGAGTTCAAACTGCGATTTTTTCTACATATTTTTTTCATCAACAACCTGTGTTTTAGTTTCTTAAGTCAAATTTTTACCGAGAATTTCTTTAAACAGCTCATAAATTAATAATTTCAAGATTTTCAGATATAAAAAATACGAAAATAAACTTTTTTTTAACATTTTCTCGCATGGAAAATTATAGATTCGCTGATTGAAGATGTATATAAAGATATCGAAAAATGTCCGATGTGTATTTGAAAAAAATAGATAAAGTAAAACTTATTCATCTTTTATTTACTTAAATTTTCAAGATGCAAAGAACTTTAGCAGCTGATTTTGACTAATTTGTGGGCGTGGAATTCAAATATGGATTTTTTTTTCTAGCAGCTCTTCTTTTGGAAATAACTTTGAAAAATGAGTAAAAGTTCTTTTGATCAATTTGTGCGCATTTATGGCATTGTAGAGGATAACAAATTTTTGGATATCAGAGGTTTTAATTCAATGATCAACTTTGCCGGAGATTGCGAGTCCTTTTGACTTTAATATCAAATACTAGAAAACTTTCTTCAGTGGTGTCCGAAATAGTCGTAATGTTATCTACTTAAATTTCTAGAAACTGTAGTATTTTATTATTTTATAGCTACAATATCTCTGAATCTATATATAATTTTATGAAGGATTAATCACCGTAATTTATATTTCATAGTAGTACGCCCGTGATGAACAAAAATTTGATATTAATGATATGCTTCTAAATAAATTCTACCCGCTCATTTTCAACATCTTTCATTTCATCTAACCTTCTATCCACCTATATAAAAATAAAAAAAAAATAAAAAAAATTTTAAAAACATAATCTTGAGATGTCCCTACTAAAAGGGACATATCTTTTCACCGCTAGGCCGATAAATTAAATCTACATCTATATATAATATCTAGGCAAAATCTGAATCCTTGATTGAATGCATGATAATAAATAGATTCAAAAACTTTGTTTGTTTTTCATGTTTTTTGTTGGTTTATCAATCAATTATCAAATCGATCAATTTCACATTTCCACGCGTCATCACTAAACAAGAGCTGATAGAAAAAATCGGACAAATGAATCGATATTAGGGTGCCAAATTCTCTAAAAACAGTTATTGAAACATAGGCAATAAAAATGCTGTTCCCTAGTGTTATTGTACCTTTATTTGCAGCCTCTTCACTCTCTTTTTCATTTCAATTTTGAAAAAATTTCACCCGTTCCGTTTTTATTGACTGATTTTTGAAAATTTGGAAAATCGTTCCCCTAACTGCGAGCTCTAGGACCGCGCCTAATCCGGCATGGTATAAAAGTCATACTTTGTGTGTGGCTTTTATTTTGAACATGATTTATTACATAATTGTTGAAAAATAACTAGCTAGCACGTTATAAAATTGAAAAAAAAATAATTGAAATCATCCTGGATCAACCTGTCCCTTGGTAAAATGTTGAATCTGAAAAACATAAGACAAACTCATTCCTGAAGGGTAGCAAAAGATTTACAAGCCTCTCACGACAGTTGATGTTGATGACTTTCCCGGAAACAATTCCCTCCACGATCGTGGTGCATTTTTCCTCCCATCATATACATTTTGACATCGCACTACAAACATCCCCTTTGGCCTCATCATCAAAAAATGCTCCAGCGTGGATTGTTTTTTCCCTGCCGAGCATCATGTGAAAAACTGTACACATCCATAATACTCTCCTCGTTCGTACACACGAGGCAAGCACGCAGGGAGGCAAAAGTCCAACGAATCCATTTTTCCTTCAACTTTAACTATACTCAGTACGACGACTACGAACGTCAGCTATATGAAAAGCGCTAAAACAACAATAACAACAATCGATACTAACAAAAGGCATGTTATCCGTGGGGTATCGCGTGAGAAAACCTTTTTTCAAAATCACCACCAACTCACACATACTTCTGCATAGGACTTGACGATGCCTTCACACAGTCACTTGACGATCGCGCGCACTTGATCTGGAGCGGACCTTTTTCCATGGAACCCCCCTAACTCGACTTCTCCTTCCAGTTATTGTTGCAGGCAGCCAGTGTCTGAATCTCCCAGCCATGCGATTGCGATGCTAATTTATTCCCCCTTTCCGGATTGTTATTGCTGGTGCTGCTGTTAGTGTGGTTTCCCAGTTTTATATTCCTAGTGCGCTTATAGGAGGTATCTAGGTGTACCCCCACGTTTTTGGTGGCGTGTCGATCGCCCCGATCGGACTGGGACCGGGTATAGGGATTTCTATTCTACGAAGTGAATCCCGAGGGAGAACCTGTTCGTCGATGGCAGAACCAAAGTGATGCAATGGTGTGTGATCCTCGCTATCTGTTCGTTCATTTTATAAAGGTATCTACCTACATATATACAGATTGGGTGGCTTCCTATCATTTCTAGTTGCCTTGTAATAGTTGCATTTCGTAACAGGCAATCGAAATTACATTACCTAAAGCTCCCCACCTGGAAAGGTTTAATTTCTACAGAGGAAATTAGGTATATTACAATTACAATATTGCTACTTTCGCAATCACGTTTTGGAACCATATGTAAAAATATATTATGGTCAACTAGAAAACTTTGTTGAGCCTTTTTTTCATTTCTATATTTGAAACGGCTCATACCTTGGGGCCTTAACCCATTCGAGACGGAGGCCTTTTCACGACATTCGAACTCATAGTACTTTTCTCTTAGATCACTTCTATGTCGTTTGATTCTCATCAACACCATTTTCCAATACATTTTGCCTAACATTTGAGGAGTCCATTGGTATAAGAATATTATTTTTCCAAGCAATAGTAAACTCACAATGAAAGATTTTCCTGACAAAGGCACAAAAATTCCATTGCACACACGGTGTGCAATCGGTCTCGAATGGGTTAAGGAGCCAAACTCCTTTGTATGTTTACAATTGTTTGCTTAGGTCTAGATCGTCAATTTTTTTAAGAGAAAAGGAAATAGATAGGGAATTACGTCTCGGTGGTCGAGTGGTTAGCGTGGTAAGACGGTAATCACTGGTTCACTGATGGCATGGGTTCGATTCCCATCTCGGTACTGGGTGTTTAATGTTAATCTTAAGTTGTCCACGTCATTTATTCAGTCTGAAACTTAAAAAATAATAAATTTTACTGATAAAATAAATCATTATTTTTAAAACAAATCAAAATGAATGTTTCAAATCAATGCTGTTTCCAGTAAGTCAATATGATGTTCCTTATTCGGAACTAGAAATTTGCTAGAAAATAAATTCGATAAGTACACCGGGGTAAGTGTGGACGACGGCTACTAAAACAATACTGTGCACTATTTTTTCAAACTTTAAATGCAGAATTTTCAATTTACTTGTAATCTATCCAATAACTGTAAAAGAGATACCATTCCGAAAATAACGGATGTTTACGGTGACTTTTCGTTAATTTTCTATTTTTAACTACGATGTGGAGTTGATGTGCATCTTTTTCAATCGCAAATTTCTCGTAAACTAGCTGGCTCTTGTCGAAAAACTCTACATTGAAACAATCCTTACATTAGAAACAACCAGTTAAGAAAAGAAACGACGATTAAAAATTAAGAATTTATTTTCAAAAATTTAAAATGTTGTCTCCAAACCCTACCTGGGGTAAGTGGGGACGGCTTTATACACACTTGGTGTTTAGATTTTTTTTTCAATTTTCGCTCCTCCATTCAATACATTTTAGCGTTATATAGCATTCGGATCATGAAAAGTTGGTTTGTTCTGGAATAAGTAGGGGAGAGTGGGGTATCGTAGGCCATGGGGAAACGTGGGCCACTTTTAATATCTCAAATGTGTGTTGAGATAAAAATCTCAAACCAACTGTCATCGACGTCGCTTTGCGTGAGCCTATATTTCTATATGTTGTTGACTTAAATACGCATCATATGCTTCTTTTATTTATCTAGCTAAAAAAAGTTAGAAAAATTTACTTACATAATTTAAAAAACACATGCTAATTTCATCGATGGGGAACCTAAAGTACATAACAAAAATATGCTTATACGCTTATGATCTTAGTTTTGTCATGATCTTTCACGTGGAAAAGGAATTTTTGATGAAACAGCTATAAGTCACACAAACGCAACCAATTTGCAAATCATAGCTCGTGGGGAATTGTGGGCCACACATCTTGAATCACCTATATTTTTATGTTTTTATACACATTCAGAACTTAAAATACGTTTTCCCTATCTGTAAAGTTTTCTTATGCCAAATGAAGAGTTATGACAAATATTTTGTCCATCCTGTATAAGGAATTCTGCCAAAACGTTCGCGAGCCAGGTTTTGGGATCTATGCGATCACACACAGCTCTCTTTTTTATTTCATCATCTGTAATTGCTTTAAAATAACAAAATGAATTAGGAAATCACAGTTTTGGGTCAACTCATAAACTTTGCATGTTATTTGGTCAATTCAGATTTGGTGGCCCACGATTCCCCACCATTTTCAAGAATCAAAAAAATATTGCCTTTATTCAAACCGTCAGAGTTTGGGGAAAATGACTTATTAAAAATTGTAAAAAAATATCTTATGAAACCTTGAAAATGTCGAAAACCGTACTGTTTTTTATTTTCATTTTATCTGTTATAATAAAGAAGTTAAGGAACAACGAAAAAAAGTGGTCCAAGATTCCCCACTCTCCCATATATATTTTAGATAAAATCGTATCTCGTGTGTAGCAACATGAATTACACACAATAATCATTGAAAGATGCCTTACTTATAGCACCATGAACTTTTTTAAAAATTTTGGACAGTTCGAGAAATAAAATAACGTATTCAACCAAGAAAACACAAATTTGTCGAAAATTTTCTGAAAAACCATAGGGATAATCTACCATCCACACTTACTCCATAAAGCGGGGAAAGTGAAGACACCAGCAGTCCATAACAATTTACGTGATAACTTTTATCGCTTTGCTTCTATCAAGCTCTTCTCTTCAGCGTTTGTAAACAACTTGTTTTGCCTCACATTGAACCTAATGTATCAAAATTGATCCCCTGTTGTTTTTTAAAGATTTTTTAAAGTTGAACTATACGAAAAACCGTCCACACTTACCCCGGTGTACCTTAATCAAAATTTCGACTGAAGCTTCAGGCACAGTAATAAATGCACAGAAATAGAATACATAAAATATAACACCAGATTTAAAAAGAATAACTGAATTCTCAAATAAATGTTAAGAAAAAAAATATTTTGAACTTAGGAGAATTTATTCAAAATTTGATAGATAATTGAATTTTATTTGGAAATAGTGGAAAATATTTTAATTCAAGACTGCCAGTGATCAAGTCAAAGATAAAACCCTTTTCTATATAAAAAAATCTTCCAGTTATTAAAATAAAACGGTAAAAAAAGTTCTAATGTTCAAAATAATCACTTTATATATTTAAAATACAACATGTTCAATTAAACTGACAAATAACAGATTTGAAAATGATCAATATGAAGTTGATAAAATAAAAATAAAAATGATGAATTCCAAGTTTTCTGTTGATATTGAAAGCACAGAGTGTATACAAATTGGGCATTAAAATTTAACTTTTAAGTTGCTACTTAATTCAAATAAGATAAATTAAATATTATGATCGATTACAAAACTATTTAATATAATGAAAAATTATAAAATTTATAAATTTATAAGTTCAATCGAAGGTTTCAAAGTTTAAAATTTCAAGCTTCGTAGATATATTTTGTCGGTTGGATTAGTTGGATTATTGGGTCCTTGGGAAAGGAAAGAAGGTGGAAAGTATATTTTTCTTATTCCAAATTAGGTCCAAGGGCTTCCAGGAAAATAATGTTTCCAGAACACAAAAATTTAGAATAAAAAAAACAGACTTATTAAAAATATTTCATAAAGTGTTTTACTTCAAAATTCGGTAAATCTATTTGGAAATTAAAAAAAAAATATGCAGAAGAAAATGAGAAGATTTTCAGCATTTTAGAAGTATTTTATTTTTCAATAAATTTGTCCTATTATTTTAAAAACTTATTAATAGACTGGACTCAAAGAAACAGCATTTAGGTCCCTATAATTGAATTATTGATTTGGTAGATTTAAGCGCACTAGTTGTCAAATTTTTTCTATCACCTTTCGTTTAGTGATATGGAGTTTATAAACTTGAAAATGATTCACGTTTAGGGGAAATCAATCATTGATAACTGATGATATAACTTATCAACGTTAAAGAAAAACCAAATTCTGATTTGTATTATTTATTTATTTAATTCAATTAAGGAATAATATTTTAAAGATGATGATGCATGATCCAAAAAAGTAGAATTCTCCAGTTTTGAAAAATTTGGAAAGATATCATTACAAGTATTTCTGACATTACTAAATAAAATTTAGAAATAAAATAAATTCATTTAACCAAATTTGTTCAAACCTGCAAAACGATTAGTTTTTTGTTTTAAAAATATCTAAAACTCAATTTGATTTAAACCTTCATTCATCGCTTTCGAATGTAAATGCTCAACATCACAGAAGAACAAGAAACACAAAATAAAATTGAGACTGTAATTGGTTTCTGAAAGAATGTTTCATATCAGCACGATGTTTTGTAAAGCAAAATAAATGTTTAGTTATAAAGAAGAGGTTTTAGATTTTATTTTGCTAATTCTGTTGACCATCATGAGTCATGATACATGGCTGTTAATGTATAAAATTAATATTCGGTAAAACAATTTTAATGTTAAAATGGTTGGTTTCAAACTCTTAATTTGTTTCGTTACTGTTTTCAATAAAATCCCATTCTCAAGACGAGGTAGTGTTTTTGAATGTCAAGTTTAGAGATTCAATACAAAATGTTGATTGAATTGCAAATCTAAATTTACAATAAAAAATTAGTTTAAATTCGTGAACGGCTTACATGTACCTATGTAATTTCGTAAAATGAAATGTCTCAAGTCTAACTGATTTAAGACCTATTTCCGCCGGAGGGGAGAAAAATTTCTGACTTTCTTGTTAACACTTATTTAACAACTTTCAAGATTTACAAATTGAAAGTCATCGTTTTTTGTTTTTGTTCATTTTATTGCAGATTTTTATTGAAAAGTCAAAGGGTCGTTGGATTATTCGAAGAGATAGGGATAAGAACATCGCGAACATGAGAAAACAGGCCCGTGCGAAGGACCCGTTCATGGGGGGGGGGGGGGGGGGGGTGGGGGGTTTCGAAACTAAAATTTCGCTAAAAATAATAATAATACCAAAAATACACAATTAACAAGAAAATGAATTCATAACAAATTTCTAACTCATAATTATCACACAAACTCAAAAAATAATAAATTTTACTGATAAAAAAATTAATTTTTTTTTAAACAAATCATGATGAATAATATCTTCGGTAAGTCATTGATAATTTTTTCAAAATGTTTTTTCTAAGGCTGAACTATAAATTTGCTTCAAAATATTTTTTAAGCAATTTAGTTTTCAAATTTGAATTAAATATTTCCATAAGACCAAGCCCACCACAAGTTGCTATTTCGGTCGGTATTTTAGATGTTTTGATTGGTTGCGTTTCTATCTACTTACTTATTTTCGCACCCATTGTTGCGATCCAGGTTGGTATTTGTGTTTGTTTATTATGTGTATAGCACCAAACCGAATAGCGACAGTTTTACTAGCGACACTTTTTACTAGCGATATTTCTGTCATTCGCAGGTTTGTTTTTCTTTTTTTCAGTCCAGTAGGCGATTTCAATGTAGTACATAAACATTGTTTATGTTATTTACTGTTCATTTTCCTTAGGCCATCGTTCGCATGCTTCAAGTCGCCTAGGAAACTCGCGATGCGTCGTTATGATTTTCAACGTCGCGACGTATGCGACGTGTCGCTAGTAGGCAAGGCTGCTTTGGTTATTAGCGATCATATTTTGGTTTTTATCTGCATGTATAATATATTCTGATAGCAACTACCGGCTCCGTTGCTACCGGGTTGCTACATAAACGCATCCTGTAACAACTTACTGCTCGAATGCTATTTCTCGAATCAAGTTAGCAACTGTTGGTGCGATGATGGGTTGATAAATATGTTGCTGAATGTACTCGATTCGAGGTTTAGCAACCATTCTCTGAACCAAAATCTGAATCCTAAAATAAATATCAGATCAGGTAAAACATTAACCATGAAACATTGTTAGGAAAATGACAATAATTGTTATTTATTATTCGTCTTAATTAACCTTTTTTTTTTTCTTCATTTTCAACTGAAGGGTTGATTGAAAAATTCGGCAGTAGTGTTTTGAATTTAAAAAAAATTAATCACGATTTGAAATGTGAATTTTTGATTAGGAAAAAAACAAGTTTATGTATTTAGAATAAACAAATTCAAAATTGAAAAACATAGACAAACTAATCGGAAATATTTCATAAAATTTAAATAGCTTGTCTTTAAAATTCGATAAATTTATTTCAAAATGTATAAAAACTGTACTATAAAATTTGGTTAAATAATTTGAAAATTGAAAAAAAAATGAAAATGAAAATGAAGGGATTTTTAACGTTAAAGAAGGATTTTTTTTCAATGTTCCACGATTTACCATCATAAAAAAAATAGAATTTATTTTATATTTCAATGGATCAGCATTTTAGTGCTTACATTTTAGAAATTGATTTGGTAGATTTTAGCGTCCTGAACTCGAATCTTTTGTCAAATTTGAACTATCACATTTAGTTTTGATTATATGAACTTTTAAAATGTGTCAGTTTTGAGTGAAATCAATCATTGATAACTGTTTAACTATCAAACCTACATTAAAGAAGAAATCTGATTCTGATTTCGTTTATTGTTATTCATTCAAATAAGAAATAATATTTTGATGATGAAGATGATGCATGTTCTAAAAAAGTAATCCCAAGTTTTAAAACTTGGGAAAGAAATCATTACAAGTAATTTTGACATTATTGTCAGAACCAAATTCCATTTGGTTTAAAACATTTTAACAAATTCGTTAAATGAGAAAAAGTAAACAAATAGAAAACTTCTATAACTTTTATCGCAGAGCTCAAAGTGCCTTTAAGTCTTGATGAAAGTTGATGATTGATTCTAATCTTATATTTCAAAATGATATGTTTTTGATTTCAAGTTTTGCTTTCTTAAATAATTCAAAGCTATTTGAAAACTTATTTCAATAACAAAAGCTGATAAAAAAAATTACATATTTAGATTTTAGATTCAGGGCACTCAAATTAGTCAAATTTACGTTTTAAATACATTGCACCTCCAAAAAATGTAATTTTTTTGGCATTGTTTAATTTATCAAAACCTGCTCAAATGTGATGCTGAGAAAAACAAAAGCAATATAAAATTGAGACTGAAATTGGTTTCTTGAACAAAATATAATATCAGCATAAAATTTTTAAAGACATAAATGAACCTATTTCATTCAAATTTTTAGGAATAAGGTAAAGAGTATTAGATTTTGGATTTTTTCTGCTAATTCTGTGAGAGTAAAACGCTTGTTACATGGTTTCCAACTTGTCGATGTATAAGATTAGTGTCGATTAATTAATTTTGAAATTAAAATGGTTTGTTTCAAACTCTGTTCTTGTTAAGTTACATTTCTACACTGAAAACGAGGAAGGGTTTTTGTAATTCAAGTTTATAGTTTCAATACAAAAGGTTAATCAAAACTTACAATCAAAAATTGATATCAATTCATGAACGTCATATAGTGTCGTTAAATTAAATGAACTGCACAGATTCCGCCGGAGGCGAGCCAAATTTCTGACTTGCTTGGCAACACTTATTTTTTAAACACCTTTTAATGTGTATTTTTTTCGATATAATGCGGTAAAAATTTTACTTGGAGAAAATCTCCATGGGGGGGGGGGGGTTAAACCCCTAAAACAAACCCCCCCCCCCCCCCCCCCGTTTGCACGGCCTTGTGAGAAAATGTTGCATTTCAAAAAGAAAATTGCTGTTGTGCTGTTTGCCAACTGTTTGGGCGCTAATTGCATATTCAAAGGCACTGATTATACAGTTAATTTCGGTTTTGCGGTCAGCGGTTTTGAAACTTTAAAAGATTTTGTAAATAGCAAACTTGTTTTTAACGAAAAATTTAGATTTTTATCGATTTGTTATGCTTTCATATTAAATCATCGTTTGGAAAACTCTACAAAGCAGAGAAACCTGAAGAACCGCGCCATGAATGCATAAAGTGTTGCATTTCTTTCGGACTTTTTGTACATATAGGAACAAAACTTAAGAACTGGAAGAAATAAGTTCGTTTTCTAATAAAATGTCTTTCAACAAAAAAAAACAAAAGGGTACATTCCGCAAGATTTTACAAAAAGAAGAGTACACTCATTTCTCGATCGAAAAAGAGTACATGAACTCTTAAAAGAGTACGTATTGTAACCCTAGTTTACATCATATAAAGTGAACATATGCATTTTACCAAATGCATCCGAGGAAGGTTCAGCTCACGATCTTTTGAATGAGATCAAAAGATAAGCAATATGTCATATGGCGGCTGAGAAATGGCCGAACAAAATTTGCATGATTTTAAGGGGGTGATCCCAAACTTATGGCTGACAGTGTATAACCATTATTTGTACCTCATGCTCTCCCATACAAAGTTGATTTCATTTGCTTGATAAGTTCTCAAAAGATGGAAAAAAATTATAAGAGAGCCCTTTCCCTTTTCCTATTTCTCTACAAGAAAGAAGAAGTGGTACCAAATATCAATTTTTCGTTCTCAAAAACCTTTCACGCCAAATTTGGTTCATTTACTACAATAGCTCTTGAGTGTTGTAATATAAAATTGAATGGGAGCCCCACTTCTCATTTTTTTTCTTCCCAATGGAAGAAGGGCGGGGTATCAAATAATCATAGAAAAATTACTCATATTAAAATGCCCTCCCATGCCAAATTTGTTTCCATCTGCTTCAACAGTTTTCGATTTATGTTAAAAATTGTAAAGGCTCCTTCACACTCCTCTTCTTCTTCTTATCACCCCACTGAAAGGAGGGATGGCTAACAAAGATTCATAAAAAAACATTTATCGTGTCTAATGCCCTCCGAAGCCAATTTTGTTTTCATATGCTCAATTTGTTCTCCAGTTATAAAAAAAAATGTGTGGAAGCCCTAACTCCCTCTGATTTCCCCTTTACTTACTTACTTACATAATGATCCCGCGCCGATCCTCCGGTGCATAGGGCCGTGGTAAAAGACCTCCACTGTTGACGATCCGGAGCCAGCGTCTTCACCTGGTCCCAGTCAAGATTCTCGTCGACAGTTCGAATTTCAGCGGCTAGGCTTCGCCGCCACGAGTTTCTGGGCCTGCCTCTTCTTCGATGACCTTCTGGATTCCAGTCAAGCGCCTCTCTGCAAATCTCGTTTTCATCTTTTCGCAGCGTGTGCCCAATCCATCTCCACTTACGTTCCCGAATCTCGATTTCTAGCGCCCTTTGATGACACCGGCGATGTAGTTCCTCATTCGAGATCCAGTTGCCAGGCCACCAAGCGCGGATGATGTTCCGCAGGCAGCGGTTTACAAATACTTGCAGTTTTCGCGTCGTTACCGCATATGTGCA
The DNA here is from genome assembly GCF_029784155.1 of Uranotaenia lowii. Classification (NCBI taxonomy): domain Eukaryota; kingdom Metazoa; phylum Arthropoda; class Insecta; order Diptera; family Culicidae; genus Uranotaenia; species Uranotaenia lowii. Next base: position 283,697,796 of record NC_073693.1, on the reverse strand, counting down.
CCAAGTTTCGCACCCGTACAGCAATACGGATTTGACGTTTGAGTTGAAGATTCGGATTTTTGTTCGTAGAGAGATCTGGCGTAACCGCCAGATGTTTCGGAGACTCGCAAACGCAAATCGGGCCTTTCTGATCCGGGTTTCGATGTCTTTCCTGGTACCACCATCAGGCGTAATCTGGCTACCAAGATACTGGAAGCACTCCACTTTCTCAACTTGTTGCTCAGCTACCATGAAACTGGAGGGATTTCCTGTATTGATCTCCATCGACTTGGTCTTTCCGACATTGACTTTGAGACCTGCTGCCTTGGAACTTTCGGCGAGGTCGTCGAGTTTGCTCTGCATGTCCGGTTGTGTTTGGGCGAGCAAAACAATATCGTCAGCCAGGTCAAGGTCGTTCAGTTGCTCCATTGTTAAAGGATTCCACGGCAATCCTCGGTTCGGTGCACAGTCGATCGATCCAGTCAGAATCTCATCCATTACGATGAGGAAAAGTAGCGGTGATAGGATACATCCTTGTCTCACTCCAGCAGTTACCGGGATTGGTTCGGACAAGACACCATCGTGCAAGACCTTGCACGAAAATGCCTCGTATTGTGCTTCGATGAGATGGACTAGTTTCTCTGGGACCCCTCGTCGCCTTAGAGCCGCCCAGATGTTTTCATGGTTAAGTCGGTCGAATGCTTTTTCGAAATCAACGAACACCAGCAGAAGAGAGTCCTGGAATTCGTTGATTTGTTCCAGTATGATTCGTAGCGTTGTGATGTGGTCCACACATGATCGTCCGGATCGGAATCCAGCTTGTTGCCGTCGGAGTGTAGCGTCGATTTTCTCCTGGATCCTGTTCAGGATCACTTTGCAGAGTACTTTGAGGGTTGTACAGATCAACGTTATGCCTCGCCAGTTACCGCACTCTGTCAGGTCTCCTTTCTTCGGGACCTTTACGAATGTTGCAGTATCCCAGATGTCAGCGAAAAGACGGTGCAACATTTGTGCTGACAGGGCAGGGTCGGCTTTCAGCATTTCAGCAGGGATGCAATCGATCCCAGGTGCTTTGTTGGATTTCATGTTTTTGATTGCCGCTTCTATTTCAGCCAGCGAGGGCGCTTCCGAGTTGACGCCATTTATGCGACTTACTGTTGGCGCTTCAAGCTGCGGGTTCTGTTGGCCATCGCTATTCGTGACTCGGAAGAGTTGTTCGAAGTGCTCAGTCCATCGTTTGAGCTGACTTGATTTCCCCTTTAGATGAAGATAAATAATCATAAAAACATTTTTCGTACCCAAATACCCTCCTATGTTAAATTTGGTTCGTTTGCTGGGTAAGTTTTTCAGTTAAACAAAAAAAAAGTGACAGATAGGGCCCACGCTTTTCCTATCACCCTACTGGAAAAAGGGGTGCCAAATATTTTTTGAAACATTTCTTTTACCCTAATACTATCCCATGCCAAATTTGTTCCATTTGTTTGATTAGTTCTTGGGTTATGTGAAAAGTTATAAGGGATCCCCCTGTTCCCTTCCTTTTGCTATTAAAAGAAGGGAGGAGTCTCAAATACTCATAGACATTCCTCGTATCTAAATACCCTCCCATGCCAAATTTGGTACCGTAATCCGGGGTAATATTGATCACTTTTTTTTAATACATTTCGACTATTATTTTCTGTTAAGGGGAATGTGGCATGTTTTATATTGTTAAAACAAGTACAAGACTCCTAACTCTGAACGTAAAATATGGATGCAGAAATTTATTAGACCTCTTTAGTTAGTACAGTAGTTTTTCGATTTTATCACTGTTCGATTTTCCAATACTTGCTAAGCTCACGCTTTATTTTATCACAGTTATTGTTTCGATTTTATCACGTTGTTTTTGGAAATCATTCAGAAACCATTTCCGTTTTTCTATTTTATGTTAACAGTTTATCACCGCTGGTTTATGATTTTTAATTTAATGATTAATGGCATTTCGGTGAATTATACATTCTGATAGGAAGAATTTCAAATGAAAGTAATGAAAATTATAGACGTATAGATTAGATTAGGAAGCATGAAAGGTGTTGAAAATGAGCCAAGAGCGTGATTTGAGAAAACTTCTTGCCGCACAAGACCATTTGTCCCACATCGTATTACTGTCTAGAAGAAGCAAAGTCGATAGGCTGACTTTGCATTGATCTATACAATGATACATGGATGGATCGAAGCACGTGTTTTTCGTACCCCGATCGGACCTTTCATGCTTCCTAATCTAATCTATACGTCTATAATTTTCATTACTTTCATTTGAAATTCTTCCTATCAGAATGTATAATTCACCGAAATGCCATTAATCATTAAATTAAAAATCATTTTTCTATTTTAGTTTCAAGTTTCGCCAAATTCACAGTTTTACCATTATCACGGTGAAGTAAGCGTGATAAAATCGAAAAACTACTGTAATCATTAGGATCAACATGTGATCCGTTGATGTTTTAAACAATAAACAATAAATTTGATTGAAAAATCGATTTCGTCTCAGTTCAGAATTTGATGCTTTGGGGTGACATTGATCAGTCTCTATTCTGACGGTTTTTACGAGTTTTCTTGATCATAAAGGATACAAAACACCTTCATAATATTTACAAATGCTAGTTTATCAATTTAACCTTGATTTTTATCGTATTATTTTTAAAATATTTATTATTGAAAAAAGAACAATGATGCTGATACATTTAGGGACAAAAATAATAATAATTGCTAATAGTCGTCCAATCGCACCTATGGACCCAGAGTAGCAACCTGGGGGGACGCGGCGGCTCGCCGTGTCTTGGAATACAATCTGTAAAATGGATTTACCACCTGGATTAACAACTAATAAAAAAAAAGGGAGGCACCCTCTCCTCTTCCTGTGAGGGAGGGGGGGGGGGTGTTCTAAACCATAATATGAAGCAAATCAGTTCAGTACTTCCGAATCTATAGGGAGCCAATAGACAGACTTCTCTTCTGAAAATACTCACAACTTTCTGATATACATAGTATCAAATTACCTAATTTAACCTAACAACTTTATACCTTCTGAACCGAAGAACATATATACAAGAAAATCTGGAACTTCACTACCACCAATTGCTCAAGGACAGTTAGCAGAAACATTCTACAGCAAAAATAAATTCTCAAAACAACTTTCGGATTTTTTCATTAAAAAAGACCGAACCTGTGTCCCTGGAAGGACCTCTGGAGTGTAACTTCAAGACAAATGCTTCAAACCACTCTTGACTGCATCCTCAGTGACGTACTAAAGCCGTACACAACGAAACAATAAGGTTTAGCTGGATTCAGCAGGCTTGAAGCTAGACGAACTACGCAAAAGTAGTTTTTTTTTCGCTTTTGGGGCTTTAGGGTCATGATTACTCGCCTGTCAAACTTACAGGTTACCTAATAAAACATCCCATGTAATCTCGTTTTTTGCACTATTTAAACAATTTTAAAAACATGTTTTTTTGACATTAATCTTTTAGTTAGAGGTGAATAAAGTTACATTTCCATCGATTTTATTTTCGCATTAGGTTCATAGTTCATGCAGTAGAGGGTTAATCCTTAGCCTCACATTGATCCACAATCCCATCCTGATCCAGAATCAAAATCTGATCGCGACCTCGAATTTGATACAATACAATGATTATAATTCAGATCCTAATCCTAAAACTGATCCTTATCCTGATTTTTATCCAAATTTTTCAAATTTCCAAATTTTTATACTGATTCACTGATCCTAATTCTTATTCTAATCCTGATTCAAACCCAGATGCTGATCCTGCTCCTAGATCCAATTGTTATTCTGATTCCAACACAGATTTTTATTGGTCGTATATAACTAATCCTTGACGATATTTTTATAATTTAGCGGAGTCAGTTGAAGTGAAAGTTGAGAAAGTTAAGTATAGAATTCAATCTCTAAACTAACGTAGGATCAATACTGAAATTCACCGCAACAGATCCAAAAGTTGTTAAACCTCTAGCGAGTGTAGGCCTTACATGTGTGTTATAGAAATCCGTATATTGTTTTTCAAATGTTTCTAAAGGACTTATACCTGAAGGTTTTCAAAGGCTCAAATGGTTTTTTTTCAATCAACTGTTAAGCAATATTTTAAAGAAAAATTGCATACATGGAAATATATGCCAAACTTGGATTTATAATAAAACTTTTTTAATTAACTATTAAAGGATCATTAAATGGATTTTCTTGATTCCATCGCTTCAGAGCTTTTTTAATGCCGCACCAAAACCTTCGGCCCACACCCTGTTATTTTGTGGAAGAGATGAAAAATCGTATCGTGTGTCGTCTCATGTACAAAGAACCCCTATACGTACACCCACGCACATACACCCACACGCACACCAACAAAACACCCACATCCAACCGCATCAATTAACTTTAGGAATAACGATTCGACTTAGCTATATGATCCTATAACTAGATTGAATTCAATTCCTTTGCGTCAGAAAAAACGGGTAGACGACGTATTATCGTGTATACAACCAAAGCCTATCCGAGTTGAATGAAAATTCGACTCTCCTTCTCCTTTAAACGCCTTTTAAATAAAATGTTGAGAGAGAAAAATCTCTCACAAAATTTCTTGAATAGCGATACGTACACGAAACAGAACGAACAAAGTCTACAAAAGTTTCCGTTCCACGTCCACGTGTGTATTGTGTAGTTGGTTTTCTGGAGATTCATTCCATTACCCGAGAGAACAGCGCTGAGTTACCGTAGGAGAATTCATTGAAGATATCCCATTCAAATTCCAACACAAAAGCAAAGAAACCTACCGAATCCGAGCAAGCGAACCGAAAGGAATCCTAATCAATGAACACGAAGCGCTTTGGCAAATGTGTGTGTGTGTGTATCTCACACGATTAGAAATGAATGAATTTCAAACGGTTTGTGTATTACACACGACACGACCGACGATGAGTTCCGTTCCGAAGCTTTCTCACTCTCTCCTTCGCTTTGGACCGTGTCGTAAAGTTATCTCATTGTGGAAAAAGGCTACGCTACGCTACGGGGAATGCGTGTGTATGCGAAAGGCGAATCCTGCAAACGCGATTCCTGATTGGGCCCAGCTGGAGCTGTGTGTTTGTGTCCTGTTTGCTCGCCACGCGAGCCGAGGCTCGCTCAATGCGCTGCGCAACGCAACGCTACTATCTTTGTTGTATGTATTGCCTCGTTCGTTGGTTTTGACTTGTTGAGTTGAGTGTCGAATCGGCCGAATCCCCGTTTTAGTTTAGGGGGTTGTTTGCTCGCGTGAACGGTGCAAGGGAAGTCAAAAAGTTAAACCCAAAGCAAGGTTTTAGTTGGGTTTGTGCCGCGGTTTGAGTAACAACGTTTTCCGCATTAGCTCCCGGTCTTCGTTGTTCCGGTTTCCTGAAAAAGGACTTTTATTGCATTTACTTGACTGCTTTGATTGCACAAGAAAAAAGTGAACCCACGATTTTGTTATCGGTTTTTTTTCCTGGTGATAAAAAGAGTAATAAAACGGGAAGTTTTGTGTCGAGTGCGGACAGATCCTTTGGAGACTGAGCGTGATTTTATTGTTCGCGTTGTAGAGAATCTCTTTTGCCGTTCTGTGCCAGATTGGAGAAAAGAGAAGATTAGCATATCGGTTAATTTTTTTTTTTCGGTGATCTCAATAATCGCAAACAACAGTTAAGCCAAGGATTTGAGTGAGTGAGAATCGTCGTAAAAGCAAGCAGTGATTCATAGCAAAAGTTTTGACAAACCAACCAAGAGTAAAGTGCCTAATTTTACCGTCAAAGTTAGCATATCAAAATCGACCAAGTGTAAAGTGCTAATTTGTCGCTTCAGGCAAAAAGGGGCAAGAAAGGCCTACTAATTGCAAGTCCACACACTGCTCAAGTACTGGTGTTGTCGAGAGCAAAAGTCGTTGCGGAAGGGGCCAGGGAAATGTTTTTATCGCCAAACGCCGTCTGAGGAAGTTAGCCAGTCAGCCTGCAAAGGAATGTACAACCACAGCACTTATACCCAGACGCTGCTGTGCTAGAGCAATTGCCGTGAAGAAACACATTGCCGTTAAAAGTATTGTTATAAACCAACAGCAGTAACAACAACAAAACCAGGGGGCGAAAATCAGTGTGTCCTCTGTGAGTGAGAGTGTTATTTTCCTTCTACCCTAGCGCCCCGTCGTATTTAGTTGTGCGCGGACTGTGCGGTGAAAAATATACTAAGTCCAAGTTAAGTGTGAACGACTACTACCAGTACTAGTGCCCACGCATACAGCTGAATTGCGAGCTGCTTATAACAACACCAACAAATAACAGTGACGAACGGGCCAAATCCCCAAGTAGGCGACACCAAACGACACGATAGCACACAGGAGGAGGCCAAAAAGGAAGAAACCTCCTGCGCGACTCGTGGTGAGTTAGCAGAACACTTCTACCGCGAGTGGAGCTCGGCTCGCCTGAAAAAAAAAATCTGGTTGAATTTGAATCCCTCAACAAACTTGTGGCTGGAATGGAGAGGCAACAGCAGCAGCAAAATGTAAAATAGAGGTACGTGGCACACGATTTTTGCTTTCATTAAAATAAATAACGATACTAGTGAGTGAGCTAGGAAAGGAAGGAGGCGTTCGGCGTAGTCGACGTTGTCGTCGTCGTTCTGCGCAGGAGAGTAGTAGATTCGTTAGCGTTTTCCATCACACATTTTTACCGATGATGATGATGATGATGATGATGGCAGCAAACCGCAAGGAAGGATTTGCATATGTTTTCAATTTACATAGCTTGCTAGATTGAGGAAGAAGTTTTGTTGCCGTTCGTGGTTGCAGAGAAAAATGCAACTTCAGACAACAAAAATGGATGTTCCTCCTGAAAATGAGCAACGGAAGTGCGTTGTAATTTGAATATTAGTTTTTTTGGGATTGATTCAAATTATGGAAATCCTTGCAATTGTTATTATTCGAAACTAAAATTGGTAGTTACCGTACAACCGTACCAAAAAAACCGTCTCAATTTCTTCTGTTTCCATATTGAAAATTTGAAAAATATAATTTTTCAACTTTCTAAACTTTCCTGACGGATTCAAAGGAGCTTTGAGAATTTTCCACGGAGGAAAAGGGATGAATAACACGAGAGTGTTCAAATCCTAGCAAAACAAACAAAAAAATGAGAATTTTCAAACTTAAATTTGAATTTTTGGTATGTTTTTTTTTAAATTGTTAATTCCGGTTGAAACAGTCATACCTATTTCTTTTTTGTGTTGTTATTTTATTCGTCCTTTGTCATTTTGGTTCATTCTACTTTTGACGATTTCATGTTTTTTGTTTCTTTACTTTTGAGTCTTCTTAAAGACAATTTAGGACATTCTTTCTTTTTTTCTAATGTACAAATTCTATTTATTTATTTTTTGTCACTCATGTCAACTTTCATGTTGTTTTTGTGATGTTGCTGGAAAAACAGCAAACGTTAATGCAGGTTTCCAGCAATTCAAATTGCTGGAAAATCAGCAATCCAGATTGCTGGAAGCCAGCAAATTTCTTTCAAAACAACCGGCTGTATTTAGTACCAAATTTATATTCCAATTCAAATTAAATATTGATTACTGCCTGAGCGTATAATGAGCAATGAAAAAGAATTTATTTCTTTCATTTTAAAATTATGTTTGCATATATTTCTAAGAACTTATTTTTTTTAAATTTTCCAACACCGGCTCTGGGGTGGCAGCTTTGTGCCAAAGTGTTGATCATTCGCCACCTGAGAAAAGATTTCTGATTAGTATCTTTTATGAAATCTGTCCAATAAAAACTCACCCTTGACTCATGTCTGGTTGCTAGAATATAGAGGAAAATAAAAATAATTATATTAATCTAACCAAAATTCGTAAAATAGAGTCTCACCTTGCTTCAGCGTACGAAAACAAACAAACTCCAATGTGACAACTTGATTGCTGATTATCCAGCAAACTAGATCAATTGCTGGGAAGGCCAGCAATTCGAAAACCGATTGCTGATTTTCAGCAAAAATGACAAGAACACAACCGATTGCTGAAAAATTCAGCAATTCGGAAACCGATTGCTGGTTTCCAGCAAACATTTGGATTGCTGAACGTTTCCAGCATTTTTTTTGCTGGAAACCGAGGCAAAAATTTACTGTGTATATAAGTTGTATTCTAAATTAAGGCTATTTTTGATTATGATTTCTTTTTTCTGAAGCATGACCTTCAAAAATACTCAAAGTTTTGTATTTGCTCGAATTCATGACAAGTTAAGCGAATTGTCCTCCTTAGGCACAAAACAACACATTTTACTTTACACTCCATCACAATTTTGGCGTAATGATACAATTCTAGGTTTAACAAAAACAGAGTTTAAACTTTGCGGGACCTATTGAAGTGCTATGAAGGGAAAACGTTCGCATTTGGACCCTTTTATCAAGGGTCAATAACTTTTCTCCATGTAAAGATTATAGGAACCAACTTTCCGGAAATCGATCACAATCAGCAAAGTAGCAAGATAAGTCTTACCACGATCGATCGAGTTCTAAATCATAGAAAACCAATTGTGTATTGCTGCTAGCTCCATCCCCATACGTAGGTACATTTCTCCTCGGTCCGGAACCAATCAACCCAAAACTTCAATCAAAGAGTTTAATGACTCGAAAAAACCGCAACGTGAAGCAAAATCGAAAACTCCCAACCGACCTCCACTCAGTGCCGATCGAGGAACCCCCTTACCCCTCAGGGGGAGTCTCTAGTGTAGTTGAAATAGTTCATTGAGAGTAGCTAGGTACTCGACACAGTCTGTTTTTTCTTTCCTCTACATTTTTTTTTTTGGTTTCGTTTGGTTTTGGTTTTCTGTTGAAGCCAAACACACAACAGCACCAGACCCTGGTTTTGCTGCTCTCTAGGATTGGAAAGATTGAAAAAACTATCCAAAGTCCGACAGCAGGAGGAGGAGCGATCGGAGAAGCAGAAGCAGTGGAGGCAAAAATAGAAAATTGCATGCTTTATCACCGACCGTCTTTTCCGATCCGAGTCGAGTTTGTTTCCCGGAGGTTTTTCTGCTTTCCATTCGATTCCTTTTTTGCTTTTCTGTTGCTGCTGCTGGTTGCCTGATCGACCAACCATCAGACCTCAGAGGGTGGCAAAAGGCAAGCGGGTCGGGTCTATGGCCGGGGCACACCGAGAAATGGAGTTTCTCCTTTTTTCCTGTGAGACCTCCTCCTTCTAGTGGCTCTATGGCTTGGCTTTGCTAGGCTAGGAGGTTTGCGGTGGCCAATTCAGTTGGAGCTGGCCGAGATTGTCTGCTGCTGCTCGGTTGTTTGTTGGAGTGTGGAGTACTGACTCCATGTTGAGTGAGCTACACTCCGCTGTAAGCGGTGATTGACCTCCATTGCCGGTTGCCTTTTTCTCTCTCCTTCTTCTTTTCCCACACACAGACACAAACATACACTCCTTTTCCTGTGTCTAGCTAGCTCGTCCGACTTCGAGTCCATCCATCGTAACAACTTCTTCAGCTACTTGCTACGGCATTGCTATCCACTGCTTGCTAGGTTCTTCTATGCTTCTTTCCTCGCCACAAACACCGAACGTCCGTGTTGCGTTCCCCCGCTTGCTTGGCTATTATCTATTTTCTGCTTCAACGATTTCGTCACAGTGTTGTTGTTTTTGCTGCTGCTCCTGCCTTTCTCCTTCTCTAGGTTTCCCAATCCTAGTAGTCCGTGGAACCGCGGAACCAATGTTGAGGAATTCGGATACCAACTTCACGATTTAGGACGCGGGTAGAGGGAGCAGCAATTGTTCGGATGTGAACTGTCTGAAAAAATCCACGTTCACTGTCCTATAGAATTGGTCGCCCCAATAATAAGTGTCGTCGTCGTCCAAACAGTATCGATCCGGGCATCTCTCTTGATCATAATTGAATGGACACGCATTTTTCAATGTGCCAGAGTTGACCGACTGTTGCCGATGCTGATACCGATCATCGTCATCCGACAAAAAAAAACCGACGAAAAATGATCGACATAATAGCAGTTGGAGTTGGAGCCAACGAGCAGCAGATTGAAAGTGGAAAATCGAATTAATCTAACTGTATAATTGACCAAGTTAGGCCACTTTATTGCGCACGGCGGCAGCAGCACCGGATCGCTTGCGGTTGATTGGGTAAAAAGCCAGAGTCGACGTTTCTTTATGGTTCGGTTGCCCGGTTGATTCACACAGAGCATTCGGGGGTATTGTCTCCTGCCCCGAAACCGAACGGATTTTTCCAAAGCTGTTCTAATTTTTATTTATGGGTTTATATATATTTTTTTCTCGGTCTCTCTCGAGTTGTTGTTGGTCACATTACTTTACTTTCGGTCGCTGGTGACGGTATGAGAAACCAGCTGATTATCCACCCCGATGTCTAATGGGTTGGTTTGATTTGGAACTTGATTAAGGCTTTTGTTTCGGGGCTTGAGGCTAACTCGATAGACGGAGTGTGAGCAGCAATCCTGCTGCCACCGAAAGAAACAATTGGACTGTCGATTGACCAACGTTCCACGCCGTTTGAATGGCGTTACGATTGGTTGTTTTTTTTTTCTTCTGTTGTCGAAATCGGATCAATCGCTGTAGAGTTACAGTTACAAGGTCTAATAGTCCTACCAATTATTCTGTTTTTGGAGAGATCTTGTTGTCTGGAAATTAAGTACTTTAAACTAAAGACACTGGACATTAAAAAAAATTTTTTTGGAGATATACCAATTTTGTTCCTAAGAACCCCATAATTCTATTAGATAATTGATTACAAGAACCAGTCCCAATCCGGATTCTGTAATTGTGTCAGCGTTCGACTTTTGCGAAGCAATAGGTCAAGTTCTTAAATTTGAACAATTCAGAAAAAAATATGAATTTTTCAGGGTTTTCGAGTGACAAGCCATAAATTCATTTTCGCGTGAAAAACTAAAATACTAATTTAAAGCCGCGGAATTTGGTATAGAAGATTGTACAAGCAACACAATCACACTTAGCAACTGTGCTTCACAATTATGAAATATTCGGTAAGAGACAGAGACATGCTTTAGTCTTTTTTTCTTTCGTTATATTGAGATAATTTTTCCTTTCAATAACTTTGAGACCCTCGTGCATTTTTCTGGTATGAAGTCTGGGTTCTGATTTTTCTGATATTTAGTCAAGGTTTGTGATAAAAAAAAATCTGGAAGTCTCTGAAGTTTGGAATAAAGTCTAGAAGACCACAGTAAAATCCAGAAAGTTGAAATCACTGCGTAGTGGCAGCTTTATCTCAGATTGTAAAGCCAATATTGATATTCTTTTACGTAAATTTACTCGTTTTCGGTGGTTTTGAGCAGAGTTCACGAAAGATATCATTACTTCTTTAAGAACTTGAAATTCTAATAAAATCAAAACTTTTTGGTTTGTGTTAAACTATCAAAAAAAAAAAACTTATTAAATCAATTTACTGTCCAGTAGCAAAACCTCGAGGGACGCAACTTATACGGTTTCGAAAATAGTTTTTCACTATTTACTGAATATTTAACTTTTGATAATCTAGAATTCATAATAGGTCAAGCGGGGGAAACTGCAGGAAACAAAAATTTTAATAGGGTGGCTACCATGTTGTTCATTTATAAGTGCACAAAATTTGGAAAAAGATACGAATTTTTTGTGGGATTTTATAATAACCGATCATAAGCAAGGTTGCCGAAATCACAGAAAATTCAGTAATTTCACAGAATTTTGAGCAAATTTTCATCACAGAAACTGTGAAACTAAACAGAACACAGAATTTTGAAATTTTCACAGATTTCACAGAATTTTAGAATTTTGGATCGATTTCCAAATTTATAATATTTTTGGCCAATACTAAATTAAGATTTCTTACTTCGAATTAGAAAAGTATGATAAGGTTGGTAATGGTAATTAATTTTGCCGAACTCAAATGGAAAATATACCCAATTTATCACGAATTCTGCTATGAATTTCAAGGAAATAGCATCACAGAAATCCATCACAAAATTTTTGGGTAAAATCACAGAAAGTCAGATTTTTTTTTCTGAAAAACACAGAATTTTATTCGGCAACCTTGATCATAAGTGTATGAGTGACAGAGATGCTAGCTGGTTTTGTCAAAAATCCCTTAAAAAAAGGATTTTTCAGGAAACCAAAAATTTTGCTTGAATTGCATAAATGAAGGCAAAATAATGATTCTGTAGACGCCTTATATTATGCAACAGAGACAAGAAGTGCCTCCTAGCCTGGCCTGCAGTTTATATGAAAAAACAACTTTGAAATATCATTTGAACCGAAGATTATTATCGGTTAAACTATTTTCTTTTAGATTTGTTCGATATCCTGATGATTTAACTATACATTAAATTACAATTTTGATATTTTTGGAAAATTAGGACATTTCAGTACATTTTAAAATGTACTGAATTGTCCTGATCATTTTAAAAAATCAAGACAGTTCAAGACAATTTAAAAAATCAGGACGGTTTCTCGAAAATCAGGACAAATCCTGATGTATTAGGACACCTGGCACCTCTGATGAGTGTCGGAATCACGTTTGAATAATTTGTTATCATCTGCTTTAAGAATTTATAACAAAAAAAAATCGAATTTTAAAAATAAATATTCCTTCTAAGAAAAGTTTTTAAAATTTCGATTTAGATTTTAAATTTAAATTTCGGATTAAAATATACATTTTCGAGCTCGGATTGAAAATTCAGATTCATAACTTAGCCACAATATATGCCAAATCCAGTACTCAGAACGTAAGCTCTAAAAACACATCACTATTATAGACGAGAATCTAAATAAAATTACAGAATACATACTTCATAAGTATAAGATTCGACGCAATCAGTAGTTTGAACTAAAATCAAAATTCGAATCCTAAAATCAAATTCAAAGTTAATTTCTGATTTATGAATCAGTAATTCAAAACCAAATTCATCGATCATGGAGCTTAAACCTGAAATTTTCCAAGTATCACAATCCCCATTTTTTGCTCAATGAAATGTGTGCTTTGCATTTGCATCTGCTAATACTTTATTTTCTTAAAAAATGTCAAGAAATATCACCGTAATCTGAATAAGTTTCAAGTCTTATCGTACTTTCGAAGCCCGATAAACATTATTATTAGTGTATTTTTAAACCGAAAAAACTACAAAATCTCAATCGAGAAACCGGGAATTTGAAAATGAAAACTCGCTAGCCACCCTGTATAACTCACCTTTTTGGAGAAGTTATGTTGCACTCTGTTTTCCTAGCATTTGACTCTATTCCGAAACCTCTTAAGAGCTTAAATCAGCTAGATCTGTGGATTGAACTACGTGAAAACGTTCTTAAAAGTCGGACATGCAGGAATCCCGCAAAATGAGACTTAGTATCCTCAAGTTCTTGATGAAATTTATGGATTCTTCAAATAAATTCGGGCAAAATCCGGGCTGTTTTCCACAAAATTCGGGCATCTGGGCCAGGTCGGACTTGTCTCGAATTTTTATCTGAATATCCGGACAAGCTCAGATAAATCCGAGTAATCTGAAATGCTTACTCTAATAGACTGAGTCGATTTTTGGTCATTTTTGAATTTCTCAATCCCTGGAGTCTTAAAATTTTCGTTTTGGTTTTAAACTTATCTATAAAGAATCCAGAATTTATCCAGAATCCACAATCCATCCAGAAATATTAAGTAACATTTACATGAGTAAATTTAATTGAACTTTCAGGTTTGTATGGGAAAATAGAATATTTTGTACTGAAAAATCAACATCATTTTTGTTTCTTGTGTAGAATCGAACCTTCTGTGTTTTTGTGTCAATTTATAAATTCTCTAAAGAAAATTTTCATCTGAACAACTTTGTCGAAGACCGTAACTTTGCAACTTATTAGGTAAGAAAGTTATTAGCTGTTTAACAGAGATGTGTTGTTTGGCATTGAAAAATAATAAATTCAATTGACATCACTGCTTGTGCCTTGTGAAGGATTGCATGAAAAGTAGTCACGCAATACCTAGCTTGGTAACCAGCAGAGATGTCAATTGATTTTTTGTCGTTTAATGCCAAAATACATATCCCTGTCAAACAGCTAATAACTTTCGTTCCTAATAAGATACGAAGTTACAGTCTTGGACAAAGTTGTTCAGCGGAAAATTTTCTTTAAAGAATTTATAAATTGGCACAAAAACCATTAGAACAGAAGAAACGAAAACGATTTTTCAGTATTAAATATTCAATTTTCCCATACAAACCTAAAAATTCAAATTTACTCATGTAAACGTCACATAAAAATTCTGCCAAAAATCGCGGACGAGTTTTGAACCAAAAGAAAGCTTTTAAGACTCCAGAGTTTAAGAAATTCAAAAATGATTTTTGTTTTTTTTTTCTATTTTATTGAAAGAATCATGCAAAGGATGAATAGTTTTCTTCTCAGCTTTGATTATAGAACTTGAAAGTGTGGATAAGAACTTAAATTTTGAGCTAAATAGAATGCTATTCAGCCTCGAGCAGGGCTGAGTAAGCTTTTAAGAGCCTGTTTCTGGAACTTTTAGTTGCTTGGGGTGTCTTGATACATAAACAAAATTAGCAAAATATCTGCGCTGCGCGGCACAAGTTAAAAAAAAAAAATTTTAAATATGGCAAAAATTGAGATTTTCTTCTTTGCAAGTTTTCAACATCGTCGTATGATCAAAATTTCGATGAAAAAGAGTGAAAATACTCCTGAAAAACGTCTTTTATTCAGTGTTTTTTATCTAAAAATATCAGTTTAACCCAGAGGAGTCCATTCCCTGGAAAAATCTAGGAATTAATGACGACCCGGGGGCGAAAAAAACACTCGATCCTCGCGTGATCACGGACGAAATTGTCCTCATCGGTCGCGGTCGCTACCCCTTGTAGCCCGAACGAACAGAAATATAATTCCTGGCGCTTTTTATCCATCAATTCTAAGAATGTTACTCCAGTCGCAGTCCTATACTCATCGTCGAAGCAAACAGTCGGCCACAATCGGTTTTCCCCGCATCTAACCGATTTTATGACTTCTACCGCGCGGCCAACACCCTAACCTCAACGCCAGCTCCACATCTCCCCATTCATTGCTAGTGGGTAGGACAGAAACACCGAAACAGAGATTATTGCTGACGTAACCGCGTTCATCGCTAAGTAAGAACGCGAACCGCTCTTTGAACACATACACAAGCTCCACTCGCGTCGCGAGACTCGCGAGGAGCAGCGCCGTGATTCCAAAAAAAAACAGCCGATCCCTTTCCAAGCACGGAGTGCTTGAAAAGAGCTGAGCGTACTCCCGAATAGCCTCGCGCGCGACGTCGCGGACGCGTTTCTCTCGCGTTGCGCTATGCTAGCTGTTTGTATGGGTGTGGATCCCATTTCTTTGCTTTGAAAGAAGTAGATAGAAGGAAAAAAATCGGTGATCCTCCTCGGCCTGACTTATTGACTCCGGCTTTCTTACGGATCTGTGTGTGCGAGAGTTCCTTGATTCCTCTCGCGATCCGAAGGAAGAGGCATAATTGGCGACGAGGTCGGTCGGAAACGATGGAGTGGTGGAGTAGTGTTTAGGAATTCTTTCACAATCTCGGCCTGGCTGGCTTGCGGCCGCTCTACCGCCAGACCCCATCCACAGTGAAGTGCGGAACGGCGGAACGGAATGATGTGAGTCCGCGTTCGTCTGCGTCGCGATCTGCTGCTGTGAAAATACAGAGGAACCGAAGGAAGAATTTCAGTATTCAGAAGGATTCAGAAGAAGTGCGCAAATAGAATCGACCAAACGGTCTCCAAGTTTTAAGTCGGGGAAACGCGATATCCGGCCGGCCATTTCGTCGTAGAAACATCGATTGGTGAAAATCTTTGTGTGGTGCTCTGTGCTATGTCGTATTGCAACTCGAACAGGGACTAAACGCGGATTCGATTCTAAAATAAGCACACGAAACGGAACGGACGAACGGCGATTTCACGTTCTTTTTGTTCCTACTGTGAGTGTGTTAGTGGTTCTGAGAAGGTGCTTCCAAGGACAAAAAAAGGACATCCACAAGGATTGAATATCGTCAGAGTGGCTTTTTTTTTGTTGGATGATATCGATTGGAGCCGAACCGGTCCCGGCGATGTGCTGAAACCCGTCAAGTGAGTTTCGTTTGTTGGGTGGGGATTTTCGCAGAATCGTAAATCGGCGAGGACTCTGCACATAAGGATTCAATCCAATTAAGGAGTGTGGAGCAGTGGACAGAACAGGAAAAATTTCAAGGATATCAGCTTTTAGGCTTGCCTGTTGGTGGACACGTTTTCGAGTCACACCGTTGTTGTTTGTTTACCCAAAGGGTATTTTATTTTCCCATAATTCTTCTGAGTCAGTGGAGAACGGATTAAAATTTACAACATTCCTTCGTCCTACTCGGACTAATGTCTCTCCTCTAAAATTAACATCCTGATTCGAACCGAGCTTGGTCGTAAAAAAAGGCGAAGACTCTGAACAAGTTGAAGGAGATGCGAGGAAAAACGCGAGGATAAATAAATAAAGTCGAAATTAAACTTCTTAGCATCAGCTTCTTCGTTGAGTCTGCTCCAATGAACATCACGCTTCTCGATGTCGTCCTCCTTCATTCCCAGTCTATTCTTACTGCTAAGGCGACTTCTCAATTGAGCTGAGAATTTTATTCCTCTTGCCTGTTTGCTGTCTTCATAAAGATGTGAATTTATTCTCAAGGACTTTGTGTGGTTTGACTTTACGTGGGTTTGCGGTTTGGCTGCAGCATTTCGGAGGTTTTTTTTTCGGTTTCGTAAATATTTAGCAACGACCATCAGTCGTTCTCTGATAAGGATACCCACAATTCAAATTATTCGTCAATGCTAGATTCCATTGACCACACTTGGTATAAGCAAACTTTTTTCGATGGATTCCGGATACCGAAATTTAGGAAATAGGACACAGCGCCACGCTTTGATTGCAAACTCTCCTCCCAAATAATAAAAGCCCATCTAATGAAGCTCGGAAGGGCAATTACCGATTTCCGAGACACCGAAAACCGTTACATCCGAATTTTGTTCGTTCATAGACCCTGTGAGACCCTGTGGCTGGGATTCGACATGACGATGGCCGGCGACGACGTGAGGAATAGCGAAGGAAATCAAACCAAAAAAAAAATAACAGCTCTACGCTGCTTGCAGCAGCAAAACGCTAAAGGAAAACTTCCGAATTACAGTTATCCACCACAACCTTCCGAGCTGAGTTGAGCCGAGCCAAGCCGAGTCGAGGCAGCTTCCTAATTCCCCGCGCACGCTTTTTTCTGTTGCTCCTGCTCCATAACCCCACTTTTTCCCCTTTCTTCTATTGCGCGCTTGAAGTGTCTGTGAGCCAAGCTCTAGTTTATAAGAAGCGATAGTTTCTCAACCATTTGGCCGTAACGCCCCACGGGGCGAAAGGATGATGGCGTACCAACTTCAACCAACGATCCAAACAGCAGTGCTGGCTGAGAAGAGATCATAGAGCAAAACTGATGGTCGTGTTCCGATTTACTGCTGCTGCCTTTCATTGGTGGAAGCAGGAGAGGGGGGGCTCCTCCGTTCCGAAATGGGGCAAAGCAGACAGGAAAAACTCCTAGCTTCATCACCGCCAGAAGAAGTGAACTGAAGTGAAGTGGAGCAACCGAGCGAGGGAAGGAAAACACAATCCTCCCAACCAAACCGACAACAACCCCTCGGAAGAAGCTAGTGTAGTGTAGCAGCGATTTGCTGCTGGGAACCAGCAGCACAAGAAACGCGACTCGACAAAATGAGATTATTATTTTCTCATGATTTTTCCCCCTTCTCTCCTTTTGGCTTTTGCCTTTATTCTACGGATGGATGGGGTGATCTTCCTCCTTTCGCGGCTAGGCGAATATCGTGGATGGATCACACGCTCTCCCCTCGCGTAATCTACTTGTTTCGTCCCGTTCGTCTTGACACCTAAATGAGTCCAAAGAAAGAAAAATTGTAGTGGAACCGTTTGTGGTGGATGGGGGAAAAGTTCCTTCACAGAAAGAAGCCTGCTGCTTCTTTTTCCTTTCATCTAGTCGGTGAGATTTCCTCTCAAGCTCAAGGAAGAGATCGTTTCCTATTGAGTTCGGAATTGCTGGTACCTACGTCTTTCGATGTTTGCGTGTCTGGTCTACTGCTTTGGCTTCGGGAGTCTGGAGGTAATTATACGTAAGTTGTTCTTGGAGTACTTTGGAGCTTCAACACCTTAAAAAGAGGTAAGAGTTGTAACTTCAAAATATGGGAAAGTCGTCTATGGCCGGACAGCAGTGATATCCAAGGAAAATTAAAAAAGGTAGTGTTATGGCAGCCCTGCTCTAATATTGGTACAGACTGCGACGTCACAATCACGAAAAATTTGCTAATTTACTAGGAAACTTGCCTTTTTAGATGATAATTCGAGGAATCTGCTGGAAATTTTTCAATTTGAAGGCACATTATTCGAGTAAGATTCTTGTTCTTCGAGATCGGTACTAAAAAAGTGGGATTTTCATGAACTAGACTAACAAAAATCGAAAAATTTCCCATCTTTAATTTGCAAAACTCTAGAATGAGTTTAAAACCTACCATGAAAAATATTCAAAATCTAACGGTTTTTAAAAACAACATTACCTTTTAGTTTTCGTTATAACAGGACCATTTTAATTTAGACAAACACCATAAATACGGTTTTATGTTCTGAAATGGTGATAAAATGCAACAATAGAAACAAAAGTTTTTGGGAAAAAAATTTAAAGTACCAAAAATGACAAAAAGATGAAAAATTCAAAAAGTTAAAATACAAATTCAAACAAAAGACTGAAAATGACAAAAAACAACTAAAAAATGATGAAGAACGACAAAATCAGCAAATATGACTAATGAAAACAAACAATATAAACAAAATAAGAAAAGTGCAAAATGCATCAAAAACATGATGAAAAAAATTTGAAATAACTACAAATGGTCGGAAATTGACTAAAAATAAAGTTTTTGATAATAATTTTAGTTATTTTGTAAAACAAAACTGAAAAAAGTTGAGAAAAAAAAACGGTTCGATTTTGGCAACATTCGATTTTGGCAACACAAAATGTACGGGCGTGTTGCCAAAATCGAACGGGGTCTGTAATAAAATCTAGAAAATCTTCAAAAAAAGGGATGAATCTTAAAGGATGAAAATCTCGAAAAAAAAACAATTCTTCAAAGAACCAACACACATCATAGCATTATCAAATAGAGGCCATACAACACAATTAAAATGTATTTGGAATTCATTTTCGTTCTAAAATGTGTTTTACTTTGAAATTTTTGTATAAAAAAAATCCAATATGGCTCTCTACACTACTTTGTTTAAATATTCCTTGAGTTAGTACCTGAAAACCGAGAAATCCCAATAATATTTAAAACATCATCAGAAAAAGCTAATGGCAACCTCAGATGGTGTTCAATTCTTGGCAACCCTGTCTTTAAAGACAAATAAACAATAGGTCATGTTGGGGAACATGCGCCACCTAAGCGAATTGCTGATTTGCGATTTATTTCACATACAATTTGTGTAAAAAAACGAGTGTAATCGATGAAGAAAAGTGTTTTCTACAAATGCCTATGATTTTTTTTAAACACAAATTCCTTTAGTTGCTTCAAAAACTAGGTTTTTTTTAAACCATATTCAAAACAACAGAACAAAACTGTGTTGCAAATGCGCGCCGATGTGTATTCAATACGCGCCTAGCAGACAAATACACCAATACTTACAGACACTTTGACTGAAAAGAAAATCAAAATGGACTTATCTTAATTTAAAAAAAAATTAAAAGCAGGTTTTCTCGGCTGAACTAAAGCTCAAAATATGATTTTTGACTTTTGATTCACTTTCAATGAAAATTGGCCGTTTTGAAAATTAATGGTTTTTTCAGCGATTGGCGCGTTATAACGAGCGCATGGGCCATGATAAAACATACCTATAAAATGCATACCTTAGCGAGTTTAGAGTATGATTTTTCTAGCAAAAAAATATAATTTAGATTCTCCTCTATCGATGTGTCAGAAAATATTGTCTTAATCATTTTTCTCTGCTTGGTGTTTATTGAAAGTGTTTTAAAATTCACACCGAAATGAAGAAAAACCTAAATTGTGAAATTTTTAAGACTCAGGGGTATTTTAAGAAAAAAAAATCATGTTTGCCATGGCCTATCACAGCATTTAAAAAAAATGGTAATATTGTGCAGGTTTAAAATGTTACAGATTCTTCAAAACACGAGTGGCGCGCATTAGCAACATGGGGCGTTATATGAACTCTCCCCCTTATTGCTATTGATTTTTCATTATGTTCAGGGGTGCCAGCCAAGTGCGTTGATATTTCGGAATTATTATATTATTTTTAAAGATCATGCAATAATGATTGATAAATGTTTTCATGAGTTCAGAGATTTTGCAACTTGCCAATTGATTGGTTGATTTTTTTTGCATCCCTTTAGGTAAGTTAGAAACAACTCTTTTTTTAACTGTCAAGCAGTATATGGACAATTTTTTAAGGTGTTTTGAAATAACTTTAAAAGTCCATTAGCTAGCATCACTGTTGAGGCCCCCAGCAAATTGAATTGCGAGGTTATGGTTGAGGCCAATTTGCCTCTCAAAAAAGCTTGCCAGTTTACCCGGTTTTATCCTGGTTTGCCCGAATATTTAATACAAAATTTGGAAAAAGTCCGATCCGGCCCGGTTGCCCGAATTTCATTGAAAAAAGCCCGGATTTTGCTCGGATTTATTCACTTTTTTTGCAAATCGAACAAAAAAAAACAAATTGTATTTGTATTTTTTTTTTTAATTATACGTGCAAAACAATGTTTTCTGACAAGTTTTAAAAAATCATTGAAGGTTTTTTTCGGAAGCCTAAAACACGATTCGAAATCTGCTGATAAGTTTTTACGAAAAAAATTTTTTTTTCACGTTTTCTTTAGATTTTTATGAGAAATATATCTGGGTGTTGACCAAATTTGCCTATATTTTTGCCTGGATTTACAATCATAAGCCCTGATTTTTCCAGGTTCTTCGATAAAATTGCCTGGATACATGTTTAAAAAATTCTGGCAACCTTACACTAAAACTAACGTCCGTTTATACTCTTTTGGAAACGATACTCATCTTATAGATTTCATTAACAGACTCTTAACCTGAGATCAACCTACGGGAATATCAAATAAATGAAATTTCAGACAACAACCAAGTTCATATTTAAGGACTGTTGCTCAATTTGTACAAAACTTCTTGATGTAAATTTTTCTCCATAGATGAGTTTATAGTAAGGTTGTCAGATGGCCCGGTTTTATCCTGGTTTGCCCGAATATTAAATACAAAATTTGGAGAAAGTCCGGTCTGGCCCGGTTGCCCGAATTTAATTGAAAAAAAGCCCGGATTTTGCTCGGATTTATACACCTTTTTTGCAAATCAAACAAAAGAAACAAAATGTTTTGTATTTTTTTTTATTTATGCGTTTAAAACGAAGTTCTCTGAGCAAGTTTTATAAAATTAATCATGGATGGTTTTTTGGAAGCCTGAAATCTGCTGACAAGTTTTGACGGAAAAAAAATATTGTTTAACTTTTTTTTTAGATTTTTTATGAGCAATTTCTGGGTTTTGACCAAATTTGCCTGGAGTTTTGGTTGACAATCAAAAGCCCGGGTTTTGTCAGGATTTTAGCTCAAATTGCCTGGATTTATCCGGCCCTGATACATGCTGAAAAAATTCTTTCATGCTTACACTAAAACTAACTTGCGCATATACTCTGGGAAGGCTACTCATCTTTTCGATTGCATTAACAGACTTTTAACCTGAGATAATTCTACGGAAATTTCTAAACAGATGAAATTTATCACCCTAACAGTCTAGTTCATATTCAAAGACTGTTTCTCAATTTGTACAAAAATTGTTAATGTAATTTTTTCTCCGTTGATGAATTTATAGACTTGAAGGACGAAGACAAAGTCCTTTGGGTTGAACCAAGTTATCGGGTCTTACATCTACCCATCTCTATGGAAAATCTACGCTATACGACTTTTAGTATTAACTTGGCTGAATGCCTGCAGATAGTGGCCTAGAGAATAGCATCCTTGTCTTCTAAGCCAATGGTCATGAGATCGAATCCCAGTCGTGAAATAACCTGGCACACATAGTGTGATGAAGATTGGCGGTTTTAGCATTAGTGAAATGCTAGCCGGATATTCCTTGGAATTGTACGCCTCAATGATGCAGCACATGCATGTGGATGGATCTTTTCAAGGGAACTTTGATATCCTTCCTAGATATGTGTGTGCTCGTAGTGCTACCGGTAAACAACTGCAATTTCAACCAATAGTGCAGGGGTGTCAATTAGCATTGTAATGTAAAAATAGTAACGCGAGGTAATGCCACAATAGATCTACTAAATGGTCGCAGTGAACTCTCTTCCTAGCAGGCAAAAACTTAGATAAACTTCTACAAATGTGAGAATTGTGATGTTGAGCGAACTATTGTAAATTTCAACTGAATAACCGGTAATTTTACCGGATTACTTTGACATTTCGCTTCTGTTTATCGAACTATCGGTAATTTGTTTTATTTTAATGCCGGTAATCTAACCGCGCCACTGCAGATTTCAACAATAAATTGCAATTCTCAGATTCCATCTGTAAAAATTTATACATAATTTGAACCACAGTTTTGGTAGTTTTTTACCAAAATATCGATAGTTGTCACTGTCAATAAAATTATTTTGATTTGTAGGTGTATCAGTATCCCAGCAAACATATAATCGCAATTCCTAGCAAACAAGTCGTCAAAATTGTAAATTGAAGTCGGTTTCAATCGGATATCATAGAAAGTCAGCCATGTTTGCAGATTCTGAAGTCGATTTCGCTCATTTTGTTGCCAATGTTGCAGGGTTGCTAATGTGCCTGATTTTTCAAGATTTGCCTAACCTCCGTTTTTCCCTGATTTTTGGAAATAATCCTGATTTTTCCTGTTTTTTGTTAAAATGATGAAAAATGGGTAGTACGGAACTTCATAAAGGCATTGGCAGAGGTCGAAATGTGGACTGACGACCAAAAAAAGGGTCCTCACTTCGACCGGTTTCTGGTAAACCATGCATCCTGATTTTTATTTCTCATGTCCCTGAATTTTGAAAAATAATGTTGGCAACCCTGGCTACAGCATAAACAACCGCAGCGAGACCGACCGGACGAATAAGGAATAAGCAGAGATGCTAATGTGCCTGATTTTTCGGAATCTTCCTGATTTTTAGAGGCTTAGCCTGACAACCTGATACAACGACATTGTATTTCCCTAATTTTTGAAAACAAGTCTGATTTTGCCTGATTTTTGTGAATGTGATGAAACATTTATAGTAAACAACTGCATTAGATACTGTTCTTTCCGGATATATTTCGGATGGGAAATGGACAAGACACCTTCACTTGACGACTTAAACTTAAGAGAATATTTTATGAAGGATTAATCACCGTAATTTATATTTGTAGATTTAATTTATCGGCCTAACGGTGAAAGAAGAATATTTTCTTGGCTTTTTATAACGAATTCAGTTTTTACCGCGCAAATGTTAGCAAATAAACAATATGCATAAGGTGTGAATAAGGTGTCGAATCAATGATGTCAACTTTCCAGATTTTGTCTGGATCTTCCAAATTTTTTGGACTTTTGTCAGACAGTTTTTCCGATTTCTAGACTCCCAGACAATTTCAGACTTTTGGATTTAGACATGAATTGCGAAGGTATATGCTGTTTTTGTGATTTTTAGACGGTCAGTCTGTAATGTATATGAAACGTATAACAAAGTTTTTGAGATTTACATATATTTACAAACTTTTCTGCTTTGATTGCTTTGGACACAAAAAGTGCTGTTTAACCTAAGGTTGCCAGATTGCCCGGATATTTGATACAAAAGTTGGGAACAGTCCGGCCCGGTCTGGTTGCTCGGATTTCATTGAAAAATGCTCGGATTATGGCCGGATTTTTTTCACTATATTTGACAAATCAAACAAAAAAAATTAATTGTGTGGTAATTTTTTTTCATTTAGCAACCAAAACCAGCACGTAGCAGACTTTGCAAAAATTAACATGAAAGATTTGTTCGAAGCCTATATTACGATTTAAAATCTGTTTATGAATTTTGATGAAAAAATAAATGGGTTTTGACAAAATTTGCCCGGATATTGCCCGGATTATTGGTCTTCAGTTTAGAAATGAAATGTCCGGATTTTGCCAGATTTTTATAGAAAATTGTCCGGTTTGTCCGGCCCGGATACGAACTGAAAAAAAAACAAAACTGGCAACCTTAGTTTAGCCCCCTGCAGAGATGATGAGAATGACTTGACTTTTGATAGGTTTGAGTTATTCAGGTTCTATCCGGGGGATTGAGATGGAGAGAGAAGATGCGGTCTATGATTGAAATTCTGGTAAATGTGGCTAATTCGGAGGATTGCAATAGGCATAATTCTTTGCATTTTAAATGGTAATGATCAAAATTCCACAACTGCTTCACAATTGGCATCAATTCGCACATTTTCTCTCTCCCTCTCAGCACTGGTTTCTGTTATTTTAACCTAAATTTATTCATTGTCCCGCACAATTGGCCACAATTTATCACAATTTCAATCATTTGCTGCACAATTTGTGTGATCAATGATATATCTTCTCTCTTTATCTCAGTGCCCGGGCTAACTGTGCAGGAAAATGAGTAAATTTCTGTTAAATGAGAGAAACCAGTGCTCAGAGAGAAAGAAAGGTGCGACTTGTTGCCAATCGTGCAGTAATTGTGGATTTTTTATCATTACCATTCCAAATACAAAGAATTCCCTCTCCAACTAATTCCCCCGGTTCTATAGGCAATTTTTTTTAACCATATTTCGTTGAAATGGTAAAACGAGATTTGAAAGGAAAAAATGGATTCGAGTGGTCTGTGGCGTAACCTGGATGGGAATCCAGTTTGAACTGAATAATAAAATAATTTAAAAAAAATGAAGACTGCAAATGAAGAATCGAACTACAAGAATTAAAATTTAAAAATTCAATGGCCAAAAATGTACAATTCCAATCAATAATGGAAAACGGATCAATGAATTCTCGATATTCCACGGCCAAAACCCACAAGTTGATGATGTTGAAGCCGATAAGCCAAAGCGCCAAGCGTTTGTCATCGACAAGCTGCTGCAAGCAAGTGCCGATCGCCTGTCGCATCAAGCGCCATCTGAATTAATGACGTAATTTGAATTACTAGTGCATCGCTGCCGCCGCCGCCTCGCGGTGTAGTTTCGGAAACGAGGCGGTGATGATGATGGTGGGCACTCCAGTTTTATGCCATTCCGGCCGGAGGTAACATCTACCCCTGCGTTCGTGCTCTCGCGGTTTCGTTTCGTGTTCACCTTTGCCATCATGTGTGAGTGGAGATGATATGATGATGGCGATGATAATGTGATGCTGATGCTGAGTTCTGGTTCCGTCCATCCGGGTTACATCACTGCGGGGCGTTGTAGTTGTTGTAGGTCGGCTCGCTCACTCGATTCAGGCCTTTTATCGCTTACGCTTGGTTTGGAACGAAAGAGAAGTTTGTGATCAAGTTGTTCGCATGTAGCGATGATGGGTTGCTAGGTGGATTGATCCAAGGCTCTTCCATCAGTGGCAGTATCAGCTTATGTGGGTGGTTCGCTCCCTCGTCTTCAACGAGATGTGAGTCGACGATTGTTCCGGAGTTCGCTCTGACTCCTGCCTGCTTAGTAGGTAAATACAACAAGCTGCGTGCTCGAAGGGGAACTTCGTCAAACGTCTCGAGCTTTCAGCTACTACACAACTAGTGACGGACAGGAGAATCATTTCCATGTGTAATTTTTTTTTCTGCCGTTCAATTGTTAGTTCGCTACCGTAGGTATGAGTTTGTACTTTTTTCTGCTTCACTCCTGGGAAGTTACTATACATACATGTCTACATACATATGTGTAGAATAGCAGTAATTACTATTCATAAGTAGAGGAAAGATATTTTTTCCTCCCTATACTGATTGTTCAGCTTCTGTGTGGTTTCCAATAATTTCGGATATCAGCGGCTATAAGGGGTTGCGTGGGCTGGAGCAATTCTCTAATCCCACGGGAATTTCCTAGGAAAATGTCCCGAGCCGAGCGACCGCTCAAAGGCTATTGGCGGTGATTGCGAAATGATGCTGATTGGTGTGACAGCTGGGTAGTTTACGGCTATATTTGTTACATTGGAGAAAAATCTGGACTTTAAATTGAGGAATAGACTCTGAGTCAAATGATTTCAGGTCAATATTATGTTCCTGAGTAAAATTTAAGGTTCACAGATTTTGTGAGTTCAGGATTGTTTAATCCTTTTTCTTAACAGCTGCAACTTGGGTTGGCAAAATAAGTCAAAGTGAGAACAAAGGTTGACTTAATTTTTTTTCAGAGATTCTATTTGGTTTGTTGGAGAAATACTTCGAAAAACAGAGCAATAATGCATTTGATTACTCTCTCGATTTTCGATGTCTGCGATTCTGTATTTTAAACGATCGTGTAAAAAGACAATCTCAATTCGCAATACGTATTTTGTAAATTTTGTGTAAGTGTTCATTCAGACCCCAATTAACCTAGCAAATTTAAACAGTAAGGAAGCTATCTTACGGCTTTGGTCTTTCTTTAGTTTTAACAGAAATAAAAACAAAGTGACAAAACTTAGGGAAAAAATAATCAAATCCAATGTTTCAATCCATTTATAATAATTTATTTGCATTGTTCGAAGATATTTATAGAATCTGTAGCGAAACAATAGTCATTCACTTAAAAAAATGCTTTTTAGCATACTTAACCACTTATATGATGCGACAAAAATTGAGACCAGTTTTAAAAATCATGGCGAAAATCAATAAAAAGCTATAATCAATGAAAAGCTTCTAGAGTTAGTACTTGGTCGTGTAACCTTTGTTACGCATCACTTCACGCACCCGGTTTGGCATAGATGCCACCAGCTCTGGCACGTGATGACAGGGATGGCGTACCAACAAGCTTGGATCCTCTCCCACAATCCCTGCTCATTCCTCGACTTCTTCGTGTACACCGACCTTTTCACGATCTCGCATAGATTTTCTATAGGATTAAGATCCGGTGACGGCGCTCGCCACTCCATGACGTCGACTTAGTTATCCTGGAACCACTTTTTGACTGTCTTGGCAGTATGTTTTGGATCGTTATCCTGCATGAACTGCCATTTCAGGGGCATCTCCCACTCGCCGTGTGGCAGCATAACATCCCTTAGGATTTGAGCGTAGAGGTACTGATCCATGATCTTATCCACCCAATACAGGGGGCTAACTCCGTACCAGGAGAAGCACCCCCACACGATAATATTCCCTTCTCCATGCTTGAATGTCTTCTTGGTATACTGTGGCATGTAACGCAGCCTATTAGACGATGAACCCAAGTTTTTCCGTCCGAGCCGATGAGGTTTACCTTCGTCTAATCCGACCACAGTATATTTCGACACTGCTACTCCTTCTCCGGACCCATCCAATCGAAATGGTCTTGTGCGAACTTCATCCGCGCCTTCAGATGTTTCGGCGTCAACATCGGGACCTTCCGGGGGGTTTTATCACCTAGCCGTTGCTCCACCAGCCGCCGCTGAACTGTCCGGGAACTCACGGACAAGTTCAGTTCGTCCCAGACCTTTTTCGAGGCCTTGAAAGGTTCTTTCATTATGACAGATCATCTTTCGAGGTTGTTTTTCTTAGGCGTCCAGTCGTTTCGGATTTTTGCGGTCGTGGAGGGCATTAAACAGGAAAGTTTTAGATCGTCCTAAGTACTCTGCGATTTTGCGTTTGCTGCTGCCTGTCTTGGCCATTTTGCGGATAACCATCCGCTGTGTTTCCGTGCAATTAGGTGCGCGACCCATTTTTCGTTGACTGCAATTAGAATTAAAACCTTACATTATTACTTCTTGTTTACATGATAAACACTTTCTAGGATCCGAAAAACACAAAATGCCACCGAGAAACAATCAATTTTCTTCAAAAATCGGTCGAAGCAACACTTGGTAGCCGAAACGAGGAACTAGTCCTATATTTTTTCGCATCGGTTTTCAACTTTTGACAGCTATCGGTGCGTTTAGCTAAAATGGGTTGCTTTGATTGCGTTAAGCTCGCGGTTTTCATACTAGTATGTGCTCGTCGCTTGGTTTCACATGAACCATATTTGACCATTTCTTTGCATAAGAGTGCTCTTAACGTTTTGTCCGACACTGTAAATTGTAGTGTGGCCCAAACCGTGTATATTGTATGAGATCTCATGAGTCCTCTAGTTACTAGTTTTAACACCCCTTTCTTATTGTTATGAAGCTAAACTAAATGCTGCCAGCTTCGACGGTTTCAATTGATCGTAACGTCCATTTTGACAACTATCATCTCCCAAAACGTTTCTAGGACCAATAAAACCATCTCCTAAGTTTGGAACATCTTTAACAAAAATGTCAACCCACGAGGCATAAGTTAGATATGATAGTTTTTGTCACGAGACCCCGTGGTGCCACACCCAATCCTCCTTCTAATGGCGGCACACACAACACACGAACGAGTGCACGCGTCCGAATGAGTCCATGTTTGCGTGACTTTTTCCCTTGCTTCTTCTTCTTCCTTCTTTACGGAGCATGGAGCCAATGCTGCTACTACGCCCCATCGTGAGGTTGGTATTGTAATACTGCAGTTGATACTAGATGCATCGCCGAGCCAGCCAGCTAGCAGCAGGTTCATAGAACAACAACCAATACATTGTCAACTGGCTCAAAGGCCTTTTATAGCACGGCACTGTGTAATTATAGGCCTACAGGCTGCTGATTCGGAAAAGCCAAACGTGGCACGGATCGGGCGACCGGTCTCCGGAGGGAAATGGGACGAAGTGGCCGCGGAAAAGGGCCCGGTTCGCCTACATACCAGCCAGGCGGCCTGCATCGGAATGAGCTAGGGAGAGAAAAAAAAAACACAGTCATAAAAGCGCGCAACAGTTAGCTTTTGGATCCGGTCGCCCCGCGCCACCGCTTCAGCGGAGTTTGTTTTGTGTTCTTCTGCTGACTCCCAGGTCCCCCCCTTAACCATCAGTTTTTCTATGTAAGCTAGTACAGCTACTTCTAGTATTCCGCGCACCACGCCTGACGGGCGTGGATTCCTTCCCACCGAATTTGTGAACCTAGCAGCAGCAGCGATAGGACACTCAACCATAACTTTATTCGTCACAGCTAGAGCCAGAGGCCAGGCCAGCGGAAACGCATTTTGTTTCGCTTATTGTTGTTATAACAAAAAGGTTTTTTTTTACGCTTTTGCTGTTAGCACAATTCTAGGCATGGGAGCGTGTGTTTTGTGCGAAATCGTAGCACAATTTTTTACCGTTTGTTTTAAGTTGCTGCTCGAAGGAGTGTCGTCAGTCTGAAAGTGACCCCTTTCAAGTTGGTGGATTGATGTCCTCGTGTTATAGCGGATTTCGAATCTAATCACGCGACTCATCACAGAGTCGATTACGCAACAGCAACTCCGTAAACTGTCAATTGTCGACATCCATTTGCTGTGCGTGTACCCGTACCTACATATCTGCGCTCTAAGGGGACCATCGCCGCGTTTGCTCCCTCCTTTCCTTTTTAACAAACACAGCATCAATCCTCGGCATTAGTCGTGTTGGCGTTGATATTGTCGATGTGTGCTATAGCTAGCAGACTCTTCTGAGTTTTTTTTTTTGTCTGTTGTAGAGAGCACTCCTCGTCGTTTCCCCGAGATAGGATAGAATGTTATTTTTCCACATTTTTATCGTTTCTGTGTAGCAGTCAGCCAGGCATTCGCTTTTTGTCCTCTAGCTCTGGCAGCGCGGCACCACTCCTGCATGGCAGCCCCAATCGTTCGTCCCACTTTGGGAGTTCGGGGGGACTCCAGCTAGCAGCCTAGCAGTTGGGAATAGCATCAGCAGCAGCAAAGCTGTAAATAGTATAGACGCGGCAGCAGCAGCAGCAATATAGATAGGATGATGATGGCGATGGCGACGCGACCAAATGGATGTTTTTTTTTTGGTCCCCATAAGCTCCTCATCATTCGGAAAGATCTCGTGCATGGGGAATGCGGGACAAGAGGAAGGATTGGGGATGATGGCCCCGGGAACTTAGAAAGGACGTGCGGTACGACGACGGCGCGGAAACACTAGGAGAGAAGGTTTTTATGATGATACTCGGTTTTTTTTCGTTCCACTCCAGGCAACAGCAGCTCGGTCCTGGCAGCAATGCGGAGACTTTAGCGGGTTTAGGGTTACCATGCTAAAAACAAAAAAAGTAATTTTAGAAAATTGTAAAAAAATGAATGAAAAAACCCCACCTCTATTGAAAAGTACTGAAACAGCAACTACATATTACCGAATTTTGAACGATTGGAAATCGATAAAACAATTATAACCGAAAACATGCAATAATTACAAGTGACAGCTGTCAATATTGCGGACAATTTTCAGTAAGAATACCAAAAACTTGGCTGTCCAAAATCTCAGCATGACGACAAATCGTTGTATTCGCCGAACAAACTGTAAAAGGTTGTTTGGATTAATGAGAACTCGTTAATTTTCAACCGAACAAACTGTCAAAATTTGTTAATATTTGCCGGTTCGGCTGTAATTTTAACGAACTTCTTGTAACTTTAACTTAGAACTCTAAATACGGCGAATGCGCCAAGACCTTTGTTTTGAGAAAAACGCATTCCATGTTTCAGAAAATAAAATCAATTTCCTATTTAGCTGCGTACTATCATTTTCCTAAATAAGTCGCTAAAACGCTTTCAAATTGATTTAATTTCATCACCCGATCGATCAATAAAGCTTTTCCGTACTAATTACTTCAAAAAACTAATAAATATAACTGTGGGCCCTTTTACCACAGACTGGTGCTCTCATTTTGTTCATTCACCAAATTGGAGCGCCCTTCTGAATTGCAGAATGACTGTTCGCCTTTTGGATCACTCATTAAAGAAGCAATATTCAAGCAAATATCGGTTTGAAAGCGGGTCCAAATGATCACATTAACACATAAGCACATTCAACGATCTTATAAATGCTGATTTGTGCTTCTTCTCGTCCTGGGAAAACAAATTTCAAAAACTTCAATGCCCTTTTTCCATCTCGAAATAACTATTGGCCCTTTTGTTCGCAACGAAATTTTGAGGGGAAATGGGCGAATGAACTGTGGGACTACACACTCATAAAAAAGCTATTCGCCTTATTTAAAAAACTAAATTTAACTTCACTAAAATAAGAAAAATCAAAAGGAGATCATATTTTCGGATGTTAAATAAAGAGTTTAACGTATTTATGTGATTATCTGGATTTGTTTACAGTTGGCGCATTCGTCGTATTCAAAATTCGATACCGATATTTACCAAAATATGTATTTTTGTCATTAAAAACGGAGATTTAAAAAAAAATAAAAATGTTTGGTTATTTCAACCAGACTACCAACAATATTGTTCGAAGCACGGATTGATTCATCCCTTAATGATAGTGATAATTACACAGTAACTGGAAACCTTCCAAATCGCTGTTTCCGAATTTTTATCATGCAGAGTAAATAAATCAAATCGAAAAAATTGATCGATTTGACTTGTGAAATGCCCGGTTATTTTTTGCTGACTTTTCAATAGCTTTAATCGATTAACCGGTAATTTTTATCTAAAAATCTATGAAATTTAATTAAACATCAATCAACATCAAACTTCTACTTAAACGAAGAAACCGATAATTTTTACCGGATTGTAAACGAATGAATTTAGTTTGTGTTTTTCTAATGATCAAGTATACTGTTATTATGATAAGTGACAGTGACAATACTACGGACATTATTCGGTAAAAAAGCCAAAATTTGACTGCTCAAAATCACTCAAAATTGAATAGGTCGAACTAAAGTCTTAAATTGCTTGATCGAATCAGCGTTTAGATTAGCTACATTTTTCTACCGAAAAAACTGTGAAACTTATTTCAATAACGTGTTTGAATTGGCAGTAAATTTTATCACATTGCTTGTTAATATGACCAAAAATCCGGTAGTTTTCACCGGAAAGCAGTGAAAGTTTGGTAATTTTTTTCCTTAAAATGGTGAACAGCGTTAATTTGTGATTTTATACGGTTGAGTTTTATTTTTGTTAACGAGGAGATTTTCTCGCTTAACCCGTTTTTTATTTGATTCACTTTTATTCGATTCACTTTCCAGTTATAAAAAAAAAATCATTTGTTTGGGAATACAATTAATGTAATTTAAGTTAATCCAACCATCAATTCATAGTTATGAAATAACCTGCCATTAAAATATAAACAAGGCGCAACGCAAATAAAAGAAAGTTGAAACCTTGTACTTTTTTTGGTCAAGAATAGCCCGAATTATTGTAACACATTCAAATGTTCTACAATATATTTAAGGAATTTTACAAAGAACTATGTAAGAAATTAGGTTAAAAGGTTGCACATTCAGATCCATACACTTCAAAGGTGTTTCCAGATCATATCCATCTGAATCCACACTACCAAACCAATTTTTTGCTAGGATACAGAGTTGACCTCGGTCCTAATGCACAACTTTATGTCTTTCATCCATTTCTCTAATTTTTCTACCCATCTATTGACTAATAGGACGTAGCCGGCGCCGTTATTGACATTTCAAAGAGAAATCATCAGTTTTGCCCATTGAGAATGAGCTACTACAGGGTGGCCAGCGAACCGGGAAAACCGGGAAAATTATTTTTTTCCCATATATAAACCTATTCAATCCTAAAATTCATTCATTTCATCATGACGAAACTTTTTCTCAGAAATTTTACAATCCATAGTTCTAGTTTATTTTAGTTTATTTTAGGGTTGTAAACCATTCGGGAAGAGCGAAAAAATGTCGGAATATCATATCAGGGTGGCCAGCAAACCGGGAAAACCGGGAATTGAAAATGGAACCGAGAAAACCGGGAAAAAACCTGGAATCTGAAATCAAAACCGGGAAAATTCTTTTTTCTCATATATAAACCTTTTGAATTCTAAAGTTCATTCATTTCACCCAGACTAAATTTTCTTTCTTAAATTATTCTCAGAAGCTTTACATTTCCTTGTCCTTTATTTTAGGTTAGCCAACGATTCGAGAAAAACTAGAAAGCGTCGGAATTAAAATTACATAAGGAACTTTTTGAGAAATCGGGATTTTTTAAATAAATCTCGAATCTTTGTGCTCAGCGTATACATTTCCATTGTTCCGGTTTCTTTAAAAAAATATTTTTTACGTGTTCTAAATAACGAAACATAGCAGAAAAATTTTCTTAAATAAATTAATTCCTAGCTCATGGATATTAGTCAGTGAATAGTAAAAAGTGTGTTTCAAATGAAAAAAAAAAAACCTTAAAATCGGTGAGCTCAGATGTTTATTTTTGTTATTTTTAAAGTATCTTCAATAGTGGTATTTAATGTGAGAATTTTAAATTTTATACCCTAGTGCGCCTTCTTTACAAATCTCATGAAAAAACCTGACAATCTGGATTAAGAAATAAGTAAAAAGAATTAAAAGTTTTGACAAAATTTCGACTTCCAAGAAGCGATGTGAATTTATTTTTTGTTTTAATAATTGGAACACATGGTAGTTGCAAATATGATTTTTTTGAGCAAGTTTTTCTTATTTTCGGCTATTTTGAAAAGGGTTTACTAGAGTACACGTTTTTATAAAAACCATACTTCAAGGTTCATTTCATTAAAAATAAAAATAAAAAAATTAAATTCTTAGTTTTTGTTTTTGTAAACTTTGCGATTTAACTCCATTTGATAAGAAATTAAAATAGTTACGTATCAAATGTGTACAAGTTTTGTAATCATATTGATAAATATTTTATTTAAAAAAAATCAGACTTTAAAAAGCTAATTTCACACTAACATGGGTTCAAAAATTTGGATGAAGATTTAAATTTAGAGTTTACATTAATACCTTTATATATTTTTTTAACACTGGACTGAAATTCTCAAAATTTAGATTAATACAGCAAACATCATTCAGGTTCTGAAAACACATTATAAAAATAATCTAAATGAAACCCAACATTTATTTTATTTTTTTATTTACATAGTATTCCGTCTTACGACATAACTTGACGAACATAATTCCTAAAATTCACTCGGTTCATAGCAACCGTTCTCCAATTTCTCGGGCCCCATGAAACCCAACAATAAAACCTTATTCAGTATTCAAGATGAGAATCGACATAAAATTTCAGAATGCTTAGGAACGATATGATTTAGAGAAATCTGTTCTCTAAACTGCGTAGGAAAAAAATCAATTAAAATATCAATCAGTAGCAACGAGTATCGATCTTGAGTATTCCAAAAAAATCTAATTTCAATTTGAAATCGAATTATGAATCCCAATTTTAAATTAAGTTTTGATTTATGGATCAGTAATTCAATTTTAGGAGATGTCGACAATTTTTCACCAAATTTTGCAGGATACAGTTAAGGCTATATTAGAATTTTTTTGTTTTTTTGCAGCTCGACTTTTCAACCTGCTAATATTTTATTTTACTAAAAAAATCCCAATAAACTTGTATATGATTTTTTTTTTGGTAAAAAAACACTGTTAAAATCTTTATTTATGTCGTTTTCAACAGTGGAAATCAAAATTTTCAATCGTAGAAACCGGAAAAAAACGGGAATTTTAAAATGGAAACTCGCTGGCCACCCTGTCTAAGCAAAACGCTTTTTTATTTGATTGTTTGTTTTGACAGAGAAGCAGGTCATTAGATCATTTTTCTCGTTTTTTTTTTTTATCAAATTTTGATGTAGCTCTAGACAGAAAAATACGAATTTATGAAATTTAAACACAAATAAAAGAAGTTCGATAAAAATTAGGTTCTAATTATGTATTTTAAAAGTTTGATAATAAAAAAATACATGGTTTCAAATTGGAATGTCACCGAAAAATTTGTCAAGTTCGTTAATGTTTACCGAACATGAGGTAATTTTACACTGGCAACATGTGTGTAATTTCTACCGTAAATTGTAACTTTTTGCCAAACTTCCTGTAATTTTACCGAAAATACAATATAAGGATTGAACTAAAGAAGAATTTTATGTTTTTTTCTTCTGATATGTATGGTATCCCTAACAATCTACCTCATAGATACACCGATTTGGGGGGTGGGGGGTGATGCTGAAGCGGAATCGGGCAAGCGAGAAAGGAGGAATCAAACACAACTCGAAAAATGGCATCCAGGCTGAACCCCGACACACAGCAGGAGCAGCACAGCCAGATCGGGATTCGACGAACGGAATACGGAATAAAATCAGGGACGACGCGTACTGAAAAAAAGCTAGGAAATGAAAGAAGGCGGGCATACAGCAGCAGCAGGCGGTGAGGAGAGCACTCTGTGAAGTGGTCCAGCAAGCAGCGCTCAGAAAGAGCAAGAGGATACCCACAGAGAGGAGGAAAGTAGGAAAATAAATATGGCGAATTACTGCCTGGTTGCCTGAATGCGCACATAGAACAGAACACACTTCCCACATTTGCTCATTTGCTAGGGGGATTATTATTGGGTTCGAGGATGTGTGTGTGTGCGGATGGCCATGAGATGCTATCTGGTTGGCTGGCTGGCGGTAGATGTGGCCAACGACAGGATAGGCCAGGAGCAGATCCTAGAGTGTGATGGGCAACAAAAACGACGCAAATCCCCCTTCAAGCTGCCAACCAACAACATCCTAGCGCCTAGTGCGCAGGTCTCGGAACCAGCAGATCCGCTATTCTCTGCTGACGTCGCGTTCGACATCGTCGGCGGACGTCGAGATTGTCCGTGTTCTCGTTTCCACCCAACGGCAAATGCTGCTGCTTTTGCTGTTATTCTTGTTATTATTCTTGGGGGGCGCTGTTGGATGATTATTATTCGAGAAGAAAACAATGGAAAACCCACGTCTCGTAACATTATGGCATAACAGCAACAAAAGAGAGGGTCGCCTCGGTCGATCTCAGGGTGCAAATCGGGGGTGCATATTTTCCCATCATCCGTTTAGATCTCTGAAACCGAGCGGCGACACCACCCTCGCCCAGTTCCCACCGTTTGGCGTTCCTAGGCCATCACCAATCTAAAACATGGCATCGCCCCGCCGCCATTTGTATCCCAGCAGCAGCATCAGCCTAGAAACTCTCAACGCAGCAGCATCGACCGACCCGGATAAAGGGAGGACGAACAAGCGAACGACGACGACGACGTGGCATCGCTTGGATGCGCAATTGACGCGGCGACCTGACTCCGTGTTTTTTATGAGGCCCCCGCTTCGTTCATGTACTCTGTACACACCAAATCCGAGAGAGGAGCGCACATCAGCTTCTTCCTGTCTTTTGTGTATTTTTCCTCCTCCTGGGCTGCAGCGGCAGCTCCAAACCTCGCGTCGCATCACGTCCTATCGCGTCCACCGCATAGAAAAGCGTATCTATTCACGCGGGGCTGTGTGGTGGGCGGTCGTCCCCCCCGAGAGTGGGTGAAAAACGATGGAAGGCTGAACGAATACAGTTGGGCCCCTCAATGGTGTTGGTGTAGCCAATATCCGCCACGGCACAT
Source organism: Uranotaenia lowii (assembly GCF_029784155.1). Taxonomy (NCBI): domain Eukaryota; kingdom Metazoa; phylum Arthropoda; class Insecta; order Diptera; family Culicidae; genus Uranotaenia; species Uranotaenia lowii. Next base: position 283,661,195 of record NC_073693.1, on the reverse strand, counting down.
GTACATTGGTATCGTCGCGGCAGCAGCACAGGGAAATCGCCTTCTAATATCATGACAAAGCGTCGTCGGTCGGACGAAGAAAAAAAATGCCGGGCCAGATAGGAAAAGGGCACCCCACGGGAACTGCCCCTGGGAGGATGCGTGGCTGCGAGCTAATCTAAGCTAGTGCCGAACGAACAAACCTCGGCCTGCTGGAAATAATGAGGAGGATGATTCTGCTTCAACCAAGTGCGGCGACAGCCATTCGAGGACGGGAATCAGCCAGGAGAACTAGGGGAACGACGACCGCGACGACTACTATAATTAAACGTAGCACTTCCGGAAGTCATCTCATCATCATCATCAGCAGCAGCAGCAGTTTCTCTTCTGTCATTCTACTTCCCTCCGGATAGATTTAGCTAGCTGTACATATGTATGTACGAATATAAATACATAGTCAGCCGGATTGATGAGAAATCCGTGGGGATATGTATCTTTGCGCCTCTCGGATTAGCCAGGCCTCTGCTGCTGGAATTAGGTGCGCCGGATTTTGTTTGCCTAGAATTTTGCTTCACATCGAAAATGGCTCGTAACATCTGCCACGAAAAAAAGTATTTGAGCCTGTTTCGTTTGCGCTGTTTAAAAACCTTTAATTTTTAAATTTATCGATTCAATGTCTTCTTTTAACGCCTTTTTTACGGAAATAGAAAGGTTAATTTCCATGGAAAATGGTCCTGATTTCGGCTATGATTAGTTTCTTTCCATAAGGAGCAATTCTGGATGAATTTGCGATTCCATGAAGAAAATATGACACATTTGTCAAAATATAGCAATGTTTTACCAATCTTAAAAGGGTACTTCACAAGTTTTACCCTCTACTGTTTCAAAAACCATCTGTTTTTTGGCATTTATTTCTTATTTGAAGGTCAATAAAGTAATTTACATTGACAATTTTTTTCCTCTAAACGTATTCTTAAGATATTTCAAGATTCACAATTTATGCAGTAGGTAGCCGGTTTAAAATATCCTAAAAGCTCCCAGTGCAACTAAATGTTTTTCGTTAATTTGACAGTTATTTATTTTTAAGAAATTTTACAAAAGTTGTTTTGTTCTAACGCGATTCTTCCCGAGAATATAGATTTTTTTGGTAATTAATTTTTTTCACGAAAATTGCCGGGCGTTTGAAAATTCACGATAAAAATCGCCTTAATAGTTATTTTCCTTTTTTCTCTGCAATATTAAAAAAAGAACATTTTACTTCAAAAAAACCTTCTTTTTATTTTTTTTAATTAAAGTTTAATTATTTTTTGTGATTTTATCTGAAATATATCTTCAACGAAAATCATGTTTTTTTAAATAAAATTAAAAAAATGATCCATTTTTACTTTTTCATTTATTTTGTGTTTGTTTTTCTACTAAATACCAATGTTGCTGAAAATAATTCTGTGTTTTTGAGGAAAAAAATTCTGACTTTTTGTGATTTAATGAACAAAATCTATGATGGTTTTCTTTTAATTTCATTTCCATTATTTTCATTGGAAAGTCATGAAAAATTTGGTGTTTTTTAAGTTTTACGTTAGAAAAACCAATTAACATTAGCAATTTTAGCTATCATATTTATAGTTGAATCCACCAATCAAACCAATGAATCCACCAAAACCAATCATACAAATATAGTTGATTATTCAATAAACATAGTTGGTCGAGAATCAATCACCAATATGCTTTAATATAGGCGAAATATTGTTGATGAAACATTACTTTTCTCTCTGTGTATTTCCAAGAAAATAGTTTTATTACAATATTTTTTTTTGTTTTGATTATAGTCGTTTTACCATGTTTATGGCATTCGCGACTTTATCAACGTTGCAGTTGGCGGATCGTTATTGAAAAACTATCCGGTACAACTGTGTTCGATATTTACTCTTGGGCTCGAACTCAAGGACATCGGCTCAGGAGACAACAGACTTGCCAACTGAGCTATATCACAAGCCCATTTTATTTCAATATGAATTTTGGATTTCTCATATTTAAATAAAACTATTTTTTTGGAAATACACGGAGAAAAAAGTAATGTTTCGTCAACAATATTTCGCCTATATTCAATCAAATCGATGATTGATTCTTGACCAACTATGTTAATTGAATATTCGACTATATTTGTGTGATTGGTTTTATGAATTCAACTACAAATATGATAGCTTCAAATACATTTCTAGGATTGATTCAACTATAAATATAATAAATTCAACTATATACAGACCCCGTTCGTTTTTGGCAACATGCCCGAACATTTTGTGTTGCCAAAATCGAATGTTGCCAAAATCGAACGGTTTTTTATCTGATTTTTTTTTCTATTATTTTTACAAAATAACTATTTTTTTATCATTAACGTTATTTTAAGTCTATTTCCGACCCTTTTTAGAATTTTTATAGGTTTTTTTTCTCATGTTTTTTATGCATTTTGCACTATTTTTGTTTTGTTTATAATCTTTGTTTTTTTTAGCATTTTTGCTGTTTTTGTCATTCTTCATCATTTTTAAGTTGATTTTGTAATTTTTAGGCTTTTGTTTGAATTTGTTTTTGATTTTTTTAAATTTTTCATATTTTTGTAATTTTTGAGTGCTTTATAATTTTTTAAAAAAACTTTTGGTTTTGTTGTTGTATTTTATCACCATTTCTGAAAAACGTATTTTTGGTGTTTGTATAAATTATATTGGTCCTGCTATAGAAAAAACTAAAAGGTAATGTCGCTTCTAAAAACCGTTCGAATGTTGCCAAAATCGAATGTTGCCAAAAACGAACGGGGTCTGTATATACTGATTGATGTTTAGCATTCAACTAAATATATTGTAGATTCAACAGCGCTGATGTGGTCTAGTGGATAGGCTGGCGCGAGTCTGGTAACCCAGGCGTACTGGGTTCGATTCCCGGTATCGCCAAGAAAAACTTTTGGGTTCAAATCCCATAAGTTGCCGACGAGATGCTTGGGGAGTAAGTAGAGGCCAGTCTCGAACCCACCCTTGTCCTTCCTCCAACTGGTATCAGGAGGGGTTGGTTTATTATCTTGAACTGCATTCTGTCCATATCCAGCCGGAATGGATATAATGAAGTGCATGATGGTCTAACCATCGTCTCATGATCGCTCACTATTCTACGCTGCCTTCTCTAAACTTTAAAATTTCCTTCACCAAAAACTATCTCTAATTTTCATTTCCAGCGTCAGCTCCCCGAGCTATTTAAACGCCACAAATTGTGTGCTTCAAAAAAAAAACTAAATATATTGTAGATTCAACAATACAGCTATGGTTGATTTAATTATCAATATGATTAAATCAAATATATTTCTATGATTGATTTTAAGCGTTCAACAATATTTTATGATTGTTTTTTTTTATGTAGTTTTCTTGCATTTATTTTTATTTTTATTTTGGTTTAATAAATATTTTGTTTATTTGAAAGCACAAAAAAAGTTATGTTTACATCGAATAATATATTAATCGGTCAGCACATCAACCTGAAAGAGGAAAAAATTTCATCTAAACAAGCAAATGTGCTATCCAAATATACCTCCTTTGCTAATTATCTCCTGTTTTGCCATTGGAAAACACGAGCTGCCTAGTTGGATTTACTATATTTATAGTTTAATGCCTAAAATCAATCATACATTTGTAGTTGAATCTATCATATTAACCGTTGAATCAATTATATCATTACAGTTGAATCTATCATGATTTAGTAAAATGTGAGGGTCAACCAGTAATGTATAGTTGAATCTATTATATTTCTAGTTGGATGCAGTCGTCTTTTTTTCTACGTGTACGTACACAATTAAAACAAATCTGTGAATATTTTCAAAATTCTGTGTTCTGTGATGAAAATTTGCTCAAAACTCTGTGAAATTAGAGATTTTTCTGTAATTTCGGCAACCTTGCTACATACCTGATACCATTCTAAGAAATTTTCAAAAATTTTATTCAATAATTTTTTTACTGTTTTATTTTTAAAAGATTTTTATTAATTTTTTTTCTCAAATTTGTTTTAGTGTTTTAAAGTTTCTTCTGATTTTCGATTAATATGTATGTCATTATGAATGCCAAAATTGAAAAAAACAAGAAAAAAAATCGTATCTCTTGTTATTTTTACACGAATTTTCTATTTTTTTTTATAATTCTTTATTTTGTTGTACCATTTGGATTTTTTTTAAATATTTTTTAGATTTTTTTTAATTTTTAATTTTTTCATGTTTTTTAAATATTTTATATTTTTTCATCTTTTCAATGATTTTAGGGCAAAGATTTGAAGAAAAATATAAAATAACGTTTTGAATATGTACAATTTAAAAAAAAATCTTTTAATTTTATTCAACTTATTTTTTTATTTTTTCTCTGCGATTTTTTGTTAATCTAACAGCTTGAAACATTAAAATAATCATTTCATTTTGAAATTTTTTCACATTTATTTCTTATATTATATTTGGTATTTTTCTATCATTTTGTTTGTTATTTGTATTTTATTAAGATTCTAATATCTATCATTTGGTTTTCTGAGTAATTCATCTAAAAAAAATCAATTTCGACCTTGTTGTTATTGATTTTTTTTTTATGAATGAATTTTTTTCTGTTTTTTATTTTGTATTTTTTTTTTTTGATTTTTTGTAATTTTAATAATTTTATCATTGTTTTTTTTTCTTCTAGTTTTAAATTGTTATATTTTTTTTCTGAATATTTTCATTGGATAGTGTAAGTCGATTTCAATATTTTATCATATTTTCTTTTGTCTTATTTTTGAATATTTTAATTTTTTTAGCCATAATTCTTAATTTTTTCATAATTCTTTTTCTATTGTGTTACTAATTGGATTTCTTGAAATATTTTTAATATTTGATTTTTTACCATGTTTTTGTATTTTATATGTTTTTAATATTTTTTTATTCTTTTTATAATTTTTTGAGGGGAAAAAATTTAAGAAAAATAAAAAAAAGGTTTTAAAAATAAACAAACATTTCCATTTTTTTATTGTTTTAATTTTCTTCAACCTATTGTTTGTGTTTTTTTAAATCTATCAGCTTAAAAAATAAAAATAATCATTTGATTTTGAACTGTTTTTCATTATAATTTCTTATTTTTCCATTTAATATTTTAGTTTTCATTCATTTTTTTATTTGTATTTTTATCGAGATTTTCTCGAATATCTATTATTTGTTTTTCTGAGTCATTGATAAAAAAGTGAATTTAGATCTTTTAATTATTTATTTTAAATTTATTTCATAAATGTATTTTTTTCCTTTTTCATTCATTTATCTTTTATTTATTTTTTATATTTTTTTTTAGTTTTAAAGTTCTTATATTTTTTCCTGAATATTTTCATTAGGATACCCGATCAGAAGAGAAAAACTAAATTATATCAAGATGAGATATTTTGATATTCAATTTTTTCCTATCTGGATGAGTCATAATTTAGTACTCGTAGGATGTTAAAATATCTCAAATTATATCAAAAAATCTATACGATCATAGCTAAATTATATCAGTTTTTAATATGCTCCTATCAAGATTATATCTCGTTCAGATAGCATAGTTTGATATTGGACAGAACAAATTATATCAAAATTATAACTTATCAAGATATCAGTGCTTCGAGAAAATTTTCTAGTGGAAGGTCAATAAACCACATTATTTGATAAAACCATGCCCCATTTTTGGTTTCCCAAAAATTTGATTCAATTTTATGAATCTGTTGAGCGAAACTTGTTAATGTAAGGTTTGAGCCGTTGACTTCGATGTCCGTGTTTCAGAAAAAGTTAAACGTATATCAAATTAAGATATAATCATTTTATTTTAGGACAATCCGAGAAAAATCTAGATCAATGAATATGAGCTCAACTCCATTCAAGTTTGTCAATCAGAATAAGATATAATTCAGATTGGAGAAACTTAAAATCGAAAATTTGGAGTACTTAACTATAACTGAATCAGATGCAAATATCTTGATGAGATACGTTTGAGTTATTATTTTGATATGCTCTCCTGATCGGGTAGTGTAAGTTTATTTGATTTTTTTTTTCTTTTCTCTTGTTTTATTTTTTCAATGTTTGAATTTTTTAAGCAGACTTTTTATTTTGATTACTCAAATTCCAGCTCGTGTTGTTAGTTTAAAAATAATTTCATTTTAAAATACTCTGACTTTTTCCTATTTTTGAGACCGAAAGCCGAATTTCTTCATTATTTTCAATCACAGATTTCTCGTATGTTTTGCCGAATAATCAGCAAAATAGTTTGACGAAAACAAAAAGATAATTGCGCGTATTTACTAAACGTGATATACATAGATTTTTTTTCCTCGATAAAGTTATGTAAGATTATAAAAGGTCACATTCCAGGACAATCGAGAAGCAATTTATCAATGTTACCTCGTTTGAGGCTTACTTATCATAAGGAAAAGCAGATGATTCGTTTGTCCCACATTAGAAACATAAAAATGAAGTCTCTTACTGTGTCAAAAAAGGCTTATCTATACGCTAAGAAAAAACTCAAAGGCGAGAAAAACCTTACTTGAAGGTGTAGATTAGTGCTGAAGAAACTACCGAGTGAAGTATGCAGTTAACGAAAAAAAGTAAATAAAAACATGCCTAATTGATACCTCCGGACAACGCCGACTATAACGAAGACCAGAGGAGATCGACGACGTGAAGGGTCGCCATCCATCGCGCGCATAGAGGCAAATTATTTTGCATATTATGTTTTCTTCATGCTTTTTCAATCAAGCTGCTGGGGTTCGGAGCAGCAGGTCTTCTCGCGTAAGCAAAGATGTGGAACCTCGTGTGAACGAGATAAATATTCATTCATTCCAACCGTTGACGCCGCACCGCCTCCTGACAGATTACGACTCAGTGGCCAAGGTCACGAAAGCAGAATGGTCCAAGCCATATCGTCGGTACCGTTGAGATTGATATCCGGTTTTTTGTTAGCTTCAACTTGTTCCAGGTTGGGTCAGGTGCGAAAGTTGTGATACAACAACAACCCTCCCTAATAGGATGCTGTCAGTTTGAATTATACCAATTTCGCGTAACCGGGCAGGTATCAAACAAATCAGTTGAGCAAACAAAACTGACAGAATTCGTTCGATGATCCGATGAGTTTGTTAGCGGTTTTTGTTGTTGTTGCTCACCTCCTTCCGATGAGGTTGACATACCAAATATGAAGTAATCGTCTTCGATTTTTTCAACAATCGGACTCTCGATAGATCTCATCTCCTGGTGCTACAGGCTCACAAACCGATGCTTTACGGTCCTGTCGCTCTTGTTGATTTGTTTGATTAGTTACGTGGACGTCTCGGTGAAGATGATGCCTGGTATTTGGTCATCTTTTCTTTCGCGTTGCCGTCATGGACACTATTTATCACCTTTTGCTTATAGTTAGCTTATTTTTCGAGTGCTGTGTCATCCTCTCGGTTGTGATCGTCGTCGTCGTCCTCCTATGATGATGATCGACGAAAATCTTCCAGCGGCTCAGTTTAAAAGCTCGATTCCTTCGGGGGTGATTTTACTTATATAAGCGAACAACAATTGTTTGTTTAGTTAGCAGCTCCCAGTTTCTCGGCAGTGGTTTACCAAATTGAGGTGTAAATCCGACGGTGGGGGTAACTTCTATTTGAATTTGCAATTCAAACCTTCAAGGATTCCCCATCTTAGGGCTGGCGCGCACCAATTATTGAAGCCGCACCTTGCAGCAGTTAGTTGCGTCTTACGAAAAAATTCCTCCCAATAGCTTGAGTCACATTTTTTTTTACATATCATTAGCATAAAACATGGAAGAATCCTACGACGAGGCAGCGACGACGCGTTCTGCAGAACGCTACAAATTAGGCAGTCGCTCGCGCTTAACATTCTAGATAACAAGTGGGTGTATGTAGAATTCTCGCGAGACGCTTCCAATCCCTGCTTGGTTGGTCGTCCCAAGACTGGTTTTTCCATGAAAGGGACTTTCAGCGTCGTTGTATTCAGTTGCCGTCGTCGTCAGATGGCTTCGAAATTGCGCAACAATTCTAATTCTTGGTTTTTTTTCTCTATCTATTTCACAGGAGCAGAACCCAAACGTTCTGAATCGCGTGACAACAAACACACTTCATCAACGGCTGTGGTAGCCACCAGGAACGAAAGCGAAACAAACACGTACCCGGATCCGGTTCCGGAAAACAAACAGTTGACAGTTAGCCTTTAGCATAAACCAACCAGAACACAGCAACCATGTCATCCCAAAGATTTTGCCTCCGGTGGAACAACCACCAAACCAACATGCTGTCGGTGTTCGACCAGCTGCTGCACGCGGAAACCTTCACTGACGTGACGCTGGCCGTCGAGGGGCAGTACCTGAAAGCACACAAGGTAAGTTTTTTTATTGTTTAAAATTCAATTATTAAAATACACATTCGGAATTAAAATTTCCCGCGAAACTAGAAATCTAGAGCCAAAAATACCCCTTAAGGTAGGCAGTGAAACGGAGCGTTATTTCCGAAGACCTCAACGTGAGAGTCAGGCAGAAACTAATAGTTCTTAGCAAGTATAACTTCAGGGGTATTTTTGGCTCTGGTTCGTTTTGGGATTTTAAATTTTAATCAACTTCTTTGAGATTAATTTTTTTTATCGAAGTAGTTACTGAAAACAGTCTATTAAGTAAGGAAAAATTTGGAATAATTTCAACAGAATCAACCTCCAGACATACGCTATTTGTGTCCCATTACGCGCCAGTTTTTGTGTCGTCCTGTGGACATAATTCCATCTTATCTAAGTTTGTACCGCGCTAGGCTGTGCTCTTATCTCATCGAGCCGAGAGTTGCAAGCAAAACGCTAACCGCAGGCAGGCAGTTATATGTGCATTTGTCGTTATCATATTGTTCCTAAGTACACATACAGCTCAACGACCTGTTTCGATGGATGGTCGGTCAACAAAGTCCTTTTTCCAGAGTCATCCCTGGACAAATCGAACCGAACCGACGACAACGACACACCCAAAATCGATTTAACTTTCACAAAACAACCGCAACAGTTAGCCAACCATCACCAATGCGGTTGCTTATCTGCTACGTCGCGGTGCGAAACGGCCTTTTTTTTCTTCCTTACTCATTTTGTTAGCCATCGACGGCGCTCCTTATCAGGAGAATTGATTTTCTCCTGTTACGGTGACGGGTTTCTTTTTCTGTTTGGCTTTTCATACCTCCCTTAAGTTTGAGCCGGACCAACCATCGATTTGCTGTATCAGAAAACGTGCTATCAGCAGCAGGGATTCGTCGTCGTCGTCCCGAGGGCGCCCAGGTCCAATTTTTAAAACCGATAGGATCTTCGAATTGTACACCCGGTGACAATTTGTGATAAGATGTGTTCCAGAGAAAAAACACAATGTTTTAACTGGTTCGAACTAGCTTTGGAAATGGTCATGTGAAGTTAAAATTTACAGAGAATTAGAAATTCTAAAAAAATTTCAACTGGTCAAATCTTTAGTAAATTTCTTTTGACCTGGAAAACGAATTATGGTAGCACTTCGTCAAGCACTTAATGCATAAGTTGAATTAAGCTTAACATGAAGATTAAGGTCAGCTACAAAATGTGTATAAGCTATAAAGTGAATCACGAGTGAATCAGTTCCTGGTTCAGCAGCTGGGCGTTCCCTTCGAGTCGTTAAAACTTCTACTCTGCATTTTCAAGCCTTTATAACATCGGGACCATTCCCGAAACTTCGTCAGCCACTTGCCTTCTCAGCTCCATAAAAGCACTTTCGCTTCCACTTCTACCGCCATCGGTGCACTTGAGTGGCGTCTCTACTTTTTAGTTTTAAACAAGGTGAGCACCACTGAATTTAGTGTGTGCTGCACGACTAACTTTTACCCAAAACACAAACACTCAAAATCCAAAACTTCGTAGATACAGTCACATTTTACTTGTACGACATATTAAAAACCTAAGCTAGGCTCAACATTATTACTCACGGGCCCGTTTCCTACCTTTATTTACAAAGACAACATCCAAAACGCACAAACATTCGTATCACAACTCGGTTTCCTGAGGTATCACATAATCTGGCAGCCCTTTCTGGCTGCACTGCTCCACGGGTGCACGACAATGACCCGGAGCAGCTTCAACGTCTGCTTCTGGCTTGGCCATGCGACGGCCGATCGGCTCGCAAAAAAAAACGATTCCAGATCCCAAACAACGGCCCTATAGAAAATCAAACGTTGGTTCGTTGTTTCTCAAGAATTTCTGCAGCACTAATTCTTCACTCACTCAGTGGGGGCCGTCGGTATTGGAAAACTGGTTCTACCTTCTGCTTCGTTTGGTTTGGCCATGACCCGTCGTGGCAGGATATTGTCGCCTTCAACAATACCGTTGCCTGGGAGTTGGGGAGAATTAACGTCCGATTCGTGCTAACCAACCGACTTTTATTCGCTCACCTGCAATCAGCTGAAGTGGAGTGGTCCGGTCCTTTACGGGCAACAGCTTTTGGATGAACGGATGATACGAAAAGGGAGCTAAAACGAACTTTGTCGTACAATTTAGGGCCTTTTCCGACAACGATGTTGTTTTGTTTTTGTTTACTTTTCTGTTTGTGTGCGTGTTTGACATTCCACACTCTTAATTCTTAACACTTCATTTTGGCTCGAATTAACCAAATCACTACACGCTCAGAATTAAACGAGCACAAATACTTAATTATAACGCTACAAGCTTTAGTCGTCCCATCCAAACTATTTATGTTCTCAACTCATGGGAAAGAGTTTGCCTTCGGAATATACGGTCACTTTTCATGGTTTTCAGGCTATTTTGAGGGCCTCACACAGATTTGGCTAGACCCCTTACAAGGCCCGGAAGCGGGCTTGTAGACCTCACCAAAAGATTTACCAGGTTGTTTCCAGGGACGGCAAACAGTCTCTCCCTAAACCACTGACCTTTTTAAACAGATTTCAGAAGGATGACGCAGCAGTAGAAGGTAGCAGTAGTAGTTCTTTATCCTTTCTGTGATTAGAGATTAGCTCCTTTACCCTTAAAAGTACCTCTTGACCCTCTTCGGTACCATTGAACAGATCTACAAGGCTATTCATCATTTTTTTACTCCTTAACTATTAAACTTCATTTTACCATTTTACTCGTATTTTATTTACAGTCCATACGCAAATGCTCGCACCTTGGCCTTAACCCCGGCCATAAGATTCTGCACAACCTGCGTATCAACCGTTTTTTGCATGTAAACCCATACTTTCTTCAGTTCCTCGACTGTCTTCACTACCTTAGGTCGTTTAAGAAGGTGCTGCTTCATAATCGTCCAGTAATTCTCGATGGGGCGGAGCTGTCGGGAGGGTTGAACATTTTCGGCACAAAATTGACCTTATTGTCTGCATAACACTTTAGCACGTCCTTGGAGTAGTGGCATGGGGCCAAATCCGACCAAAAGAACGTTGGAACGTTGTGGGCCTTCAGGAAAAGAAGCAGCCGCTTCTGGAGGCACTCTTTCATGTACAGCTGTCCGTTCATCGTGTCCTGGGTCACGAAAGATGTACTACGCTTCCCGCACGTGCAGATGGCTTGCCAAACCAGGAATTTATTCGCAAATTTGGACATCTTCTGAGTGCGGACATGCTCCGGAACGCTGAACTTATCCTTGGCCATGAAAAACAGGTTGCCGAGGATCTGTTTGAAGTCGGCCTTCACATATGTTTCGTCGTCCATGATGCAGCATTCAACTTTCGTCAACATGTTGAGGTACAACTCCACGGGTTTTGGCGAATTTGTTCTGGGGCCTTTTGTACCTTGAACCTTGTAGCCCAGCTTTAGTTTTGGCCTTCTGGACAAAATTTCGGCTTAGGTGCATCTTCTTAGCCACATCCCGAACGAAGGCGTTCGGGTTTCGGTTGAAGGCCCCAACTGCGTGGTTATGATTTTTGGGCTTCCGATCGGTGATCAATCGTTCCTCGAACCGTTTAATCACTCGCGACACCGTGGAATTCGCGATTCCCAATGTTTTAGCGATGCGAGAGATCCTTGTTCTCGTGATGAATGCGCAAGATTTTATCACGCACGAGCTGTTCTTTCGACTCCATTTCCACGAGTTTTGTTCACAGAACTTTAAAACTTGCAGGATGTAAACAATGCACTATGAACTAAATCCACCCAAATTTTCATTAAATTCTACCCAATGGTTGAAAAATTAAAGCAACTTCATAGTGTGGCAATTTCATTGTGGACACTCTTTATAAGGTTATCGAATAGCTCTTTGCCCTCTTCGATACCTTTTGACGCTTTTGACCCTCTCCGGGGCTATCGACTGTCTCTTTGCTCTCTTCAGGACTATCGAATAGCTTTTTTGCCTTCCACAGGGTAGCTATTTGTGCTCTTAAGTGCAAACGAACAGCTCTTTGCCATCTTCGGGGCTATCTAATAGTTCTTAGGCCTCCTCGGGACGAATACATCTGTACCCTCTTCGAGGTTATCGAATACCTCTTTGCCTTATTCAGGCCTATGTATCGAATACCCCTCTGCTCTCTGCGTAGCTAACGGAAATCTGTTTACCTCTTCGGGCTATCGAATTCTCTTCAGGCCTTACATGATTCTAACAATATCAAAACCCGAACACCATTTTTATATTTTTCTCTATCGTAAGTTCAATAGAAACATTTTAGATTCAGGAGAGTAAACTCTATCAAATGAAGGCACCCTTGACTTATTTAAAGGGCGCTTCTACTGAAGTTAATTCTAAGAAATATTTTGATCATACGAAAGCCCAAATTTTTTTTAAAAAGTACTTAGTGTAAAAAGAGGACATTTCCCGATAGAATTCTCACCATTTTTTTCTTATTCCCTCTATTCCAGATGGTCCTATCGGCCTGCAGTCCGTACTTCCAGGCGATCTTCGTCGGGCACCAGGAAAAGGACCCGATCGTGATCCTCAAAGATGTACCCTACAAAGACATGAAATGTCTGCTGGACTTCATGTACCGGGGCGAGGTGTCCGTCGATCAGGACCGGCTGGCCGCGTTCCTGCGGGTGGCGGAAAGCCTCCGGATAAAGGGTCTCACCGAGGTGAACGACGACAAACCCCCGCCAGCGGCCGTCAATGCCGCCGGAACAAACCAAAACCAATCACAGCAGCAACAGAATCAACAGTTGCAGCAACAGTTAGCGGCGGCCGCCAGTCGGAACACCCAGCTGACGACGACGTCCACTAGGGGAGGGGAGCAACAGCAGGGCCAATCGAAGCAGAAATCCGCTGCCGGTCAGAGTATGCTGCTCACGAATCCGGTCTTGGGAAATGCCCTTTCGCAACAGAGAAGGAAGCGGGTTAGACCGCGAAAGCTGTCCGGAAGCGATACAGGAGATGGGGAATACGATGGGTATGAAAGTGATGGACCCCAGGATTCCCCGGAGCTGGTCATGGACGTCAAAATGGGTGGCTCGGACGATGAAAATGTTATCAGCCGTTCCGAGGAAAACGACCACGAGGACTCGATGGATGCCTCCGGTAGCCCCCCGATGGTTAACAACAATAACAACAGCGTTAACAACAAATCAGCCAGCAGCAAAGCCCCCGCCTCTTCTTCGATCTCGGCCACCGGTGCCACCAACAACAACAACAGTCACGCAATGAACAATGCCAAGAGTTCGGCCAGTAGTCTACGGAACGAAAACAGCATGTCAGGTATGTGTAGCAGTGGGTCGTTGCCCACTCGTTGCTTCTTTCCGTCTTCCGCGTGTTGGGTTCGGAGTCTTCTTCCTTTCACCACAAAAATATTCAATCCCATTCACCACTCTGTGTACATACAACAATCTTGTTCCTTTTGCACCCATTCTTTCACACCTATCCGCAATCTTTCGGAATTCACCGTTATCCGATTGTAATCTGCTGTGCTGTTGTACGCATAGAGCGCTGCTCGGAACGCTCGCGCAGGAAAGGAGAAATAGTTTTTCCCCGCTCATTAACCCTAGCACCACAATCATCATCATCATCATCAGCACCATTTTCTTCTTTCTCTTCGCTCGAACTCTCTCGAGGTGCACCTCCCTCCTGCTGGTGGTGTACCCCTGTCTGTCTATTCTATTATAATTCCTACCGCCATTGTGATCCCCCCGTTGTGACTTCCATGTGAACCCATAGTATAATTCTAATTCCGGGCCTTCTCCCCCGGCATGGAAAAAGGAAATCTGTCTTACCTAACAACACGATAATTTAAACCCCCCTCACCTCACTATAACTCTCTATGTGTAACAACTGTTACAGTCCCCCCCATGTATATTTATAACAAAAACAATAAAAAAAAACTACCCAACTCGGAACACTTCTCTCATCCTCCTCCTCCTGCAGGGGTGGTAATCTTTACTCTTCTACAACTGTGATATAAATATTATTTTTTTACTTTATTTTATTAACTCCGGAAAAGCTAAAAGGGATTGTTTCTCGTGTGGAAGAAGAAAAAGTCGCGCGTGGTACCGTATAACTGAACCGCGGGGTTTCAAAAAAGAAACAAAATCAATCAAAAGGCCCCTCCCTAGCCCGGTCTCCCTTCGCGTGCTGAATCGAATCGAGGGAAAGATGGGAGGGGCCACGCGTCACCGTCACCTTTTTTGTCCCTCTTAGTCACTAAGTCTTTGATTCAAACTTCAAAATTCGAGTGAGACCCAGGAGTCGAAATCCAAAAGTGCACCGGAAATGCAAATGTATATCCGAGCCAGAAACAAAGACACACAGACACACACGCAAACAAGAAGAGAAGTAACAAGAGAAGTGCCGGAAACAGAAAGCAATCTCTCGTCGAGCCGAGGTGAGTTTCCGGCTTCCCAGGCGCCGCAGCCCAGTCGAAAATTAATGAGAAACCGAAGAAAGCAATCACCATTAATATACCCTAGCAGTAGTAGTACCGTACCCCGTACCCTACCTCAAAAGCTCAATCTCAACCTCAACCCACCGACCTTCTAGTAGCAGACACACAAACTCAGTCAGTTTCTTTGTAAGCTCTTTATAATCACGAAACGGGAAGGCTGAAATCTCGATCGGTTCGTCCGGAGAAAGGCGGGGGGAACTGGAGTGTATTTTTTCCTTTATTTTATTTTGACTTGTCAAAACTAATATTTCTTTCTTGATTTTTCGAAAGGAGGAAGTAATAAACTTTGTTAGTTTTTGTTGTTTTGGTTGATTATTACCGAAAAAAAACGGGGGGAAGCTTAATCTGGTTGATGGGGGTTTTCTTTTGTCGGATGCATTCTCTCTAGTTTTCACCGCACCTGTACATTTATTCGGTTGATGCTAACACCCTTCTGAAATTTGGCGAAAACTAGAAAAAACGGTTTTTACTCGATGTGCTCCGAAAAAAAAGCTTCGTCAACCACGTGCAGCTTGAACCCCTAAGCGATCGAATGTTTAGTAACCATTTGATGTGTTCAAAGTCCCATATTAGCTGAATAAAAGTTCGCAAAAGAAATTTCAGTTAAAGTTCCTTAAGTGCGATTCAATAATGGACACGATATAATGAGAAACAAACATATACAACATGATAAAATAGAAAAGGAAATTCCAAGTGTGTTTTACGTGACTTCTAAAAACTATAAAATGGGATAAAAAAAAATTTAAAAAAAAATCTGAACAAAAGAAAAATGGGATAAAAAAAAAAATGAAAAGAAATTCTGAACAATTACAAAATTAAAAAAAAAAGTTAACCAAAAAATTTTTAAAATGTTTTAAAAATAAAAAAATTTATCAAAAATTCAAAATAATTGAATAAATTCAAAAATATTGATACAAAAGGACTTTTAACATGCATCTCGTGTAATGAGCCACTGACAGTGGCCCATATAATCGGACAATGTAGGCGTTATTCGAAGGAAAGGCAAAGCAGTGGTATAGGTCATGACATCGCAACAGCATTGAACACTGCAAATGAAGATAAACTTATAAAGTTTTTAAAATGTGCAAACATACTAAGTAAGATTTAAATTTAAAAATAACTATGTAACCTTCTTTTTCCAAGAGGAAGAATGACCAAGATGGTTAAAATCCTCTATAAATAAACAAAATCCAATCCAATCCAAAAATATTGAACAAATTTTATTTTTTTAAATTTTTGTACTATGTGTGCCGTGACCGGGATTCGATCTCATGGCCGTTGGCTTAGAAAATTTGAAGGCTATCCTCTGAGCCACGGCCTGCGGCTTATTGAATAAAAGCTTACAGAAAAAAAACAAAATGTTTAGAAAGGGACATATAAATGATTTAATAAAACAGGAGAATTTCAAGAGCGTTTCACGTGACTTCTGAAAAACAAAAAAAATGAATAAATACAAAAAATATTCTGGACAAAATGTAGAAGACAATGTAGAAAAAATATAAATATAAAAACAAAACTCACACATAAAAAATAGAAAGATACTAGGTAATTGAAAAAAATAAAAATAAAAACTAGATAAAAAAATTAAAAAATGTTTTTAAAATTAAAAAATAATAAAAAATTTAAAAATAATGAAACAAATTGAAAAATATTGAACGAATTTTAACTCTTGATCTTAAACGATTAGAAAAGTTCGAATTTGGGACCGCCATTAAAACTAAAAAAAAAAAACAATTTTTAAGCTTTTGCGATTTCAACCGTTTTCTCGACATTTATTTGGATTTTTTTCTCATGGTGTATTAAAAAAACTCCTTGTACCTTTTCTGGATTCAAAACAATCCTTTTTCCTGAACTGCCTTGGACTCATAAACTTATTTCTATAGAAAGAACACGTCGCGAGTTAAAATGAAAAATATCAGCATTTTTTCCACCCAAACTTTATGGAAGTTCCAAATTGGTGCCAATGTGACATCCAATCAACTTTAAATGTCCTATCAAATTTGTAATTATGTACTTGAGATGACACTAGAGTTCCCCAAATGACCCGACATTTGAAAAAGTTATGCGCTGCAGGCTTAAATTGATCCTAGGCCTAGTACAAGGTCTCATGCCAAATTTGATTTGGGCCATATCGGATCACGGGAAAGGGTCGCTCAACCAGCCTGAAATTTGTATGGGATTTTGAGACATTTTGTTCGGCAGGAACACGAAAATCCAGTTCTTCATGAATAACTTTGGTCCCCTTCGGCCGATTTCTTTTGAAAAAGGTTTTTCTTAAAGCCTAAACTATGAAAAATATTTCATCCGAAGACTGCATTTCGATTCAAGTTAAGACACAATAGTTATTAAGCTTCAAATAATAGTTACCTTTTTAAGGGTGATGTTCATCACTATTAATGAGATACACCGCTTTGAACATTTTGACGCAGCATTAACAGTGATGAATATCACCCTGAACAAATGTACCCCGTTTTTGAAGTTTAATAACTTTTTTATCATAAGTCGAATCGAAATGCAGTCTTGGGATAAAATATTTTCCATAGTTTAGGCTTTAAGAAAAACTTTTTTTTTAAAGAAATCGGCTGAAGGGGACCAAAGTTATTCATGAAAAACTGGATTTTCATGTTCCTCTTGAACAAAATGTCTCAAAGTCCCTTACAAACTTTAGGCTCGTTAAGCGACCCCTTCCCGTGATCCGATCTGGCCCAAATTTGGCATGTGATCTTGTACCAGGCCTAGGATCAATTTTAGCCTGCAGCGCAAAACAATTTCCCACACAAATTTGGGGCGATCTAGTAGACACATACATAAATTCTCATATTTTATTAATTTGGTCATTAGAACTTTTGAAGTTCGTTTGAGGGCCAAAAATAAGCCCACAGGAGAACCTGTGTTAACTCAGCCAAATTTCAACTTTGAACGCTTCTAATTAAGTTCTATTTGCTTTTTGTCAATTGAGTACCTACTTTCACGAATTCATCACCATGATCATCAGATAAAGTAGAAAGAATGAAAGCAACATAATATAATTTGAAGGGACTTCAAAAATGAACACAATAAAATTAGAAAAAAATCCAGATCATTTGTTTCAATCACTCAGTTCTTCACCCCTCCTGCAATGAAACGAAACCGATCGATGCCATCTCCATCGTACGTAATGAGCAGTCTAATAGGAACACCATACAAAAATCGTCTCCAATCAAAAAAAAAAAGGAAGTGATCCCTTTTAGCTTTTCCCCGATGATCGTTAATCTGCTCTATGGCGCGCGGCAAAAACAAGTAAGCAACAGCAGCAAAACAAAACCACACAGGATGTCGTTGACAATTTATGTTAAAAAATAAAACAACTTTCGAAAATCATCGTCTAATAGTTTTTAAGCTCACACTCGCAAAAAAAAAAACCTGTACAGAACAAACGAAAAAAAAAACATCCGTGTCTAATTATTACTGTTGGTGTTGGCAAAAACATACTCTTGTACCTACTCTCAGATCGGAACCATTTTTGATATTAAAACCACACACAAAAAAAAACCGGAACCATTAATTTTTTGCTGAAATGCGGCCTGGGAATTTGGAATTATTGATATATTTTCTACCGATACCGATACCGACCTCTTGGACTACTAATTGGAGTTGGATTTTTCCCTTTTTTCTCTTGTGTCTTTGTAGATTCCAAAGATTCATTCAACGACGAGGACGCCCCGATGGACGACGAGGACGAGGAAAATATGAACTCGGACGAGGAACGGGAACTGAATTCGAGCTTGATGGAACCGCAGCTACTGTTGGACGAGTACGACGAACCGGTGGAGTTCAAGTATGATCCGAAGAACAGTGAGGGTAGTGGTGGGGTAGATTCGACCAGCAATAGTAGCTTCCCGCCGCCACTGCATGCCAAGCCGGGAAGTCAGGCGGCGACCGGCCGGATGCCGTTGATAAATGTTGTGCCCACCATGTCCCTGTTGAACACCCAGTTGCCCAAGTTGGCACCGTTGACGGCGAGCCAGGCCGTTGCCGCAGCCGCAGCCAGTATTTTGACCTCAAAGTCTCTACCAAAGCTCCAGAAGCGACCACGATTGATGGGCAACAAGCTGCAGAATGGGATCACGGCGACGCAGACCATTTTGAACAACTTGAACAACAATCGGCAGGAAAGCTTGATCTCGACATCCGGCCCGACTGCTATGAACAGTGGTGCCTCGGGGTTGCACATCTCGAGTGTACTGTCTGGGCTGAACTCGTCCGATATGTTCGACATGTTTTCGAACAGTGTGCTCGGATCGCCCAACGCTCGATCGAACTCAAACTCACCCTCGACGAAGGGTTCCGGGGCCGGGGGCGAGGGCAGCCGGACGCACAAATACACTGTGATCGACGATACCGAGGGAAGTGTGCGGGATTTCTGTACCAAAGAGGGCGACCACGTGTATCGATGCAAGGTTTGCTCGAGAGTCTACACCCACATCAGCAACTTCTGCCGGCACTATGTGACATCACATCGGCGGAATGTTAAAGTCTACCCGTGTCCGTACTGCTTCAAGGAGTTCACTAGGAAAGATAATATGACCGCTCATGTGAAGATTATCCACAAGCAGGAATTCACACAGCATTCGAATACTAGCGAAGGAACTCCCATGAACGTGAACACCAACAGCAATAGTAGTACGAATGGGTCAACGACACCGGTTCCACCCGCTACTCCCGTTACGCCAGTGTCCGCCGGATCTGGAGCCTTTCCATGTGCAGCTATCATAAATGCCGTCGCAAATGCAGTCGGTCTGCAACCAAAGAATCCTAGCGCATCTGCCAGCCTCCGAGTTCTGTTCCCTCCGAACAGCAACGGCTCACCTGCCCCAACCTCCAACAGCAGTAGCAACACAACCACGACTACTCCGACAACCGCCGGAACCATTACCATAAAGAAAGAATTCCAAGAGAAGCCTAGTAGCCCCTCACCACCACCCCCCACTTCGGACGGATCTCCGGTTTCATCCAGCACCCCGGTCACTTCACCTAGCTCCACGACCACTAGCAGCAGCAGCGGCACAACGACTGCTTCCCCGGTCGTATCCTCCGTCGTATCGGCACCGACGGCCACCGTCGGGAGTCAATGATATGACGCTCGGAGCGAAGGACGTCGAACTTCGCTGCGACTTTCGCTCCGAGGGCACGAGGATTCCAACAGTAAAGCGAAGCAACTGACCACGAAACATGAAGAGGCTAGCAACACTAAAGCAACAACAGTAAAGTCCGGCACTGGCCGGACCGCACAAAAGCCCATCAACTCCACTTCGTCGTCGACTGCGACGAAGGGAACAACCGGGCACTGAGACAGACACAGAGAGAGCTGCAATAATTGTTTTACTATTATTATTTTTATTTTTTAACTGTACACTTTTTTACATGTTCTGTTGTTTAATTATTCTATTGCTTGGCGAGCCCGCGTGCGGGCCAAAGCACACAAACGCAACCACACACATGCATACTAAGGTACGACACACGGAAAAGAAAGATCGTTATCATTCCTTCTAAAGGGTATTTGTAATTTTAAGCATTGGAATTGTACAGAGCAACTGCAAGAGGAAAAAAAAACAAACGGTCGCGTATCTATCCCAAACTCTTAGGATAGAAGTTGAATCAATCAGCTGGATAGGAGAGAAACATTAAAAAAATGAAAATTTGTCCCCTAAATTCTAATCTCATTAATTAATGCACACATACTACAAATCATCCTTCTAAAACATGTGTCAAGTTCGATCGGTTAACCTTTTACAAAAGTAAACTTTATTTTATTATTTAAAATAAACCACTTTCAAGTCACTTGTCATTATCAAAAGAACTTTAGTTAGCTAACTAGACAAAAATTCACCGATTTCCCCTCACAGACACATACGGATTCCTTTCAAGGCAGGATTGAGACCATGGATTGTTTCAGGTTTAAAAGCTAAGTTGGAAAATTCGTTATTTTAAGAATTTAAGTTTTCATGTCCATTTTTTACCAATTTTCGAATCGTTTTTGAGACTGCATAAGAGCAAGTCCACTCGTGTTGCGAAAAAGTGGTAGAAAATTTGACACATGTAGTACATTTTGAAAGTTTTACCATGCAGAAATATTTTCAAGATCTGTGGCCTTCAAGTTTTTTTAACAACACGTGTTGCAGTTTCGCATGCTGTGATGAAAAAATAGCAATATTTCTATCACATACGGCTGAAATAAAAACAGTACTGTAAAAAAATACAACGCCCAAAGATCTTGAAAACATTTTTGCTTGGTAAAATTTTCAAAATGTCAAAATTTCTACCAATTGGTGTTGAATTTTTTTACAACACTGTTTCTATTTCAGCCGTAATCGAACTAAACTGGCATCACAGAATGCGAAAATAGAACACGTGTTGTGTTAAAAAATCTTGAAGGCCGCAAATCTTGAAAATGTTTTTACATGGTAAAGTTTTAAAAATGTGCTAGTGTCAAAATTTCTATCACTTTTTACCAACACGAGTGAACTCGCTCGAAGTGAAATCCAAATAAAACAGGAGACCAGCACAGTAAATGGAAAATCTACCAAATTCTTAACATGCGAATAACTGGCCAGTTCAGAACGTTTTGCTTTTTTTTTACATAGCATTCGGTAATTTTTACCGTAGAATCGGTTATTTTTCAACGAAAGACTAGCTATTTTTAACGAGCAACTGGAAATTCCCCACCGAAGTTTCGGTAAACAACCAGTCGGTAAAACAGAGAAAAATTGATTCGTAGTTTTGCGGTTACTCTGTAGCACTGATTCTAAAAGAATTAACTTTTTTTTTGTTTATTTGTGACACTTTACCAACGCTTTGGCATTCGTGTCAAAAAAGAATTAACGTTTAAGGCAAACAGTATTCGAAAATGTCGGTCATTGATTTAAATTCACATGATATTTTCATAACATTATGCAGTGTTGCCAGAATTACTAAGAAGTTTTGATAATCGATTTCTATCAGAAGCTGATAGGAAAAAATAGTTACATTTTTTCCAAGATAACTTTCTAAGCACCTAGAAAAAAGTTTTTGAAGATCTCTGTTATAAATTTTAGAAAAACTTTATAATTACATTATATTTTCTCCTGAAACATCCTGGTCACAATTCTTTCACCCACATATCCCTCTTTAAGTTAGAGCGCGTTGCCCATACGCAAAGCAATGTTGAAATATGAAAAAAAATATAACATACACAACAACCACTTCACGCAAGTCTTCCCATACAATCAATGCCGAGATAGTTCGGGGCAGGTCCTTCTTTGCTCAAGATTTCATTCCCAATGGGAGTGAATTTCTCGGCAAGACGAGATCCCCCACTTCCGGATTGAGACGTTTATTTTTAGTTATACACTTACATAGTAGATGAAAAAGTTCCCCATCAAAAGAACAACCAAATAACCAAATGAATCGAAGAAAAGGAACAACAACAACAACCAGACAGCCAGCATATTTAATTAGTGTATGTGTACAAAGAAGCATCTTAAGTCTAAAGTTTCCCATTTCTTAGGTTCGAGCACCGTATTTATGTTTTTTTTTTAACGAGCGACGTCCTTTAAGATAAAAAAAAAATCAAACCGCAAAAGAAGTTGTTAATTATTTTTATCGCGTCTCATTCGCCGTTTTTTTTTTTTTCGTCAAAGGTAGAGTGACGCAGATCGTTACTCTCATTTAAATGTTTTTCTGTTTTAGTTTGTTTTCCATTAAAATTGGCAAGCTGCTACCGGGAACATCCTTTCGCTCCTTAATTTATTATTACGGGAAGTCACCGTTAAGAAGGTTTCTCTCGGTTTTTTTTTTTCGAACACAAATCAAATCTCCATTCCAGGAGCATGTTGCAAAAAGCTTGCTTGCATCCGTACTCAAAGCTTTTAAGTTGATTTATGTAACTAGCAATTGGAGAAAATATTTAAAAAAAAAACCTTAAAGGTTTATACACATCCTCATTGTCAAATCGTACTACTATTGGAAACAGAAATTTCAACTAAATTTTCGTTGCTTAACCGTAAAAAAGATAAATTAGTTAAAATTAGCAATTCAATCCAAACAATCCCTATTGATAGTAGATGTAGAATAAAACGGCAGAAGCACACCTTTCTGTGATTGTACTTTACGTTTTATGTTATAATTTTTTTATATCTTGGTCAAAATTTTTCTGTACTTTAAAATTTAACTAGCTCATTTCTTTTATGTTTGTTTATTTTGTTGATTATCTCCTCCTTAGGTTATTTGCTTCAAAGTTATTTCTGGTTTCGGATTGATAATTTTTTGTTTCCCCAATCAACAACCATAGAAGTGTAACATTTAAAAGTCTGAGATACTAGTAGTTTTTATCATCTTCGTCTCTCAACTTCCTTTAAACCCATCTTCCTCACCCTGATGTTTCAAAAATTGAAATTGGTTGATGAAAATTTATAAAACAAAATAAACCAACTACTAACAAAGTGTTTGGCATTTTAGGTAGGATACCAAGAGTCTATTATTATACATACATATATTTTAAACAAAATTTTAATCCTAGAGAAAAAAGAAAAAATACGGTTTAACTATGTAAGCACACTAACTAGTACTAGTAAAGGTTGAAAAAAACACACAATGTTTGTTTTGTGCGAAGAAAGGATTAGCGTTTAAGGACAATCAGAGGAGAAAAATGTGTAAAGCGGGAAGTAGTCTAGAGATAATATTTATACCAACAATTACAAACGATGGAGAAATGAAACCCCTTTGAAAACGAAATAAAAGTGCTGAGCCCATGCGGCTAAACACTTGCTTTTAGTGAGCTTATAATCAAATATTTAAACTGGCTTTGCACCGTGCTTTTTATCGGCATTGTGCGAATAACCAGAATTCTAAAAAAAACACCTCACATGTGTTGTTGTTTTTTTTATAAATGTACCTACCTGTTGTATTTTTCTTCTATTGTTTAACTGTGTACTACTTTCCTCACCCCACAATTTAAAATGTCCCACTGTACATATTTAATAGTTTGATTTAGAATGGAGAACTAGTACTGCAATACATATTAAAAAAAATATTATTATTATTTGTTATGGACAAACGCAACTATTTTTAACTTATGTACATGTAACATTACTAAAGCTCTTTTTTTTGCGAGCACCGATCCTCACACCTCCGCACTAATCAGATAGGAACACAACAACTAGGCTATTATAATATATTGAAGAAAAAACCCACAAATAAAAAAAAAAAAACAAAAAAAATCATGCAAAGGTAGATAGTGCAATTTTACGTTTTAAGGCTTTCACACCCACACACACACGTTCGCACACTAGGTAGTTGCAATTTTGAAATGCAAATCCTAATATTTTATTCCAAACCTTAATTTTGGAGGCACCCTAGGACCAATTCGATCACAAAACTACTAGCAAAACACCCACCATACACACTTTTTGGCACGCGTTATTCATTTATACTATGTAGTTGATAATTTTGCAACTAGCGCTCAGTAAAAGCAAAAAAAAGGGATGAAAATTGTTTCTCGAAACAACCGAAAAAAACACAAGTATACCTACCCGACGTTTTACTGAAGAACAACAGAAAAAGTTTTATAAAAAAAACAAAAATTTATAAAAGAAAAACCTAAAAAAGCAAAAACAAATTATCAGTGGTGAGCTCGAAAGCCGTGAATGAAAGTACATAATTACTATGTTTTAATCGTATTAGGAGCGTGTGGAAAAAGTGAGTGAGCGAGAAAGTGGGGAGATTGATTATATTTTTTTTAAATAACAAGCTGTGTATTCTTTATCGAATAATAATAAATGGTGAACGAGAGAGCGCAAAAAAGCGAAAGTTTGGAAGGGTGCGAATGTGTGCAAGATAAAAAGGGAATAATTATGAGAAAAATTATATATATTTTATTGCAATTAATATATGAAAATAATAACACTTACACAAAAACCACACACACCCTATGGAAGTTCACCCCATACACATACAAAACAAAAAAGAAGGTACAGAAACAACCTTTATATATTTAAACTGAAAAATGGCATACAAAAAGCAAATGGAATAAAGAAAAATTTAAAACAAAAAAAAAATCGTTTTTGAATTACTAAAGTATGTGGATAAATAAATAACAATTACTTGTTACATTTCTTTCAGATTTTCAGGTTGAATTTTTGGCAGAAACACAAGCTGTTTGCTTGTCTGATAACTGAGGCTCTACCTTAGCCTTACTGTCCTGCTATGCATATGAGTCCCATGTGTAAAAGATGCAAACTGAGAAAAACGCATCCTAAGTTTTGTCATGCGAATTCATTGAAACAAACGTTTCCCATTGATAACGTAAAAATGATAATAATGCACATCGTACACATGTACGTAGAAGGGCAGCTTAGTCGGAAGTATCTTTTCATCATGAACTTGAAGCAACCAACAACACAATGGGAGCACTTGGAAACTCAAAGTAAGAAACTACAAGAAATTGGTTGACTTGTGCATGGGACAAACCTTCCTCAAATTTAGAGATTTGCACCAATGGAAAATCCTCTGTCCCCATTCTTGTGTGAATTGTTTATGGCTCATTTGGAAGAGACTCTTGAAGATCAAGATTTTATTGAAGATCTTCTAACATCCATAAAAGGTTTGCATAAGAATATCAAATTCACTTGCGAAATAGAAGAAGACAGGAAATTACCTTTCCTGATGTCCTGGTAAGAAGAGATGATGGCCTATTCCAATTCGAAATCTATAGAAAGCCGACAAATACCATGAGGGTAATACCGAGCACCACCAACCACTCGTTCCAGCATAAGACGGCGGCGTTTCACCACATGATCCATCGGATGAACTCCATTCCTCTATCAACTCCAGGAAGAGAAAAGTAACTTCAATATATTTTCCAAACGGCTTATAAAAATGGATACCAAAGTAGATCGTAGATCCATCATTCAACAGTGACAACGCAGTTGAATTGCGATAAAAGTTGACAAAGTTTAATCACTTTTAATATTGAACTAGTGTTTACTAGCTCAAATAATCAACTGAAATCCATCTTAGGATCGACTAAAGAACCAGTGGATCTCATTCATAGATCTGGCGTGTACAAAATCAGTTGTGCCGACTGTGATAAGGTGTACATTGGACAACCCAAAAGAAAATTAATTGATAGATTCGAAAAACACATGGCTATAGCTAGATCTGACTCAAAAAAGAAAATCCTTTCTTCACATAATCCTAGATCTGCAGAAGAATTACACATGTGTGAATCTATTGATCGAGGAAATGTCTCGCTGATTCGGTCTTAGAATATTAATTCGCTTTAAATGGATGTTGCTGAAAGTATTGAAATTTCCAATTAAAAATCAGTTCACCTCTTAAACTGGGACACCTGATCAGGTCACACTTGGATGCTCAAATTCTTAGGTAAAAAGAAATACAACAATTTACCTGACAATGCCCACAATCGGGTAGAAAATAATAAAGCACTACCAGAAAGCACCCAAAACATAGGGTAGGTAGACCCAAAAAACAAACAACTGCCAAGCATTCCGAGGTTTTTGCTACCTATCAGCTTACCTAACTCGGATAATACAAGGGAGGGAAACGATATCCATCCATCAATCGAAAACGCTCACTGAAGAAGATAGTTAGTTGCTATCGAAATACCGGTATCTGAACTTTTCATTTACCGTGGTTGAATTAAAAGGAATCTTGCGATTGCTTTGATTCAGTTGAATGATTCAACCAAGTAGGCTCACAACACAAAAGGGCTTACTCAGGTTTTTTAAGAACGCATAGCATGCTAGAAAGCTGAAAATTGAAGTTTTTATCGACATTTTCAAGTCTCATTATTAAACAGAAACTATCTGTGGAACTGAAAAATTAAAATTTATCAAATGATCCCTTTCACTTACCCTGACGAAAAATTACTTGTAGATTTATGCAACTTTGAGGTTCATTGAAACTCACGTTGACTTCCAATGAGGAACAAATTTGGCTTAACTGTCTGTTTTGAACGGAGTATCCCTAGGAGTAGCCTAGCCGCCGAAGTTCGGATTTCGGCGGCTAGGCTTCGCCGCCAAGAGTTTCTGGTTCTGTTTTTCCTTCGATGTCCTATGGGATGAATCATCCAATAGGATGAAAATCCCTGAAAAAAAAAAAAAAAAAAAAAAAAACCTTCGATGTCCTGCTGGATTCCACTCAAGCGGCTCTCTGCAAATCTCGTTCACAGTTTTTCACTGCGTATGTCCAATCCATCTTCACTTACGTTCGCGAATCTCGATTTCTAGCGCCTTTTGATGAAATCGGCAAAGTAGCTCCACGTTTGAGATCCCCTGGCCACCAGACACGGATGATATTCCGCAGACAGCGACTTACAAAGGCCTTTATTCTGCGCCGCGCGTGATGTGACGCTAGTCGAGTAATCTTAGTCACTGAATTCAAATTGTCACTTCTGTCGAGAATCGTCACTTCGGATGAACTTTTGAGTTCTCACCCTATTCTATAAGTCACCGTGGGTGAGAAATGTCGCATTCGGGTGACCATTTTAGGTTAGAATTGTCGGTACCTTTTGAGGTAGTGACGAGAAAGAAGTTTGATGTAAAATTGATGTAAAGCGGAATTATCGGCAAAACTGGAAAGATTAGATGTTCCGATGTTGAATCTGCCTTACATAGCATCCGTTGATGGAACAGCACATTGAACCTTCCGCTTTTGTTGGATATTTTTCCGATCCAGTCTAAGCACCCCACACGGCTGATCCAAATTTGTCCACATTCGCTAAGCTCTGCAACACAATGTTCAGTTCCAGTTTGCTTACGTCCTGCGATAATCAGGTGACCAATTATCAAATTTTGAAGCGCAAACAAATAAAAACAAACCGAGTAACTTTGACACTTAAGTTCATTCAGTCGCTCACCAGAAATTCCATCGATTCCGGGAATAAGGTGACAAAACTCACGATGACTCCGAGGTGACTTGACTATCGTCACCTCACGCGAACGTAGATTTTTTTATTTTCGTAGTATTCCGTCTCACGACATAACTTGACGAACATAATTCCTTAAACTCACTCGGTCTATGGCAACCGTTCTCCAATTTCTCGGACATCCCACATTGGCCACATCACGCTCCACTTGGTCTAACCACCTCGCTCGTTGCGCCCCCGCTCGTCTTGTTCCTACCGGATTCGTAGCGAATATCTGTTTTGCAGGACAGTCGTCCAGAATTCTCGCAACATGTCCTGCCAGCCTTCACCACCTTCTGGATACTGGGTTCGCCGTAGAGTTGCGCGAGTTCTTCGCCTCCACACTCCCTTCTCCTGCACGCCGCCAAAGATGGTTCTTATACTCGTCGTTCGAATACTTCGAGTGTACGCAGGTCCTCCTTGAGCAATATCCATGTCTTGTGACCGAAGAGAACAACCTGTCTGATGAGCGACATATACAGGTTACACTTCGTGCGAGGGCCAAGTCTTCTCGATCGCAGTTGCTTGTGGAGTCCATAGTAGGCACGACTTCCGCTGATCATTTGCCGCCGAGTCTCACGGCGCACGTAGAATAATGGGCACCAAGTTTCGCACCCGTTCAGCAATACGTATTTGACGTTTGAGTTGAAGATTCGGAATTTAGGTCGTAGAGATATCTGGCGTGAGCGGTGCAATACTTTACACAAATATCATAAATATAAAACTAAAAGTAAATCCAGAAAATTAACGCGGACGCTTGAGTTTTCGCTCGCCCTTCGGTATCAAAATTAGACAAAGTTAAATAGGTTCAACATTTTTTTTGCGCAGATAGAAAGGAGTGTAGGCAATGTTCAACGTTAAGAAAGTATGTCACATTTTTTATTTATCATATTTTTGTAAAGTATCGCAACGCTAAAGTAATTACACCACTAGATTTTGTATGAAATTACCTTTCTGTTAAATATAAATGTAATCTCGGAAATCTCGCGTTGTTATACTAAAACCCAATGCATAGTTGAATTTAAGTCTTAGAAAATCTGAGAAATTGGAAATTGACAGAAGGTTCGAAAAACAGCTACCTTTCAAAATTCGTCAAAAAAAAAATCGTTTAAAAATCTAAAAATGTAAAAATGTGCCAAATTACGTCAACTTTCCAATCATCTTTTCAAAATTTATCCAGTGCGACTTAAACAATTTTGACGATTAATTGATTAAAAAATACGATTTTTAAACCACTTTTTGACATTTGTGGTCATAATCTTTAAAAAAATTCAAAAAAATATATCCTTATATGCTACGTATAGCGTTTATAGTTTATTGTCGATGCATCGAAGCAGTATCATCACCTCTGGCTCGAATTTTTAACCGGTCTTTCCAGCAGCGGAAATTTCCAGAGATGTGGAAAACTTCGTTTATGTTCCCGATTTTCAAAACTGGCGACCGTCGGAACGTTAAACAATACCGAGGAATCACTAGCTTGTCCGCAGGTTCCAAGCTGTTCGAGATAATAGTTAGTCAAGCCTTACTACAGGCTTCATTGCAATATATTGCTTTGGAACAACATGGGTTTATGCCTGGAAGATCGGTATGTACGAATCTTGTAGAATACACTTCGTTATGTTTGAATCAGCTTGAGAATAAGAAGCAAGTTGATGCCATATACACCGACATCAAGGCTGCATTCGATGCCATTGATCATCAAATTCTTCTTGCTAAGCTTGGAATTCATAATAATATGATCGATTGGCTCAAGTCATTTTTAACTGAAAGGTGCATAAGAATTAAAATTGACGATAGCATCTCCTTGCCTTTTATAAACCGATCTGGTGTCCCTCAGGGTAGTAACTTGGGGCCTTTGTTATTTGCATTATTTTTCAACGATTTGATAACCAGTTTAGACGATGGAACAAAAATTGGATATGCTGATGATCTGAAAATATTCGTTCCAATAGAATGCGCTGCGGACTGTGAATATCTTCAATCGTTGTTAGACCACTTTGATGGATGGTGTAGACGTAACAAATTATCTGTTAGTGTCTCAAAGTGTTCTGTGATAACCTTTCACCGGAAAAAATCGCCTGTTCTATTTGACTACTACATCGGCAATGAGCACATAAAAAGAGTCTTCGAAGTTAATGATCTTGGTGTTATCCTTGATGATCACCTCACCTTCAACAATCAACGCTCTTCGGTAATTAATAAGGCCAATCGACAACTCGGCTTCATCTCTAAAATATCGCAAGAATTTAAAGACCCGTATTGCTTGAAGTCACTTTACTGTGCACTCGTCCGATCAATTGTTGAGCACGCTGCAATCGTTTGGGCTCCGTATCAGCTCAGCTGGATTTTACGAATCGAACGTGTACAAAAACGGTTTATTAGATTCGCTTTACGCCATTTGCCTTGGAGCCATCCCGAAGATCTGCCGCCTTATTCTCATCGATGCCAGCTCTTGGGCCTAGATACTCTTGAACGTCGCCGAAAAACTCAACAGGCCACGTTCGTCGCAAAAATGTTGAACGGAGAAGTGCAATCACCAAACCTGCTAAGGATGATCAGCTTTAGAGCTCCGTCGAGAACGTCACGATCTCATTCGCTGTTGTCGAATCGAAATCATAGGACATCTTACGGCTACAATGAACCAATCAGCGCAATGATGCGCACATTCCAGGATGCTGAGCACTTACATCAGTTCGGAAAAACATCAAACCGTTTTGTTCGTCGTTTACACCAATCAAGATTGTTTAATTCTTTGTGATCGTGTACTTATTCATTTAAACACATTTGTTCGATGAATTAATAATAATAAATAATAATAATAAATGTTTGAGAATCATATTTGGGTTACATTAAGAAGTTTCCAAAACAATAATTTTTTTTTTAATCGGTTGGAAAACAAGAGAGATATATTGGTTTTAGTCAAATTGATTCTGCAGGGACTGTAACGGGTAAAAATTTCAAGGACGGATGAGGGTTAATGGTCCTGCTCGTTTCTTAGATGAATGTCGATGTTTGTGGAAGGCTTTTGATTTTTTAATGGTTATCCAGAAGACTTTGGTGTATAGAAAGTTTGTTTTACCACGAATCAATTTTAGATTATCGTACGCTCAATACCCAAGTAACAATTTTAGCTTCATTATGGTCAGCACAACTTCGTTAGAGCTATTGTATAAATTTTCCTTAAAAGCTAAAGCGCATTTCAAACAATAATGTTAAAATAGATACGTCACATGACCTTCTTTTTAATCTTCGATAAAATCATTAGGCTTTTATAAAATATGTTAGCAATTTGCTAATGTGCTACTCTTACACTCAGGCAAATTCTTATTATAATTTTCATAAGATGCATCTTATGAACCGCATTTTAGAGTGTAAAACAATTTTTCATAAGAGTCTTATGAAATTCTTTCAATTTTCATACGATGTTCTTATTAAAAATAGAAGAAACGGCATTGTGTAAAAATAATGAACACATTCATTGATTCCATCAGCTTTTCCATCATCTAATAGTACGGAGAAATCGCTGGTTCATAGTTACTAGTTTTTCTTCAAAGTTAAATGTTATTGTCATCTCCGAAATGGTAAGTTCGATTTGATGTTTTTGATGTGAACGTTCAATATATTAGTAAACTAAAATACATTTTTTGTTTACTTTTCAGCTAGCTGATCGGCAAAAAACGCAAGTTCGAAGATTGGGATGCGGCAAAGATAACCTTGATGGAAGCGTCTGTTGATGCGCTGCTGATGGTCACCATTAATGATTTAATATCAAACAAACTTGGCAAACAATAAAGTGAATGTTTTCAGCATGAAATATCTGAAGTTTTTCTTATTAGAAAGTGATTTACTGTTTCCATAAGAACCTCTTATGAAAAGCAACAACCTTTCATTGCAGCAGGCGTTCATCTTCAGAATTTATTCGCTTCATAAGACAATCTTATAAATTTCAATGATTTTTCTTATGGCGCCACTTCATAAGAGAATCTTATGGCATACATAATAGTATTTTTCTGAGTGTAGAAGTATAACTCAAATGTTATAAATGTGTGTGTTTAATGTTATGTTAATGGTAAATGTTATAAATTGAATAATGCAACTTTGTTCTATAATATTGTACCCAACACTTTCGGTAACTCAGAGTTACCAAATTTTTAAAAATTGGGCCCATTTGTCAAATCTTTAGAATAAGGAAATTTTAATGAGTTATTTATTTTTATGGGAAAAATAAAATTAAAAACATTTCGCGAAAAAAAGATTTCATTGTAAAACATTGAATGAAAATAAGCCTGAAAAAATATTTAGAAATACAGACCCCGTTCGATTTTAGATACAAGCCCGAACAATTTGTGTTGCCAAAATCGAATGTTGTCAAAGTCGAACGATTTTTTTTTCATTCATCACTATTTACAAAAACTATTGTTAATACCATTAACATAAGTTTTATCAATATTTGACCTTTTTTTATAATTTTTTTACCTTTAATCATGTTTCTTTTATTAATTTAGCACTTTTCTTGTTTTGTTTGAATTTTTGGTTTTTTGTTGGCATATTTGCTATTTTTATCGTTCTCTTTAAGTTTTTAATTATTTTTTATCATTTTTAGTCATAAATATGAATTTGTTTTTTAATTTTTTGAAATTTCATCAGTTTTGTCAATTTTGAGTACCTACTTTATAATTAAAAAAAAATTTTTTTGTTATTGTATTTAATCACCATTTAATAACTAAAACGTATTTAAGGTGTTTGTCTAAATTATATTGGTCCAGTTATAGCGGAAACTAGAAGGTAATGTCCTAAAAGAGTTGAAGTAAAATTTCGCGCAATTTTCAGTGATAAACAGCAGTTAAGTGGAAGCCGCCATCTTGGATTTCAAGATGGCGTCAGAAAGCGAAATTCGACTTCTTCTATGTAGTTCCGCCATTTTACTCAATACCCATATTGTGGGGGTTTTAGTCGATATTCAGGGATTTACAGCAATTTGAAGTTAAGCGGAAGCCGCCATATTGGATTTCAAGAAGGCGTCAGATAGGAAAATTCGACTTCTGCTCGTTGAGCCCATTCACCTAATACCCATATTGTGGATGAAACATGAGATTTTCAGTTCAGCAAATAATGTAAATAAACGATCTTCAGCCAGGGAAGCAAATCGGGAAGAACTGATAATGATAACTGGTTTATCACTTGTTTAACACTTGGCGATAAATATGAGAACGCGATGACTTCTTATCCGTTTCCAATGACGATCAAGATAACTCGTCCGAAAATATTTCCTCTCTGTCAGTTCTAGTTCTGAGAATATTTTACGACAAAACTGGAAGCGAGCAAGAGAACAGATGTACAAAGAATGCTTTTTCGAGCTTTTTGCGTCCATTCTGTCTGACTCTGCATGCCCTTAACTTCATGCAAAATAGTAAAACTTATGCTTAACGTTAAAAGAGACGATTCGACAAATTCAATCGAAGGATAAAGAATTTTTGATTCCCTGCCTTCATCACGATCTACAGTGAAAGATACAAGAATGTTTTACGAAAGACTCAAGTTTATGGAGATTGTACAGCTTTTTCAACATTTTTCTAGTATATTTTTAAATTTTTTTTATTTTTTTTTATTTTTTTAATATATTTTTTTTTTTTGAAAATGGGCAAGTCTGTTATCGTTTGAATGGGAGAAATAAATATTCGGTCTATTCGGCCGAATCACTTAGCTATCCGATTAGCCGAATATTCGGCTTAACGATTCTTGGGTGGTATTCGGCGCCAAATATTCAGCCGGCCGAAAATTTTCGCAAGGGTCGAAAATGGTTTTCACTATTATAGACTTCCTTCTATAGTACTTCTCAGTGCTGGACTTAAGAGTTATTGTCTTATCATATGTACTTCGAATATTCAAAAAATATATTGGCTGGTTTAAATATCGGTTGGTTTTTCTGAACCAACCTTGTTTTGGATTTTGGAAAATGGTACCAAATAATGGTATCTCAGGTAATAATTATGAAAAGGCATGGGGCCACGCTGAGATATGGTGCCTTCTTGGCTTGTAACGCAGATTTACCTACATTGCTTTAATTTTTCAAAACCCCAAGACTTCAGACATCCAGAGCTCATGAAAATTCCTTACCTTTCTTTTTCAGCTCTCGCTGACAAGCCGGAAATCACCGTCATCCCACAGCCACCGAAACCTCTACCACCGACACCGAACGCTAATGCTAACGAACAACAACAACCGGACCAGCAACAGAGCATCTCCCTGATGGAAACCACCGAAGAAGCTATCACTACTCCAGGAAACGATTCGGCAGACGACGAGGATCAAGCGGACAGCGATAGCGATCTTGAGTTCATTGTGCCACCCAAAAGTGTCGGATCCGATGATTGTACCATCGTTGAAAATCGGCAACCCTTGGAACGGGAAAAACTTAACGGCTATCAACCTCAACACGAATCTATTACTCGAGGACCTGACCAACAGCAACAGCAACTGTTTCTGCAACAGTTACAGCAGCAACATCTGCAGAATCTACACCTACAAAATCGCTCTCTGGAGAAGATGAGAATGAGCCAAGGCGGAGGAGACAACACAAGCGATGCTAGTTTGGTTCTGGGTAGCGATCCCGAGGATCAAGAGATGGGTTCACCTCAGGGTGGTTTGCAGGACTCGTACGACGAGATGAACGGTCACAACAGCAGTGGCTACGCGCAGTCTCGGCAGGCTCCGAAACGTCGTGTAAGAAGGAAGAACATTTCACCGGACGACCAGGCGGAAGCACTGACAGAAATGTCCGTCCGGGGACTGAATCTATTCCGCTACGCCAGTGTTAGCGACGGCGTCTATCAGTGTATGGAGTGTGCCAAGGAAAACGTTCAAAAGACATTTAAAAATAAGTATAGCTTCCAACGGCACGCTTTCCTGTATCACGAGGGAGCTCAGCGTAAGGTTTTCCCGTGTCCGGTTTGTAACAAGGAATTCTCGCGGCCGGATAAGATGAAGAACCACCTCAAAACGACACACGAATCATACATGGGCAAGTCAGCCGACATGGGCTATCCAATGAGCTATCTGGTAGGAGCAGCAACCGGGGCTCAAGAAGTTCCAGTAGGCCAAATCCCACCACCAACTCATGCTACGGCCAAAATCGAATCGGTTCTCAATGCCATCCAGCTGCAGCAACATCTACAGATGCAGAAAGAACTGCACAACCAACAGCAGCAGCAGGTCAACCGATTCCAGCAAATGATCTCACCAAAACTAGTAGAAAACGGAACGCCGGCCATCGCAGTCGTTTCGAATGCAGGCTCTCAATAGCAAGAAACAAACCTCAAATCATTAGATTTCCTCAGCATTTAATTTGAAGAGTGTCGACTTTTAAAAACGTAACATTTAATCAACCAATAGAACAGAAGCACTAGTCTTCCGCACAGAAAACAAACGCAATACACAATTTCGTTGCGTCGAACAATTTCTCGCGCCTCCAAAAGCGCACAATAAGTTAAAGTAACATGCATTTATTCTCGAATCAGAACCATCTATTTTGGTACTAACTGATCGGGAGCGCCATTTTTGTTTTTATTTGATCTTATTTTAAAGCGTAATATTCACAGCGGTGCTGTTGATGAACACTGAACTGCTATTACACCACGTGTGCCTTAATCTCTAATAATAACACAAATAACTTTTTTTTCTTCTGCATAATCATGAGCAACATAAGACTGTTGATAGAATTTGTAAAAACTTTAAAACAAGCGAACAAAAAAAAAATAGAAAACTTGATTTTTGTTCCATCAAATAAACTTTTTCTCTCTCAATGAAAAAAAAAAACCCTCCAATCAACACCAAAAATCGAAGGACATTTTTCGCATTAAGGGAGACCATTTTCCGATCTCGTCATACACTAGCAAGTAAGTTTTACCCAGTAAGAGAAGCGCTACAAGCTAGCTCACGGACCTAGTTGATCCCATTCGTAGTTTTTTTTTCTCCTTAGTTTTGTGATACTACGTAGTCGTCGAAGATTTTCAACAACAACATAAACAGTGCATTTTCTGCGTAATTTCTAATCAAATACAGAGTAAAATCTAATCTTACCTAATTGTAGATAAAAAAAATAAAAAGAACTGTAAATCGCGAAGCTAGTGTTAGAAAGCAAAGATGATCAAAAAGCCCTCTTTAAGAAAGAGCGTATCCAACAGTCTTCATAAGAACTGATGAAACAACTAAAGTTAAACGGTTTGGGAGCAACAACCTCCCTCAATCTGTACACAATGAAAATAAAACGTACTAAAATTCAAAATGAATCGAGTACCAGCGATTAGGATTTTAATCATTGCATTTGTTAGAATGCTTTCGTTCGTAGTCTTAACTGAACAGAATACAATATACTTTTGTAAGCATTTAACAAACAAAAAATCAAATGACCCGTCATTTCGACAGACGAACGTACTACCTACTACTTTTTCAAGGTGTGAATTTTTCACCTTTTCTCGTTTATAAAATATTGAAACAAAAAGCACAAACAACTACACAAATGGCCATCATTTTTTTAGTTTTAATTACTACCAAGCACAAGACAAATAATCGTAACTGTTTTTACACTCGTAATAAGACTCGCAAATGTTTAAGGTTCCGTGAAAGATAAAACAAAATTATAAAATTTATTCTAAGAAATTCACACTGACCATAAAGTTTTGGTGGATTTTTCCTGGCTAATAAAACTGTTACGATTGTCATTGAATTTTACTTCTTCAGAAATACATTACGTGCATAATTGATTGAAAGAGGTAGACCGATTATTAACTCAATATCCGAATTCCTTTTAGTTTCGACCAGCTTTTTATAGTCGACAAACCTTCTCTATCATTACTTTGCCTTGCCTATCACAAAACAACGCAAAACCAAAAATCCTTAAAACGAAAATAAACACTAATAAAAACGCATCCTAAGTAAAATTTGCGAGTTTGATGTGGTCTAGCGGATACCAGAATACCTGTCAGTAAACTAGCCCAACTGATTGACCCGTTCTTCCAAAATAAACTTACATCAACACAAAACATTCATCCATAACAGTTCATACGAAGCCATGGGGTCCGGGTTTGCTGTACACGTTGCATTGGAGATTTGTCGAGCCTAATAATCTAAGAATGCATGTGAGCACATACTTAGCCCGAAACTGCGGTGATGCCGTGCACTCATGGTGGATAGCCAACACACACATAATATTTCTTAATTTTTAAATTTTGTTTTTTTGTTATTTTTATCGTTTTAGTCGTTTTTATTTTCAAATATGTTGGATTTGTCATTTAGAAAAATCAAGCCTTTAATTATTTTTGAGGACCACCCCAGAGGAAAATTATGTTTAAGATATCACATAAGCATTCAAATGCGTAGTAGGGGAAATTAGGGCAAGATGAGCGCCTTTTGCTAACGCGTGGTTTATGAATAGAAACTGAGTAAAAACCTGAGACTTAACTAATAGATGGTCACAGTGGGATGTGGGACACTTGAAAAACATGACACTTGAAAACAATTACGTACACTAAGCACTAACAAATCTGATGGTTTTCCGATCTACGGGGGGAGATGAGCCCTTAGTTGGTGTTCTTCGTTTGATTAATTTATTTTTTTTTCAATCAAAGGTTTGTTTATTAAGACATTTCACTTATAATGTTTCATTTTTTTCATGTATTACTTTATTAAACTATGTTAGTAGAAGGGGAAGCCGTAATAGTCACGGCGACTCAACTGTTAGCTTTTATATTAATTTGGGTGAGGGAAGGGTGAGGGACCATTTAGAGTTTACTTTCGAAAACGGTTTGATTGTTGTTTTTTTTTGCATTTGAATTGGTATACCAAATATGAATTTTTAAACTACTTCTAAGCTGTACATTATTCTAACAAAACTTTCATCAATCAAATAATCATTAGGTTAGTTAACTGATCACATTTTCGAATTTCTGTCTTCATTTGTTATAAAAACCAGACTAAGTTGTTCGAGTTGTGTCCAAGGTTGCCGAAAAAATTCTGTGTTTTGAGAGAAATGATTCAGACTTTCTGTGATTTTACCCAACAATTCTGTGACAGATTTCTGTGATGCGATTTCCTTGAATTTCATAGAAAACTCATGATAAATGGGGTCTTTTTCCAATTTTAGTTGTGCAAAATCAATAACCATGATTAATCTTATCATACTTTCTAATTCAAAGTAAGATATCTAAATTTGATACTGTCCAAAAAAAAAATGATTTCGGAAATCCATTCAAAATTTGAAAATTCTGTGAAATCTGTGAAAATTTCAAAATTCTGTGTTCTGTGACACAGATTCTGTGATGAAAATTTTCTCAAAATTCTGTGAAGTTACAGATTTTTCTGTGATTTCGGCAACCTTGGTTGTGTCCCATTTTTGATTTTGTATGGGATATCTAATTTCACTTCATTCCGACCGTCCATTTATACGTGATGATGTTACAAAGAAACCGCCTCCATTTTTATATATAAAGTTTATAGTGTCTATATGTAACTCTGCTCAAAAACGTCTCACTCTGCCGAAATATTTGGCTTTTTGCATAAGATTATTTTGAAAAACCTGTATCAAAATCTTTCCTATAACATTTTTGCTCTAACTATATATGCATATAGAAAAGAAAGAAAAAAGGTTATTTCTAATTATTCAGGTACAAGTAATTTCACATTAAAAGTTATTTATTTGAAATCCTAACTTTCAACAATAATTCTTAAAATAAGCTTGCCAGATTGCCCGGTTTTATCCGGGTTTGCTCGGATATTTTTTATCAAAATTTGGGAAAAGTCCGGTCTGACCCGGTTGCCCGGATTTTATTGAAAAAATCCGAATTTTGCCCGGATTTATTCACTGTAATTGACAAATCAAACAAAAAAAACTGATTGTGTTTTTTTGCGTCAAACGAAATTTTTTGAGCAAGTTTTACAAAAAAAAATCATGAAAGGTTTTTTTTAAGCATGCAATCTGCTGATGGATGAAATGAGTTTTGATGAATTTTTTTTTTCATGATATTTGTTGAGTTACTCTTCGGTTTTGTCCAAATATTTATGCCCGAATATTGCCCACATTTTGGTCGACAATTTTGAAATTAAATGCCAGGATTTTTCCAGGTTTCTAGATAAACAAGACCGGATTGACCTTATCCT
The DNA here is from genome assembly GCF_029784155.1 of Uranotaenia lowii. Classification (NCBI taxonomy): domain Eukaryota; kingdom Metazoa; phylum Arthropoda; class Insecta; order Diptera; family Culicidae; genus Uranotaenia; species Uranotaenia lowii. The sequence continues at coordinate 283,622,254 of NC_073693.1, read as the reverse complement.
AGAAGCTACCCATTTTTTTATGACGTTTAGCTTAGCTTAGCTTAGCTTGGTTGACTGCTACCTTAAACCATTGAATTCGAAATGCTGTGAAGATATGTTTATACACCAACCAACAATCAAAAAGTGTTCAAATAAAAAAACATATATTATCGCTGGCGTGGCTAAGCAGAACAAGTTCTGCTTTGGCAATGGGTGCTACTTCGTGATTGATCGAGGCCATCAATTTTGTGCAAGGGCCAACATAATGGTGCTTGGAATTAGCATTTCATTAACAATGCACAACACTCATGCTCTCCCTTTGAAAAAGATCAATAACAGCGCCGGCCACGTCCTAGTAGTCAATGGGGAAAAAGGGAGGAATGTTAGTATCCATTTTTTTTACTTTTAAAAAATAAATAAGGGATTGTATTTCATTAAAATAGCACATTAAAATCTAATTATTTTTAACCACACGCATTACCATTTTAAGCATTGGTGAAAATGTATCAAATATATATTTAAAAGTAAGAGACTGGGTTTGCGGTTCAAATCAGATTTATTATCTACTTTTGTAAACACGATTAAAATTTGAGATTTTAGTTAGAAATTTTATTTTTGAAAAGTCTGCAACATAAATAACGTATAATGTAATAAGGCAGTTGCCTCCTGAGCCGATCTCCGTGAGTTCAAGCCCAAAAGCAAACATCGAACACAGTTGTACCGAATAAGTTTTTCAATAGGTGTTCGCCAACTGCATCGTTGATATAATTCGCGAATGCTATACAGATGGTAAAGCGATATGATCGAAAAAAAAATGTAACTACAAATCGCTAAAATATATTTTCAGCTGAATTTTCACTTGAAGAATTAAGTACAAGTGCTTTGACCAACAAAAAATTTTCATTTCCAACCTTTCCAAGCCGTCCACAAAATTTTAAACAAATTACCTATCTTCCGATCATTCAGCTAAGCGAATAGAAGATATGGGAATTCTTAGGTGACATCTTTTTCGGGATTTTTTTTTTCGTTCGGAGAACAAACCAGACGTTCGGATAAGTTGCATCGACTGAAATTTTATAGGTTCAGAAACTGGAATAAATTTCCTAAACACTGAATCTTATATCTTCAGAATTGGTTAGTATATGTCATCAGAGGAACGCGCGAACACTCTCTGGTCATATTGACTCGAACGGCAATTGTGTAAGTTTTCTTTCGACATGCCAGTAGGGGCACTTCCGGTGGTCACCGCAAGTTACTTTTTCTACAGATTATGTATCTTGTTTCTCTTCTTGTATCTCATGATTTTAGTAATATGTTCCAAATTTCATATTTTCCGATTTTTTCCAAGAGTAATGACAATGACGATTTTAAATATCGCTTCGGGTCATATTGACACAAATGGCGTGGAAAGGTTAATTTAGATCAGGCATGTCAAATTGACATGCCTGATTTAGATCATAATTAGAATCCTGAGAGAATAACTTTTTTAAGTTTAAATCTAGATTTTTTCATAGAACGAAATCCTCAAAATAAATCCAAATTTTATTCTATATTTGTGATTTCTTCTTTTTTTTGTTGGCATTAACTCTGAGAGAGTATGAAATTTTAATTTATAATAAATAATCAAAATTACGGAACAGCAATCTCCTACACGAACATAAAACTGTACGAGTTGTTTTTAGAGTTCGCATGGTTGGCTCTTCCATATCCCAAATTTTTGTTTGAACCCGTAATTTTGTTAAATCAACATCGATATCGACTAACAAATTGACGTTAATTCGCCTGTACAGGATAACTCAACTGCTTCTCTAATGCCATTGATGCTTGACTAGACCTCGAATATTTTCAGCTTACTTAGATATCCGAGACGAACGAGCAATATCTATATTTGATTTAGGAAATTAAAAAAAAAGTTGAAGAATAAGGAGGTGTTTGAGTTTTTTTTCTGGAAAAGATGACGGTCCCCAAGTAGCGAAAAGGTAAAACTAATTTTTTTCAAGTTGCTTTTTTGTAAAAAATTGTCACTTCGTTTCAGAAACACCTATTTTGGGCAATGATGTCGCGTAGGTTATTCCAATATTTACATTATACTCTCGGTCAGACTTTTAAGGGGACCTATTTTTCTTTCAGGGCCATGGTGGCTAACTACTACCAGCTTAACTCGAAATTTCCATGTAAGACCACAAAAATCGAATTAATATATGCGTTTCATAAAAAAGGAAGATTTTTGCCTAAATTAATCCCTTTTCATATTTAAGATTCACGATTTTCTTCATTCAGGGGAAATATCTGTTACGGCTAAAACAGCCATTCTATTGGATTAAGTATTGCTAGTTTAGACATATGTATGTCTGTTCGTGGCATCGCAAAATCTGATAGTTGGTTTAATCGAATTTTCGGGTTAGAGCCCAACAATCATATTTATGTTCCTGTAGACGCGTAATCTAGCGCAAATATTTTTTATCTTATTCTAATTACGAGTTTTTGGTTTTCAATATATTTACTTTTCTTCAATAACGAATGAATGCGTAATTCAACTCATAAATCTAAAAGAAAATGGCGAAGGATGGAACTTAAGTGATTCCAATTCTTAATATGAATTAAAATCATAAATTTCAAATCCAAATTTAAAAATGGTTTGTAATTTATTTTCTTTTCATATTCCGAAACGATGAGTTCAAATATGGAAATTGCATCTTATTTAAGTTTGAAATACAAAACCGAGATTTGTCCCAACCGGACAAAATCCGAGACTTTTATTTAAAAAATTTCCTGAAAATCCGGTCTATATTCTAGAAAATTTGAAAAAAAATCAATGAAATTCTTGCAGGAAAACACTTGAAAAATTGTTTTTAAAATTTATAATTATAAAGACTCCATAGAAATTTCCGTTTCATTATACAAATAAAGTGAAAGAACTTGGACAAAATCTTATTGGATTTAGATATTGAAGACTAAATTTTTATCAACAAGTGAGAAATTTTTTGAAAAAGTGAAGTAGAATTGATACCCGGGAAAAGATTACGAGGGATTCGCTTTAGTCCTGTTTTTTACTTAGGAAATTGAAATTATGAGTTTAGAAAAACATTCCGCTTGGCAGTTTTCTATCTTAAGAGGAGAGGGGTTTAACCCCAAGCCCCCCCCCCCCCCCCCATCGTTTTCTACGGCCATGTGTTTATTAAACAATGCATCATTTGACGTCAATAACGAAGCGATTCGAACTTCGTTTGTTTACTAATGAATAAAAATAAGTGTTAATGAAGTGATTCAATACTGTCGAAAACTATTCTTACATTTAGAAATAAAATCTTTTTTTCATCTAAATTTGTTGTAGTATTTTTTACACCTAAATGTATGCAGCAACGTTCTGCTTTTCCTTATTCAAGCATTGTTGATAGAAAAAAGTAATATAAATTCGAACAAAAATAAAAATTACTGCAATTGGTTTTTTATGCATTATGGCATCACAAATTTATCAAAAACTTTTTCTGAATAAAGTGAAAGCCTCGTGTTATTAGAAAATTTAAAATAACTGAAGAAATCAATATTTTTTCTGACTGCGTCAATTTGATGTCCTATCAACCTACCACTGACCAAAACCTTTTCATGCATAAGCGGTATGATTATCTGTGAATATAATTTTTTTTAAGAAAGGATTGAAGATGAAAAGTGTTTGATGTTACTCCAGTTGACGGTACTGAATTTATTTTTGATTGAGTTCTAGATATTGGGTGGTATGAAAAAAACCTAGTAATTGCTTTTGCTAAACTAAATCGAGCAGTCGAGCAGTCGCTTAAAGCAATTGCTTCGGTTGTTATGAATAAAGTTTTTTTTGACAGCTGTTTTCTCAGTCAGGAGCTTTTACTTTTAGAACAAGCTAGTTTGGTATGAATAAAGCTCGAATCTAAAGCAATTGTTCGGCAAATCTCCAAGCAATAGCTCTATTTTCGAAGCATGCTCGGTAGCAGACTTTTCCAATAAAAAAATCGTTCATAACGTTATGAATTTATCAAATTAGCAATATTTCACTTCAAAACAATTCAAAAAGGCATTTTCAACATGGATAAAGAAAAGTCGAAGTGATAACCCAACTTTTTTCATATTCTTGTCGTTGTATAAAATCATTCGTCTAAGATGAAATTAAACAAATCAATTAGTAAATATTTCAAATTAAAAAAAATCCGGCTATAGAGGATGAAGTCCCAATTGGCTCAAAGTAAGAAATAAATTGTAATAATTTAAAATATTATACAGATCTATCATTTTTATATAATTTTGTTATAATCCTAAGATTTAAAAAAAATCTCAATTAAAATGCGCGCCTATTGCTATTTTTTTATACATCGGATTATCCCGATCCGAATACATGTGGAAGAGCTAATGATAAATATTAAAGTTTGGCAATTTTTTGTTTGACAATATTCGAATATGTTTTCATTTTTCTTTAAACATCAACATACGAGCACGCATTTACCAAAAAAATTCCGGTCGTTCTTACACCCACCAACCGCTTCGTTGACTTCAAGGCTACTTTAGCCGTACTTTTCAATTTTCTGATCGTCTTCTTTTATTTTACTTTAGAAAACTTCAGATTCTGCTGGTTGGATAGCTCTATTTTTTGAAGCAAAAGCTATGTTCTAAGACTTTAGTACACATCCACTAAGCAAATGTTTATTCATACCAAACTAAGCAAATGCTTTGGACTTTTGCTTTAATTGATTTCGAGCTAAGTAAAAGCTATCGAAGCAATTGCTAAACCTTATTCATACCACTAATTGTGACGTATCTGCCTTTTTCTTTTTTCTTTTTCACTCTTCAGATTTGAATCCACCTACCAGGTAGAATCGGTCGGCTCAGGTAATTTCTTTGGCTACCGTGTCCTTGCTCAAACACGCATCCGATTTTGGCCCGGCTCTTTGCACTGCGGGTGCAGCCGGCGACCATCCGCCCATTATTTGTGTTTTGTTTTTCCTTCCTTTAACTTTGAAATTATATCAACGATAGCTGATTCCGATCCGGCCCCCAATTTTGGCTTGGGAATTTAAGAAAGCAAGAGAAAAGGAAAATAATACTCAAACTTGCCCTGAATTGAAGGAATTTGCTCAGCGCATAGCGCTGGCCCTAGACCTAGGATCAGAAGGTCTCTCGAAAAAGGCAGCACAGAAAAACGGAACATCTGGGAATTTCCCGGAATAAAATTTTCGAAACCTTTTCGGTTCGGGTCCATAGTCGTTGGCACAATGAGGGCTCACTAGACGACAACAACGAAAATAGGACTCAAAACCAAAGACCGACATCGGATCAAGTTGCTCCAACGGTCCGGGGATTTCCCGAAGCCCTTCGGACGGATGAGGGTTTGTCAGCTTCCCAATTCTATAGTATTAGCATGGAACAGGGACCTGCTCTTTAGGTTTTAGGACTTTGAATTGCGGGAAATTCCACGGCATATCCTAGTTGATTGCCCTCAAAGCTGCACTTGGCAAGATAAACCAATTACCTAAGCCTTTCGAGACTTACGATGACGGTAGAATGAGGGACTGTTTTGGGAACCCGCTCTAGAGTTACGGGAACACTCGAATTTCGAGATCATTGGTTGGTTTAGTAGGTACATGATCCCGAGGATTGTTTCTTAAAGTGACCAAATAAAAAATGCAAATAAGACTGTTACGTACTTGCTAACCTTGAAGACAAAGGATCTAAGAAATTTGCCTGCAGAATGCTTATGTCGTTTTGGTGAGATCTATCAAAGAAATTTTGAAGTCGTCCTTGTAAATCGTAAAAATTTTATTACATTAAACAAGTGTTTTGCTCTTGGTATCAACAAAGCACGAGTTCTGAAAGTGTCAACCTGCTGTCGTCGTTTTCAATTAGGGTGATCCAAAATTTTGAAATCGAACGTTTTATTATCTTTTATTTTGAGTTCAAACTCTTAATCCCAATGAATATTAAATTGTAATCTGAATTCTGCACCTGAATCCTGAAAAAAGTTTAACTGTGTGGTCTTATTTTGAATTGTGATTCAAAATTCGAGATTCTAGATGATGACTTGCACTCTGAACGATAATTTGATTTATCCTATTTCTTGGCTGGATATAAAAAAAAATGATTGTCTAGTTCTAAAATGGGATTCTGGTTGCTTATATTGCTTTTCGTTCTGTTCTAGTTTTCTCTGTTTAATTGTCTCATTTGTTTTTTTATAGCAGTTAATATTCTTTGGTTGTATTCAATCGTAAATTTATTATAGAACTCAGCAACGGGAATTTAAGCTTTTCTAGTAGAATCAAATTTAAGTTAATGAATTCCTGTAATGAAATTTCTACAATTTTTTCATTTATTTTTCCGTTAATCTATCGTAATTTTACTGTCATTAAATACCTTCATTCGATATTATTTAAAGTTTTAATGGAATTAGAAAACGCGTAAACAAAAAAACCAATGGCTTTCTCTTTGAAGAGTTAAAATACATGCTGGAATCCAATGTTCAAAAAAGCTATAAATTCCATAGAAAAATCATAAAGTAAACAAAATAAAAATATAAATTAAACTGTTAATGATTCGAGGAAATGTTAAATTCGTCATAGCCAGAGTTGTTGCGTATAAATATTAATCGGTTTAATCCTCAAGAAACAGATAAATGAAGATAAAGAAAAAATGCATAATTTAAGTAATTGCCATATTTACCTAATGATGTATGAACATTAGACCGCTGCAAGCTTTGTATGAGAATTTCAAGTTTATACATTTTTACACCTCCCATACCTTTTTTTTGTTGTTTTTACTACTACAAAAAACAACAGTTTTTTTAAGCGATTCATTCAGTCCTGAATTAGCACAAGAACATGAAAACAAATCTTAAACCTAACTTTTACCCCATAAAAGATATTCAATTTCGTCAAAATAAATCAAAACATATATTTTTAAAAGTTAACGTTTTTGACTGCCCTTTTTTTTAAAAACGAACACACACATATAGAATCTCAGTGAAACTTCATGTTTCTTTGAAGAGATCTAAATTCTATTTAAGACTAAGCGTACATCTTTCAAGGATATAATGGCAAGCATTTTACTAATGCTAACACCACCAACCACAGAAAGAGTACTGTGTTTGCCGTGACCAAGACTTGATCTCATGACCTCTGGCTTAGAAGACTTGAACGCTATCCTCTAGGCCACGGACGGCGGCTAGAGCTAAGGGCTAAAAGCTGTTTCACCGTAGGATGAAAATAAAAATCGCAAAAAACTGCTTTGCATAGCAAATGAATTTGTTGACTTATTGAATCTTGACAAAAACATTTTTTGAAATTTGTGAAAGCTCTAGCCTGCAAAACCAACCATTTTTAAATAATTTTCATTGAATTCAGATTTTTTTTTATTTTGAAATTTTTATAACATTTACATTGAAAAACTTAGCCTGTTCTCATGTTAGCAAAAAATTAAACATAAGAATAGGCAAAACCAATAATTAAAGAAAAAAATCATTTCAAACCTTTTTGAATTTTCTGGATGATTTATTACGAAAAAAAAGTCTTCTTCGATACAAATTTCCACACAAAATTGAAACGCGTTGCGCTAATTCAGTATCAACCAAATCATCTCCAATTTAACACTGATTTGCACTAATACAAAAGACATCGAAAAAACATATGGGGACAAAAAGTCTTTTTTTGCAACTGTCTAATGAACATTCTTGTTCTCACTCTTCACGCCAATATTTCCCAATACCTATTTGATGAGGAACTGCTAATATTTCTTAACTCACGTTAGTTTTAGCATTTCACGAATAACTAAGAAGCAAATTAACAAGAAAAAATCACAGAGGGGGGCACCCTCTCGTATTCAAATTGGATTTTTTTTAACCTAAAATTTGGCTAACACCTTACAGAGAATATGGATTCAAACAAATGGATTTTAACGTATTCAAATGACATACCTACAGATTACATTTGAATTGACCAATAGTAACAGACAGTTATCAATGCAATGGTATTTTTATTTTGATTAGAATGCGGAATGTTTGATTCATATGCATTTTTGTAGAAGTCTTGAATAAGCACTCCAGAATTTGTGTCGTACCCATAATCAAAACTTGTCATAGCTTAATTTGGGTATTTTGTTTAATTGTGAAAAATGTCAAAATATCCGGGCAAAATCCGAACAATTTTCTACAAAATTCTGACATACGAATTTTTTTATGAATATAAGAGTAAGCTCGGATTATTCCGGGCAATCTAGAATACTAAGTCTAGAATTCTGTTTAGATAAAGAGCCTGATTCGCCTCTATTTAGTTCTGCAATTTGAAAATTCATATTAAAGAACATTTAATCCTGTGAATCGACTACAATTTGCAATTATCATTATGATTACGTGAAAATATGGGAAACACATCATAATAATAATGTTGCACGATCTTATACATATTGCCTAAAGAAGAATAGAGGAGAATGAGGATACTTGATCCCTGGGGATACTTGATTCTTTAGCTATATCTCGTAACGGGATTCTATGTTAGACAGATCAAATGTTCTAGAAAAATTTGCCAAATAGAACAAAACAACAAAAAAATTATCTTTTGAGTTATAAATAGCACTTTGTTTGAAAAATTGAACAAAATGTGACTAATCACTTAAAAATGTTTCCCAAACGAGAAAAAAATTATGAATTTTTTTTCCATTATGTCAATCGTTAGAGTATAATATGAACCTTTTAACGCCAAAGCAATAGTAAACTCTTGGAAACATGGAAGATGAACTTATGGAATTCTTTTTGTCTAACACTTATAAACTGTGAAACTTATATGGCAAAATAAGTCAATGGAACATGTATCTTTAGATTTTACAAGATTTTTGCCAAAGCTTAAGGCATCTTGATTAAAGGATCAAGTCTCCTTTAACTTTGAAAATATAACTTTTTTAAGTTCAACAAAAACGCTTCTAGTTCATTTACGGGTTCATGTATCGATCTAACTTTTGCAGCATATAAATTCGAAACTACACGCTGTCAGAAAATGCGAAAGACAGCGATCTGCAAAATTTTTACAAAAAAATATGGAGGAAAATAAGAAAAAAGAGATCAAGTATCCCCATTCTCCCCTATTAATGATTAAGCGAAAGTCTGTTAATATTAGGGGAGAATAGGAAGACTTGATCCCATTTTCTTGTGTTCTTTTTTTCTTTTTGATAAACCAAATTAGCAACTCTCCGTCCTTTGCATTTTCTGACAGCATGATACCAATTTAATATACTCCAAAATTAGAACGATACTTGATGCTGAAAACGTAAAAGAAACATTTGAATCCGATCATGAAAGGTAAATGAAAAAAAAATCGACCTCGACCAGGAATCGAACTCGAGTCGTCTGATAACCTCTCTGACACCTAACCAATAGGCCAAATCGTCAGATTGAACAAGTCAAGCTGTAGCACAGAGAACAGACGTACAAGGTCGAACAAAAAAATCTCCAGAAAAGTGAGTAAAAATTTAAAAGCTATCATCAGAAAAATACGTTAAAAATTGACTGGAAACAATGCCATCTGTTGCGCCGTTCAGAAGTTACAAATCAACTCTAAAAAAGCTCAGTTTTCGAAACGGCGTAATCGTATATGAAATCATGAATAAATTAACCAATATCTCAGTAAAACGAACGGCTCAATTTTTTTTAAAAATTAGAATTACTTTTAAATTGGAAAAATTTTACTTTTTTATTTTAGTACTACTGCAGCAGAGAATAACTGACAAGTTTTGGATCAAGCTTTTGAATTTCTTGAATAGTTATCGAAGTCAGAGGAAGCATCAACTATGTCCAGTCAAACAAGAACATTCTTGACGATCATTTTCACTCAGCAATACTGGTTCTAGGCATCTCAAAGCGGGTTTCATTCACGTATCTCATTTGCATCCCATTGTTTAAAATTTAGTGTTTTTTGCTAGTTTGAAGAAAATAGCGGCAAAATTTAAGGACACTTTTTTTTTGCAACGTGATGAATGTGAAACGAAACTCCAACAGCGAATTTCTGACATGCCAAGTTGCTCATACGACCTGTTTAAAACTGACTTAAGTTTTGTTATTTGTTTCTCAGTTTTGTTTTGACATCTCTCTTTGGTGTGTTTGGAGACATCTGATGGCCCAGCCAAAAAACAAATATTGGTTCAAAAAGGGTGTTTGAATTTTTACACAAGTTTCGTGGGCTAGCTTGTACGTCTGTTCTCTGTGGCTGTAGCTCTATAATTCAATTGACTTCATCGAGTTGAATTCGCTGCTAGATTCTATGGCAGAAAATGCTCATCGTGCCCTGATTAATGGTGCTTATACTGGGGGTGGGGAGTGGGAGTTTTCATTATGCCCCTACAGTGACTGATTTTCAGCTTTCGACAAAAAAATTTTAAAATGCCTTTTTTAAAGTTTTCATCTACTTTTTCAAGTTTCAGCCAGTTGAGAAATAGACTGTTTAAGTGTCTGAACACGAAACTATGAAACTCATATACTATAGCTATGGTTTCTATGGTTAAATTAGCGTCTTTCTTAAGGTGGCCATTATGCCCTTATCGCCCCTAACTTGATGCCAAGCTTTTACGGAAAGTTCAGTTTGTCAACTTAACGGACCAAAAAACTTGGAGCGCCTCACAGTGGTCAATCCGAGAACTTTTTTCTCAAATAATCATGACTTTACATCAAAAATCAATTTTTTTTTATGATATACACACTTCTGCACACCAAAAATCCCTTAAGGCTCACAGTTTAGAATATAGATAAAAAGTGAGCGAAAATTGTCCATCCTGTTTGAGTTATAAGGGTATAAATTTTATCAGTCATTTTGACTGGTCACGGTCTGAGTGTCCGTGGCGGAATTTATTTTGGTTATCAACCCTCATCTGTCCCAGAAATTTTTACCCGTCACAGTCCCTGGAGTGTCAAACACTCCCGACTAAAACCACACGCTCTTTTTTTTTAACTCAAAATTAAGTATGACCGAGGTTCAAAACATAGTTCGATTCTATGAACTTAAAGTTAAGTACCCTTTTTTCCTCCTTGCGATGGATCAAAACGGAGTTCGAACTGCGAACTCAAAATGTATCCCTTTTTTTCCTTCGGCGAGGGATCAAAGCTGAGTTCGACCTTATGAACTAAAAATTGAACTCTCTTTGTTGGACTGAAAACACACAGAACAGCAACCAACGAACACGTCGCAAAATTATGTCGTTCCGGAACAATTACCGGACGACTATGAAGGAACTTCATAATGAATGCATGTTCACCGTGTCAGCGTAAAATTCTGTCCGTCATTGTCATCATACGGTGAGCGGCTTGGAATGTCCGGAAACTTCCGGATGTTGTTTACTTCCCGTGGGAAGTAACATCCGGAAGTTTTCTTTGACCGGGAATGTCAAAACTTTCCACCGCTCTGTAATTGCAATGCAATGTACCGGAACAGCAGCATCCGGGTACGACAAATTTTAATCATCCTTTAGTTCCCTGAAAAAAAGCTACCCTCGAAAAAAAAAAGGATAAATTCGAGTTCGGCTGCCGAACTTAGTATTGAGTATGCCTATCAGAACTTAGTTTTGCTATTGCCCAGTCAAACTCAAAGTTGAGGGAAGCCACCGAAGTGCTGTTTTGAACCAAAACTACTTAATTTTGAGTTTAAAAAAAAGAGCGTGCAATATATCTCTCTTGTTTCTCAATCGAAATATCGAAATATGTTACTGAAATATGTTTCTCAGACAATATTCAGCTACTACACTTCAGTTTTCCGTTATTAAAAGTCTAAGAAAAAATCCAAAAAAACATGCTTTGGAAAAAATACTAAGCAACAAAATGCTTAAAAAAATTTACTTAGTGTCCATGAAAGCTTAAGTTAGAAGCTATGTACGTTGCATATGAGGATATATTTTTTGAAATTTTTTAAGATCATGACCACTAAAAATATAAAAAAAGTGATGTAAAACCCGTTCTTTTCAATCAATGAATCATCAAAATTGTTTAAATCACACCAGGTTAATTTTGAAAAGAGGATTGTAGAGTAATTTGTAGAGTTCCCCAAATGACCCGACTTCAAAAAAATGTTATACGCTAAAACTAATCCCATGCCTAGTGCAAGATCTCATGCCAAATTTGGACCAAATCGGATCACGGGAAGGGGTCGCTCAACGAACCTAAAGTTCGTATGGGATTTTGAGACATTTTGTTCGGGAGAAACAAGAAAAACCATTTTTTCATCAATAACCTCGATTTACTTCGGCCGATTTCTTTTGAATATTTTATCCGAAGACTGCATTTGGATAAAAGTTAAGATTAAGAAGTTATTAGGTTTCAAAAATGGTTTAACTGTTTTAAGGGTTGTATTCATTTCTGTTAATGAAACGTCAATAAGTTCGACCACCTTGACTCATTAACAGTGATGAATACCACCCTTAAAAAAGTTAGGCCATTTTTTAAGCCTACTAACATCTTTTTCTTAACTCTTATCGCTGTAAAGAATTGCAGCGCTTATGTAACTACACTACTAGAATCGCTATGAAATTGGCTTTCTTGTGAAAATAAATTTATTGCGGAAATCTTACGTTTATATAGACACTCAAAATCCAGTGCAAAATTTTAGTGCAAAAAAATCTGACAAAAAGTTCTAAAAATAGCTAGATTTGGAAATTCGTCAAAATTGCTGTGTTTCGTATTTTGTCAATCTAAAAATGTAAAAATGTGCCAAATTACGTCAACTTTTCAATGCTTTCTGTGAGTGAGTGAGCTGCCGATTTCCGTGAGTTCGAGCCCAAGAGTGAACATCGAGCACTGTTGTCCGAATGCCATAAAGATGGTAAAACGACTATAACACAAGGAAACAAAATTTACATTTTTCCGAGGTGCAAAAAACTTAAGAACTAATTTAGACTAATTTGTAGTCGCGAATACCATAAAGATGGTAAAACGACTTTAATCGAAACAAAAAAAAAATCCTTACTGATCCACAGTCTCTTCTCCGAAGCATATTTTTTCGGATTTTTTTTCTTAGACTTTGAATAACGGAAAACTGAAGTGTTGTTGGTGAATATTGTCTGAAAAAAATATTTCATTCGCATATCGAGGTCTAAAGCTATAAAAAATGTAAATATCGGTTGAACAACATGAGAGATATAGCGGTTTGAAGCGAGGAGTGTCATATTAACATGGTATGATTGGGGTTTTTTCCCTAAGCTTTCAGGGTGCGTCCATAAAAAAGTAATGATTCAAGATTAAATATTTCAAAAATTCTTCCTCCTCCCCCGAAGAATTTTCATATTTGGATGCACTCGAATAAAGTTACAAGCCGTCAAACTTCCAATAGTGAGTGTCATATTGACACTCAAGAGTAGAGATGTACCGAATAGTGGTATTCGGCGAACGGCCGAATACCGAATATTGACCTTTTCAACTATTCGGCCAAACGAATATTCGGCCGAATATTCTATTGAGTTTTAATGAAAAAAAACTTAGCGATTATTTCCTATTTCTTCTATATTAATGCCCTCGTGTTTTTTAGTCGATTATTTTCAACCAGATGATATTATCGGATGATGTATTACAAGATAGACTCCTACTATCTGATTTTTAAAATGTCACCAATACCTGAAAAGACATTAGATGAAAAGTCGCTTCTATGGCGTTTATAACCAAAGAAATTGCGTTCCTATGAAATGTGGGATAAAACATGTCGAAACAGGTGCCAAGATATTTGAAATTGCTTCTCTGATACTGAATTAGATGAAGGTCGAATTTGAGCAAGATATCTTCAAAATAGTTGTTGAAAAGATAGATAATTTTTTTAACTTATGCATACCATACTTTCAACCAAACGTATCCACACGGTCTTGCATTCAGAACGATTTTTGGGAAAAAAAATTAAAAAAACGGCACAATTTATGTATATTTTGGATTTTTTGAAAAATCGTTTTGAACAAAAAATCTTAAAAATTTTGAAGAGGAATTTGAGTTTTTTAATTGATTTTGCTAATAATCTGAATAAACCCGAGAAAAACTCGGGAAATTTTAAACAATATTATTTTGACTCTTTACTGGATTTATGGGCAAGCCTGAACATTTCCAGAAAATCTGAAATTACCTTAATTAAAGTTTAAAGCGATACCGTTCAGCATTCCCCTGTACGATCCACAGTGAAAGATACGCGGATACACCTCAGATGTTTTGGTGAAACCATATTTTTTTATTGATTGTGTAGCTTTTACAATATTACTTCTTAATATTTTATAAATTATCCAAAATTATTTGAAAAATTTACAAGTCTGTTGTAGATATTCGGCCTATTCGGCCGAATACTTAGCTCAACTATTCGGTGAGCCGAATATTCGGCTTAACGGTTTTTCGGCGGTATTCGGCGCCGAATATTCGGCCGACCGAATATTCGGTACATCTCTACTCAAGAGCGAATTAGGGTTACTCTATTAACCCTAATGCGTTTTTGAGTGTAAATATGACACTATTGGAAGTTTGGCGGCTAGTGAAATATGAAATACATAGATTTGTAGAGTTTCGAAATTCACGAAAAGTCCTATTTTCTGAGAATTTTATAATTGTAGTTAGTATGTAGATTGTTAGAGTCGTTTTGACCCTTCTTCCCTGCGCTAGCTTAACAGGGGAAAATGATCACCGGAGAAATTTTACAACAATAACAATTAAAACTGTGATTCATGGGCGGACTTTTAAAACCTATTTGAACTTTACAGAAACAAACAACAAGAAAGAATAATTTTGAATTTGAGGGAATGCACTTTAAATTAAGACGCTACAATTTGGATGAAGAAAGACCACACAGTAAACGAAAATTACCGAGTTCGGTAATTTTATTTTACCGAAATCCTAACATGTGGAGTTCGTTAAACTGTTCGGTAATTTTTTCGGTAAAAAATAAACGAACATCGGTAAATCGATTCTTCATTTACCGATGTTCGTTTATTTTTTACCGAAAAAATTACCGAACAGTTTAACGAACTCCACATGTTAGGATTTCGGTAAAAAAATTACCGAACTCGGTAATTTTCGTTTACTGTGATACATAATTTTTATTAAGAAGACTTTTCAACTCACTTTTCTTTGTGAGTGTTCTTCAATTTTAGGGGTTAATGAACCAAGAGAAATTATGATAAGATTTTGGGATTTAATTTTGTACTTGCGCATTTATTTTTCAAACTCGACGAACTCGTTGCGGCCGTTTCTCGGTGGTCGACTCGTTGGGGGACTACTGCAGGAACGACGTAACGGGATCCGGATGAAAACAGGAACAGGGCAGTTTCAGGAACAGGTCGGATTGCACTTCGGGCAATCCGAGCAACTACTCGGCCTGTTGGGCGTAGGCCTGTCGTTCACTACACGGTCCGGGGAGCTATAGAGTTCGTGCACGATAAAACCACGCGAGTGTCTCACGACTATCGAGGGGCTTGTAACGGTTGGTCGGCACTGGAACTCCCAGAGGGAATTCCCACCAGGTCTCACCACAGCCTAAAGTGCCCCTTGGGAGTTGTAACGTAGTCGGGGCACTGTCACTTGCACGACCTAATGCACTCACGGGTCACCGGTGGTCTTTACCAAAGGGCTGATGGTGATTAGAGACACTGGGGGAAAACTATTGTTCTGGGGTTCCCTTCACTACACAGTAAACGAAAATTACCGAGTTCGGTAATTTTTTTACCGAAATCCTAACATGTGTAAATCGTTAAACTGTTCGGTAATTTTTTCGGTAAAAAATAAACGAACATCGGTAAATCAATTCTTCATTTACCGATGTTCGTTTATTTTTTACCGAAAAAATTACCGAACAGTTTAACGAACTCCACATGTTAGGATTTCGGTAAAAAAATTACCGAACTCGGTAATTTTCGTTTACTGTGTAAGTCACCTCGACCGACCAGCCTGGGGAAAAACGGCGTGAAGTCTTCCAACTGGCCGTTAAAGAAAACTATTCAGATCACCACTAATATAACGTGGGAAGGGGGTCAGAGCCACCCAATTGCGGATTCGAACACAGTAAATGAAAATTACCGAGTTCGGTAATTTTTTTTACCGAAATCCTAACATGTGTAAATCGTTAAACTGTTCGATAATTTTTTCGGTAAAAAATAAACGAACATCGATAAATCGACTCTTCATTTACCGATGTTCGTTTATTTTTTACCGAAAAAATTACCGAACAGTTTAACGATTCACACATGTTAGGCAGTGTTCGGCACAAAAACGCTAATCCGCTAATCGCTAGTTAGTCCGATAACTTTTTGTTAGCGGTTTAATTTTGCCGCTAAATTTTGATTGAGCTAGCGAATTAAAAAGTTTCGCTATTTTTTGGTTCCGCTAAATGAAGAACGCTAACTTCCATTTACTTGTTT
Organism: Uranotaenia lowii; assembly: GCF_029784155.1. Lineage (NCBI taxonomy): Eukaryota > Metazoa > Arthropoda > Insecta > Diptera > Culicidae > Uranotaenia > Uranotaenia lowii. The sequence goes on along the minus strand of NC_073693.1, from coordinate 283,605,910 downwards.
CAAATTCACAAATTATTACTGATCGAAGAAGACTTTTTGTCATTTGACAAGTAAAGGAGGCATCGGACATCATTCTTACACCAATATGCGCTTCAAGTGAAAATGGTCACTTCGAATGGTCTCAGGGCAGAATTGCCTCATACAGATTAACTTTTTTTCTCTTAAAGTACTTCTTTTCTCAACATTCTCAGATAAACAATTCAATAAATATTGTTAAACAGCATTAAACTATTTTAAACATCATTTATATAATTCAAAGCTAGAAGGTCAATTTTTAGATACTGTTTATTGCTTGCAAAAGTACAGTAAACGGCCATGCTAAAGTCATGTAAAATATTGATCAAGTACAATATTTTACATGACTTTAGCATGGTCGTCCACATGCAGTGATTTATTGAAATTAGCTTTTTAGGTTAATCGATGGATTTTCAAAAGCTGTTCCAATTTCTTATTTTTTTTAGATCTCACATTACTATCTCACACGGCTAGTCTCGAATTATAAATGCTGGAAAATTCGCTTTTTACAACTTGTTTTAAGTGGATGAGGTATTTACTTTTCACAAAGCAGTTTTTATAAGTATTTCAAATCAGGTAAAATAAAAATAAGATAGTATCACCATAGAACGAATTTGCACATTTATTTCATTTAGTTTTTTAGATACTCGTTTGGCAAATCTCCTATCATGAGAATTTTGCATTACTATTTTGAAAGTTTGAAAAAAAGTTAAACCTGGTTAAAGATTTTTCATCAGACTGGGCACAATAAACAATCTTCACTATGTTTGTAAAGTATTTGAGCAAACGAATTGAGATGCAACCATAATCCATGCTGTTGCCATTCTGTTTACGTTATTGTTTATCAACAGTTAGCGATTAGCGATTAGCGCTTTAAGCTTGAAGCGATAACTTTTTCCGCTTATTTAGCGGTTTTAATTACCGATCGATACATTTGAATTAGTTAGCGTTTTAATTAGCGCCGCTAATTTTTCAATTAGCGATGCCGAACACTGATGTTAGGATTTCGGTAAAAAAATTACCGCATTCGGTAATTTTCGTTTACTGTGAACGTTATTCACGTTTTGTATGTGACCGCGCAGTTGCTGCTCTACCTCGGACCGGAGCTTGCATCAAAAGCCTCGCGTCTTGCGAGCTCCTTCTATTTATCCATTTTCTGCCTCTCATTTCAGCCCTGTTCCCATTTCCCGTCTGTGATGTTCTCGTCCCCTTCTATGACAGCAACATGACAGGAACGAAACAGGAACTTGACATGTAGAGGGCTGGTGTTTTATTTTCTAACATCTCTTTTTATGGCGTGCATTCCAGAACAAATTATACTAGACTACACAGTAAACGAAAATTACCGAGTTCGGTAATTTTTTTACCGTAATCCTAACATGTGGAAATCGTTAAACCGTTCGGTATTTTTTTCCATGGCTGAGAAGTAACAGCTGTCAAATGTTACAGACCTTTTTCGGTAAAAATTACCGAAACTCGACTGATCCCATCTTAGACCATCTGTCAAATTATTGACAGTTGTCAACGTGACAGCTCGTTATATTACTGAACAATCGGTTAAGAAGAACCGAAATGCCTGTAATTATTACTGAAAGGCCGGTAATGTTTAGCCGAAAAACTATAAAAGCTTGGTAATATATCCTGAAATATCTGTTATTATTACCGAAATACCTTAAATTATTACCGAATATCTGTAATTATTTTCTAATAGTCTGTAAAAATTACAGAAATACCGTAATTTTTTCACCGAAAAACTTTAAAAGTTCGGTAATATTTACCGAACAACCGGTAATTTTTTACCAAACAATCGGTAATTTTTACCGAAAAATCGGTGAATTTAACCGAAATGTCTGTTATGATTACCGAAAACTGTAAAATTTTCCGTAATTTATACCGAAAATCGTAAAAATTCGGTGGTATCAGCTTATAATGAATGCACATCGTATTATAAGCTGAAATCACTGAACGTTTTACGGTTATCGGTAAAAATTGCGGAAAATTTACCTGTTTTCGCTAAACATAACCGACATTTTCAAAAGACGCTTCAAGCGAAAAATTTCAATTTTGATAGGCTCAGATAAGTTTTACAGGCTCAGTGAATTCGATGTTTTTGCCTGAAGCACCTTCTGAAACGAAAGTTTCGACTCGTGGCTTCCCAATCGAACGTCCAATTAATACACCTCATCTATATTTTATTTATTATCAACAAAATGTCAACAAACCACACCCGGAAACGGATCCTTGAGAATCAATTTTCCAAAGAACAGCAACACAAATCCGACGGCATAACTACAGTCCATGGACAATAACCTTCATTACCTCGAAGTTTTTTTGGTGGCGCTGGGGCAATCAGCTGCTGTTGTTTTTTGCTTCTGCTGGACGATTGTTGTGACTGTAAATTAAACGACTGATAAAGATACCGATTTTGGTGATGGTGAACTATTTGATACTTACCAGCAATTCGATTTAAACCATAATAAAACACCTAATTATTATTCACAAAAATAAATTCCGAAAAAATGGCGAGGGCTCAACCATGGTCACAGCCTACTTTCCCACTGCAAAGGAAAAAAAATGGCGAAGATGTCTTGACAAGTTATTGGTATTCCACTCGCGTACAAGATAAAACTGCAAGAGTGAGAAGGTAGACTCGGAATAAATGAACTGTCATCAAATGACAAACAAATTTTGACGCTTGTCTTGCTCAGCGATGCTGTTTTCAGTTAAACTTTACAGTTTTCGGCAATTTTTTTTACCGAAAATGAACTGCGAAGAGATTTGTTTACAAATAAATGAACGAGCTTCGGTAAATCGAAAACAGGTTAACGAGGTTCGGTGGATACTAGACGTCAGATTGATCAATTACCGAAAATTTTCATTTACAGAACTATTTCTGTAAAATAAATTACCGAACTCGGTAATTTTCGTTTACTGTGTAACAAAACTAATTCTTAACAAATAACTAACTAAATAAATAATGAACGCGAAAATAAATAAATAAATAAATAACGAAAAATTAAAACTAAACAAATAAATAAATAAACGAAAACTTTATCCCTAGGTGACACCAGCCGATTGCTATTAAAATTAGGACAAGACACCACACAAACATGTAGATATCTTATCCTGATTTTAGACATTTACTAACAATAATTTTTATTTACAATGTTTACTAAGTTTTCATCCAAACTGGCCAAAAAATCACAATTTTTATTGTAACTATTAAATGAATGGTTACAAGATATCCTACATATACAAAGTGTCTAACCAGTCATTCTGAATGGTGCAGTCTTTTTAGTGTTGATTTTTTTTTATTTCAATATACCCGATATGACAACATTTCCGCGGTAAAAATCGGGGTGGTCGACACTCGAGATAAAAAACACTAACATGTAACAAAACCTTAGCCCAGCTCCCAAAAACGTCCAATTACCGAGCGTGTCTGATTAATAATCCTCCGGTTATCAAATGAGTAGTTTAATATTCCATTACAAGGACTTTTTTCGTGAATTTTTAATAAAAAATGTGGAATCATATTTAAATTTGTGATTTTTCAATCAAACTTTTATTCAGAAAAGGAAGGGATAAAAAGGATTGCCGACAGGTAGACCGACCTGTCAAATCATTCCGATTAGCATAGACTAAAGAGAAGTCACTGTATCTATGAGCTAAACGTTGTGGTTCGTTGTAATTAGAAGCACCACCCCTTGAAACTTAAACCAATCATTGTTTTCTAATAGAAATGTCCTAAAATCAGACTTTCTCGAAGAAAGATTTGGGGCTGGAGCTCACATATCCATTCATGAAACCAGCACAATTCAAACATGGCTTGTTGATAAAACAAACGAGCATTTTTAATAGCACTTGTTTTTGTTCCTTTCTGGGCACAGGCCAAAATCGACGTCCTCTGAATTCCGGCTGCTGATTTTTGTGCTGTATGTATTTCTTTACAGAAAAAAAATGCTTCAGGAACGAACATTTACTGGAGGTCGTAGCCTTTGGGCTACGCCTTATTTTGGCAACTCGAAGCGTAACGGTTTTGAATTTTTTCGGTATCTACCTGGTATGTTTTTTCTTTTCTAGATTTTCGGGAACCATAGTATGGGTTGCATTATTCTGTACCTGTTTTCTCAGGACAAATTATTACCCAAGGAAGTGGAAGGGACAGAAAAACTTCGGTATAAATACTTTTGTCGGGAAATCCTAAAGCATAGTCATCTCGAAGCATTCCACAAGTCAACATCCTATCTAAATTAGGAAATTCCAAAAGTTTTATCCGAGTTTAGAAAAATCTAGCAAAAACCCAACTAGTGAAATGGATTCCAGTAGCAACCTTCAACGACGATCTTCCATCCTGCGTCGATCGATTCGGGGATCGAAAAGGCTAGCTCGATCAACATCCGGTATTTCTCCGCTGGCCAGGAATCTACTCAAGAGCCTACACGAGCAAAAAAAGGCCAATCTAGCAGCGAGGAGAGCCGAGCGACGGGTCACTTTTTCCTTCGTCAATCAAACATTCTGCGACGATGATGACGAAGAGGAGGAGGAAGTGTTCGATGATCATCAGGATCCCTTCGAGGATCAACAGGTTCCGGACAACGACTACGAGCTGGAACCGATGTCCCTGACTCATCTGGATGAATCCTTAATGAGCAACAAGTATAACATCCAGCATCAGGAGGGTAAGAAATCCCGATCCGGTGTTAAGAGATTCCGAGCAGTCAGAAAGCAAGTTTCCAAAGTGGTCTCCCAGTTGTTCCGACGAAAATCCAGTGAAAACCGTACCGAGCTGGAAATTCTACCGATTAGGGCTTTCGTGGAACTGAAAACCTACCGTCGGATACCGAGCACTGTCCTGTGAAGTGGATAATTTTTATCATAATCATCTTTTTGCCTTTCTCGAGAGAGAAATGCATTAAAGATGGTTTTGGAGTTAGTATTAGGTTACTTAGTTTACATGCAATGTGCAATAGTGGAATTATATGTGATCTGAACGTGATCAAATAATGATCGCATTCTTAATTTTAGGATTTGAAAGTATAAATAAATTAATGAAAAATTGAAATTTATGATTTTTTTTTCTATTGAAAGCAATATCACATATTAAATGAATATTATCAGACTTCCTTCAAAACCCCAGCGAGAAAATAAAAACAATTGATTCCATATTCCATTAGAAATGCATAAAACGTCAAGATCTGTTGTTATCTAAAAAAATCGCCCAAAATCGACTCTCTTAGACTTAGTAAGTTTTTCGAAAAAAGGACAGCTTCCCAAAATACGATTTTTCCGATATCCTTTGGTACACTCTTTGATGGTTTTTAAGGATCAAACACGCTTTGAGACACCCCTAAATCAAGTCCGATTGAGCTGCAATTTTGTACATGTCAGTTTTTTGAGCCAACCTTCAAAATGTATATGGTCGGTTTTCGAAGTTCGACGTGACCCATTTGGCTGCCACCCTAATATACAGAAGTTTAAAAAAGAAATAAACGTTTATACCAGAGTTGCAAGTTTTCAAATAATCATTTTATCATCCTTGATGATACCTTAATGAGTAGAAATTTAGCATTACAAGGATTTTCGTTGCGACGCTCAAAGATTTCGATGTCATACGAAATTCGCTGAACATCACATCGAGAAAAAAATCACAAATTCATATTATTCAAATATTATTGACGATTAATTTCCTTTTTATTAATCTTTATTTGGTTCAAACTCCATATTTCCAGAGTGATGTCTGTATTCATGTATTTAAAAAAATATTTAGCTATCGATTCAGGATAAAAAAAAAACTAATTTGTTATACCTAGGATTTTATTCTTACTAAATAAAGAATTGAAAGATAGAAGCCGTGATGTCATAAGGTGTCCTTTGTTTAGCTATTACTTTCAATTCTCTTTTCAAACGATCTTTAGAGTTTAACACATTGAGTAAGGTTTTTAATATAGTCAGGACCGGATTAAGCTGTCGGGGGCCCCTATTTTTTTCATTTTAATTAAATATATATCTGTAGCAGTTTTTGCCTAATAAAACGCAAAATAAAGCTACAGAACGTTTATTCAATAATTCAAATTATCAATTTACAGTCTGAACTAGTGATTTTACTAAAATTAAACAATGTTTTTTTCGAATGGGTTTCATAAAAATTTTTTAAAAAGCATTTTTAAACGTACACAAAAATCGTTCTAAAAAATCCAATCTACAATAGTTATGATTATTTAGAACAATTCATTTATGATGCATTTGTCTAAGAAGCTCATAAGATTATTATCAAGAAGAAATGAGTTGTAAGGGAGGCAAAAAAGGAAGAAGCAATTTGACAATAACTTCTAACTATAGAATGAAATATTTGATTTATCTTGATATTCAATGGCCCATTATTATTTCTGTCATATTCTTTTTTCTATTTAGAATTCTACAATTTTTCTAAAAGCGCACTTAATAGTATCTTTAATTTACCGGACATATAGGCTGGTATGAATCATATCATACTTTTTGGTGCAACCGTCATGTTTTCTACTTCAGAAATTTTCTAAAGGGGATTTTAAACATTACACTGAACAAAATCCGGCTATAAGGTTTATTGGGAATTCTAGTGTTTTCGCACTAAAGGAAAATCCAATACTTTTTATCACAAGACAAATGATTTATTTTATCAGAATTTTCAATGAATGTTATAGATAGGAAAATTATTACGATTTATTATTTAAACTAGTGTAATGAATGGTTCCATCATTGAAATCAAATATGCCTGTAATTTAATTTCTATTTCTCATCTTATTTATCCAAATAAACAAATTTAACCAAAATTATATGATTCAAACATTTATTATAACAAATCAAGATATTAAAAAAGTTACACTGCACTGCACTTCAAACACTTGTTATGAATGGTGGGCCGCAGTTTCATGCCTGATGCATGTTGATCCTGGCTGGTACATAATTCAGATTCAGCGGATTGGGTGCTATTGTTCGGGTGGATTTATGTTTCCTGAAAAAAAAAAATCCGCATCAAGTTTCAAACGAATTATGTTTTAAAAAATGAATTAGGTACCTGTGCATGGCGAAGAATGGAACCGTGCGCATTCTCGCTAAAGTTCGAATCTGTTTTCCTCCGCTGCTGTCCCTTATTTTAAGGCCCGTATTGAAATATAAACACCAAGTAGTTCAGCCATTCCACTTTTCTAACTTACGTTCGTAAATGTTTGCTTATATCACAGCGATGAAATTTAAGTTATCTTTGCTGCCACTCAGCTGGTAAAATCCTCCGGCGAAAAATTACTACTGACACAAAACACGAACAATCGTTTTTCTGGGTTTATGTTTCCCAAACAAATTAACAGAGATTGATACGGATCACGACTCAGGCACGCCAACGTGTGTTCTAACTTCAGAATGATGAAATGTATAGGAATTTCATATATGTTTTATTAGGTATAACGAGCTTCTAAAATTCATTGGTTTTTTCTATATTTCGTAATGGACTTATCGTTAGCTTCTATCACACACTGAATGATAAGATTTATTAGATTGACCCTATAAATTTCATAGCCCAATTTAGTTTAATAATTAATGGATTGTCCTTTGCATTTCACCAATTGAGTGAGGCAGATACAATTTATTGGATTTTCCTATATTTTTTAAAGGATAATTTAATAGCTAAAATTTGACTGTGAATAATAAGATTTATTAAAACGACCCTATAAATTTAATCGCCCAATTTGGTTCAGTGTACGCCAGTCGAGATAACGTTTGAAAAAGATATGTGAACCGGCATGGTAAAAAACGTGTCTCATTTTTAAGAATTTTTTTTTTAATGCATAAAAATCATTAAAATGTATTTTTTCAATTGAAAAAAAAAGTTAAACCTTTTGGATAGAAGCTAAAAACCACTGCTTTCATTTGATAGGGAAATTGTGAGGTTTCATCGTTAAATTTTATTTGGTTGATAAATGCTTTTCATATGTGATCTATTCCAGACGGTTGCATAAGCTGGAATGCCATGTTTTTTTATTGGAATGGCTTCTTCGTTGGTCATAATCTTTATTCTTTATTTTCAAATGCAATAAATCTGTTTCCTAACTTAACTATTTGTTTGGAATATTAAAGAATTATTTTCTTCGTTTCTATAAAAACTCTACATAGCTACCTAAGGATTTCAACTCCGTTTTTTCGGTCGCCGCTACAAGTGGAAGCATGGCTCAATTTCTATAAATAAAGTCATTTAACTTTATTGTACAAAATCGACAACACACTTTCGGTTCATAAGTTGCATGTCTTTTATCATCCAAATACCACTGACTGTGATCAGTGCCAATACGATGCGAGACTTATCACAGCAGAATAACGTAATTCACTGCCAAGTTTGTTTATAAAGTAAAATTTTCATTTATCTAAAATAGAAATTTGATAATCAAATTCTTACAAGTCATGATAAACATTCTTCAAATAGATGTTTTAAAATGAAAACATTTATTCACAATCAACGTTTATATTGTTTGACAGGTGTTATTTAAAAAAGTTGTGGTAGGTTCTTATTCTTTTGAACTGGACGACTTGTTTCAGTTCTGATTTTTATTCTTCGGGAAATTGCGAATGTTATCTCTTAGTCTTCCATCAGAAACATCCGTCCTTCATCGGAAACATTTGGCATCTCTGTCTTCAAAAAAGTACCTTTTCTCCATGGGAAATACCAAAAATCTAATACTGTTATTTAAATTATTTTTAGAACAGCAATTAAACAAAAAATCATTATTTATTAGCTTCAAAAACTTCAACAAAATTTGAGTGGATTAATATGCCTGAACCTGCAAGAATTTGCCAGAACAAAACAAACCTAATTTTATAATTGTTTAATGCAAAACAAGTGCTTTTCAGCATCAAAAAGTTTTATTGAAAATCACTAATTTAGAAAGTAAATTTTTCAACTTTGCACTGGTCGGTAGATCGATGAAATAAATTTGACGTTTGAACGATTTTTTTTCTTTTTTTTATCTAGTCTTTCTGCCGCAGGTTTTTCTGTTTGTGACTTTCAGGCTGAGAAAACGTCAACATTCCAGGCAGTTAGTTTTTGTGATGCTTACCGTGAAATTTATGAGCATCACACTGAGATTCCAAAAGGAAAAATCTTACTCGAAAAAATCTCAATCTAATGAGATTTCGCAACTTTGGTTTATACGAACACACTTCGGCATATGTATTTTGGTTTCATCGATAACGATTTTCAATTTAATGATACTGATTTAGACTACACAGCATTTACCGAGTGATTGAAATATTCGATCATATCTTTTATTGTCGCTTGTAATAATAAAAATAAAAAAATTCTACAAACATTTTCTTACACATGGCCATCACACAAATTCAAAACACAAAATAAATCATGATCAAAGTTACAAATCAGTGCTTTTTCCGGTTAGTTATTGTTGTAAAATTATTGAAGTTTTTTTCTTGTGAATTTATTCCCAAATCTTCAAAAAAAAAAACGAAAATTTTTAAAAACTGTCAGAGAAGATTAAAACTAAATTTAATCTGGGATATTTGTTTTAACATGAGTGAAATTGTTTGTTTAATGAGGACTTAAGTTTTCATGTAAATTCATTAATTTACTAGACACTTTGATCAATTTTACTATTAACTTATCAGTATTTCAAGTTCTAATCATCTTAATTTACATTTTCTACATTTACAAGTTAAGGGTTGATTTAAAAAATTCGCTGCAACATCTTGAATTTGAAAATATATTTAATCATGGCTAGAATACTAGAAATATCTCTTGATTAGAAATTTTCATTTTGAACTTAACAGATTCTTTTCGAAACACGTAATTTAGATTCATAAGCTGGAAGAAGATTATATTTTAAGAACACACAAATTTAGAATTGAAAAACATACACGCACATATACAAAATATTACAAAAAATCAAATATTTGACCATAAATTTTGATAAATTGATTTAAAAATCGAAACAAAATATTATCAAGAAAGAGATAATTTTTAAAAAAATGTTTTCAATAAAAACGTCGAACCATTTAAAAACAAATATAAAGAATTCAATTCATAACTCAAGGGAACAATATTTTAGTGCTTTTTTTATGATTGATTTGGTAGATTTAAGCTTCCTGAACTCATATCTTTCGTCAGATATTATCTATTAACCCAAGTTTTGAAAAAAAAAAATCAAATTTATTAATAATACTTCATTCAATTTAGAATACTTTGATGATGATTTAATTCCCCAATTTTTCAAATTTGGAAAGATATCATTACAAGTGCCCAAGGTCTTACTGAAAAAAGTTAAAAAAAAGGTTTAATTTCATTTAACAAATATGTTTAAACCTGCAAAACGATTTTATTTTTGCTTCAAAAAATTATCTAAAATTCGATTTAGTCTAAAATTTATAAACATTCTTTAAAATTCCCATATGAATCAGAATGGGGTAATCAAACCAAAAGAAAACTTCTATCACTTTTGTTTTTGCATATGACTTGCTGTCTTGGGGAAAGTTGATAATTAATTTAAAACCTTTATTTTAAAATTTGTTGTAATGTTTTAAAGTTTTGTCAAAAAGTCAGATGTTTCTTGAATGATTTTGACTTATTTTTAAAAGTTATTTTAAAAAACAAAATCTTATAGAAAAAAAACCATTGCATATTTGGATTTAAGGCATCCACAGTAACTAAAAAAAGCTCTTAAATCATTTGCACTTCGGAAAATGTGGCTTCGTGTAATTTTTCCAAACCAGTTGGAATGCGGAGTTGAGCATTTAAATAAAAGAAAAAGAAACAAAAAATTAAATTGAGGTCAAAACTGGGTTCTTTAAAAAATGTTTGACATCAGCATAACATTTGTACTACTGATTTGTTGATAAAAACTTCTTATCGAAACCCCATTCTTAGGTCGAGGTAGTGTTTCTGTGTGCCATGATTTTAGTTTCAATACAGAACTTTTATCAACTTATCAATCTAAATGTACAATTAAAAATTAGTAGTGCCAAAAGTAATCACGGATTAAATTCCGCCGGAGGCGAGCCAATTTAGTGACACGTTTGTAAACACTTATTTTGTTCTACGGTAAATTCTTTACTGCATCTGAAAATTGCACTTGGAAGAAATTTCAATGGAGGTTTAAAACCCTAAACACCCTAAACCCCCTATGACACAAAATTAGGGAAAAGTCCGCCCCTGTCTGGTTTCCCGGATTTCGTTGAAAAAAGTCCGGATTTTGCCCGGATTTATTCACTTTATTTGTAATATAGAACAAAAAATCAACTTTGATTTTTCAATTTTTATTAGTTTTGGATCCAAAAACGAAAATTTTCGAACAATTTTTAGCAAAATAATCAAGAACGGTTATCTGGAATAAAACAAAAATGATTTTAAATCATTTTATGCGTTTCGATTTAAAAAAAAATGTTTCAAGTGTTTTTATTCTTGATTTTTGTTAAGGCATTTCTGGTTTTTCTTCAAATTTGCCCGAATATGGCCTAGATTTTGGGTAGAAAATTTTGAAATCAAATGCCCGAATTTTGCCAGGTTAAAAGACAAAATAGTCCGGATTAGGCCGGCCCGAAAAGGTGTGGAAAAAATTCTGTTTGTTCGTATTTTAATCGGCTATTGTACATCGCAAGTGGGTACAGAAAAAAAATAAACTGATGTATTTTTTGGACTAAAATGAATGAATGAATTTGACCGATTTAGCGATTTCATTAACACCGCTAACTTTCAGTTTGCGATGTCGAACACAGCTCATGGCTATGGATTGAAATTTCAATTTCTCAGGTGATTTTCTCTAATATCACATCAAAAGGCGAGCGGTAAGTTCAATCACATCCAAAACGTAATGCTAGATTAAGTTATTGTTGCAAAGGTTTCATAATAAAGTTATATTTTCTAACATAGGAATAGTACTCATTATAATATGAGAAAATGCATTTGCCAAAATTTGCCTCCCGGTATTGAGCCAAAAAGTTATTCTCTTTTTCTTCAACAATTCAAACATTAAGCACCTACCATTGCTATTTGAAGATATTGATAACTACCATAAAATTTGCAAATTCCATCTTCAACTACACAAATACCTGTATGAGAGGTTTAATCATATTTGTCCTCTTCACAATTCTCTTGAAACCGAAGTACACACATCAGTACCTTAAAAGCAGCTGCTCAAAATTGCGGGAAATTCCCGACATAAAAAAAATAGGTAAAATTCTCGACCGAAAAGCCTGATTGAGTTGAATATGGAATCGAAGGAAACGAAACGAGTGTAGGAAGGTTGAAAACTGCGGGTGGAACGAATGTTTTTGTTTCGATACCCGATTTTCTTCTTCTGAGTCTGAGTCACGTGTTTTGCATTTTTTACCGTTTTTATAGGATCGATACCTGTTGCTGATCATTGGAAAACTGTTCGTTGTGGCATAAATTTATTGCAATGCCAAGCAAGACGAGAGTTTACGAAAAACTTTAAAAATATTGAAGAGGTATTTTTAATCAAATATTTAATTTTTTAAAACAATTTAATTTGCAAATCTTTTGAAATCCAGTCTAGAATTTTAAATTAATATTAAAATTTCCGATCTGAAAGCTGGAGGTAAGAAATAAATTACACGCAGAGGGTATGTTTCATAAAAAAAAATATTGGAATAGCGGGAAATGGGAAGAGAAATAGACCGGCATATTCAAAGTGTGATTGAATAGATGAATCTGTTGCTCTCATCTGGATTAGCCAAGTGCAATAGTCAAATAAAATAATAATCTAACTAGGACGGCTTTTTAGAATTGGAAGAAGGTAGCCAAAAAAGGTTACAAAATTATTTTGAGTTATCGAAAGGTAAGGTCTGAAATCTGAATGTGAAATCTGAATCTGAAATCTAAATCTGAAATCTGAATCTGAAATCTGAATCTGAAATCTGAATCTGAAATCTGAATCTGAGATCTGAATCTGAAATCTGAATCTGAAATCTGAATCTGAATCTGAAATCTGAATCTGAAATCTGAATCTGAAATCTGAATCTGAAATCTGAAATCTGAATCTGAAATCTGAATCTGAAATCTGAATCTGAAATCTGAATCTGAAATCTGAATCTGAAATCTGAATCTGAAATCTGAATCTGAAATCTGAATCTGAAATCTGAATCTGAAATCTGAAATCTGAATCTGAATCTGAAATCTGAATCTGAAATCTGAATCTGAATCTGAAATCTGAATCTGAAATCTGAATCTGAAATCTGAATCTGAAATCTGAATCTGAAATCTGAATCTGAATCTGAAATCTGAATCTGAAATCTGAATCTGAAATCTGAATCTGAAATCTGAATCTGAAATCTGAATCTGAAATCTGAATCTGAAATCTGAACCTGAAATCTGAATCTGAAATCTGAATCTGAAATCTGAATCTGAAATCTGAATCTGAAATCTGAATCTGAAATCTGAATCTGAAATCTGAATCTGAAATCTGAAATCTGAATCTGAAATCTGAATCTGAAATCTGAACCTGAAATCTGAATCTGAAATCTGAATCTGAAATCTGAATCTGAAATCTGAATCTGAAATCTGAATCTGAAATCTGAATCTGAAATCTGAATCTGAAATCTGAATCTGAAATCTGAATCTGAAATCTGAATCTGAAATCTGAATCTGAAATCTGAATCTGAAATCTGAATCTGAAATCTGAATCTGAAATCTGAATCTGAAATCTGAATCTGAAATCTGAATCTGAAATCTGAATCTGAAATCTGAATCTGAAATCTGAATCTGAAATCTGAATCTGAAATCTGAATCTGAAATCTGAATCTGAAATCTGAATCTGAAATCTGAATCTGAGATCTGAATCTGAAATCTGAATCTGAAATCTGAATCTGAATCTGAAATCTGAATCTGAAATCTGAATCTGAAATCTGAATCTGAAATCTGAATCTGAAATCTGAATCTGAAATCTGAATCTGAAATCTGAATCTGAAATCTGAATCTGAAATCTGAATCTGAAATCTGAAATCTGAATCTGAAATCTGAATCTGAAATCTGAATCTGAAATCTGAATCTGAAATCTGAATCTGAAATCTGAAATCTGAATCTGAAATCTGAATCTGAAATCCGAATCTGAAATCTGAATCTGAAATCTGAATCTGAAATCTGAATCTGAAATCTGAATCTGAAATCTGAATCTGAAATCTGAATCTGAAATCTGAATCTGAAATCTGAATCTGAAATCTGAATCTGAAATCTGAATCTGAAATCTGAATCTGAAATCTGAATCTGAAATCTGAATCTGAAATCTGAATCTGAAATCTGAATCTGAAATCTGAATCTGAAATCTGAATCTGAAATTTGAATCTGAAATCTGAATCTGAAATCTGAATCTGAAATCTGAATCTGAATCTGAATCTGAATCTGAAATCTGAATCTGAAATCTGAATCTGAAATCTGAATCTGAAATCTGAATCTGAAATCTGAATCTGAAATCTGAATCTGAAATCTGAATCTGAAATCTGAATCTGAAATCTGAATCTGAAATCTGAATCTGAAATCTGAATCTGAAATCTGAATCTGAAATCTGAATCTGAAATCTGAATCTGAAATCTGAATCTGAAATCTGAATCTGAAATCTGAATCTGAAATCTGAATCTGAAATCTGAATCTGAAATCTGAATCTGAAATCTGAATCTGAAATCTGAATCTGAAATCTGAATCTGAAATCTGAATCTGAAATCTGAATCTGAAATCTGAAATCTGATCTGAAATCTGAATCTGAAATCTGAATCTGAAATCTGAATCTGAAATCTGAATCTGAAATCTGAATCTGAAATATGAATCTGGAATCTGAATCTTAAATCTGAATCTGAAATCTGAAATCTGAAATCTGAAATCTGAAATCTGAAATCTGAAATCTGAATCTGAATCTGAATCTGAAATCTGAATCTAAAATCTGAATCTGAAATCTGAATCTGAAATCGGAATCTGAATCTGAAATCGGAATCTGAATCTGAAATCTGAATAGCCTTGAAATGTAAAAAATATAGTTGAAATAATCTTTTTCTGTCTTCTGAACGAATGATACAGATTTCCTAAAATAAGGCCTTCAAGTTAAAAAATGTTAGGCTAAATTTGAATGAATTTCTATCATGCGTTGGAAAGATCGGAAAAAGGTGACTTCAATAATATTTTTTACAACAGGTTCATGACGATCATCTAGAGGATAAGACAATAAAGCAAATTTTAATCGTGTTAGCTCAACAGAACCCGATCAGGAGAGCATATCAAAATAATAACTCAAACGTATCTCACCAAGATATTTACATCTAATTCTGTTATAATTAAGTACTTCAAATTTTCGATTTTAAGTTTCTCTAATCTGAATTATATCTTATTCTGATTGACAAACTTGAATGGGGTTGAGCTCATATTCAATGATCAAGATTTTTTTCGGATTGTTCTAAAATAAAACGATTATATCTTATTTTGATATACGTACAACTTTTTCTGAAACACGGACATCGAAGTCAACGGCTCAAACCTTACATTAACGAGTTTCGCTCAACAGATTCATAAAATTGAATCAAATTTTTGGGAAACCAAAAATGGGGAATGGTTTTATCAAATAATGTGGTTTATTGACCTTCCACTAGAAAATTTTCTCGAAGCACTCATATCTTGATAAGTTATAATTTTAATATAATTTGTTCTGTCCAATATCAAACTATGCTATCTGAACCAGATATAATCTTGATAGGAGCATATCAAAAACTGATATAATTTAGCTATGATCGTATAGATTTTTTGATATAATTTGAGATATTTTAACATCCTACGAGTACTGAATTATAACTCATTTAGATACAAAAAATTAAGTATCAAAATATCTCATTTTGATATAATTTTGTTTTTCCCTCCTGATCGGGAACCGCATCCGTGTCGCCGTCCTTTAATAAACTCTACAATGAAGCATGTTCCTCAGACGTCGCGACAATTTATGATTTAATCCCGTTTGTCGCCAGACCGAATTTCCGAAGTTTATTTTCCAAACACACTTCTCGCAGAATCCTCCCGACTTCCAGTTCCTTCAATATCGGATGTCTGGCGACATCTATCTTATGATCTATTTTACGCTCCAGTTTCGGTTACCTGTTTACCAAAACAGGCCCAAAACAAACAAAAGTATCTCTCTACCAAGTACCACTACAGGATTTAGGACAGGTAACCTTAAGTTCGTTCAGGAGCAGAACTACTTAAGAAGGTGATCTTCATTCAGTAGGGGATTAGTCGGTGGCTCAATTGAGCAGCAGCACCCGGTAGCACATTGTCCTAGTCCATGATCATTGAATCAGTCACACATCGAGATGGCAGAAACGGCAAGGAAAAGTGATTCATCTTTCGAGCGGTCATCCCCGATGCGAAAACCGATCCGCTCGGGCAAGCGATCAGTGACATCGAGTACACCATACGTTCCACTAAAAGCGAGAAACTTATTGAAATCATTTGAAGCC
Organism: Uranotaenia lowii; assembly: GCF_029784155.1. NCBI lineage: Eukaryota > Metazoa > Arthropoda > Insecta > Diptera > Culicidae > Uranotaenia > Uranotaenia lowii. The sequence goes on along the minus strand of NC_073693.1, from coordinate 283,589,410 downwards.
GCTAGTTTTGAGTCTCCGATACCAATGTCGATCGATGAAACCGTAATTGAACACCGCCATCCCTTAGATTTGAGTTTTATCATGGATCAATTCGAGGATTGCTTCTCGGTTGATGAGGAAGTTGAGTTGCTGCCCACAAGAAAATTCTCGAAAATGGTGAAGCGACAATCGAAGTTACGAAAGGCAAGGGTGGACGAATCGCTTAGGAGTAATGGTACAGCGACAAGCAAGAAGCTCAGTGGTTTTAGGAATCGAGTGCAACGGATTATGCTACGGATGGTACGACCGAAGCTTTTGAGGGCGAAATGGAATTTAATTAGTTAACAAAAAACTTGTAACGTCTCGATTTCGTTCGAAAGTCGAAGCTGAAACAAGACGACAAAACTCTCAAAAAACCAACAGCCACTGATTCTAATCAGGACTGAATCCCACTTCGTGCTAAAGGAAAGTTAAAATTTTATTAGCAAAATTGCGTAGCTCAACTTAACAGCACTTAAGCGCCAACAACTAAAAAAGTTGATGTGCTGAAGTCTCTTAAAACCCGGACTTTCTTCCCAGGGGTGGGCTTCCAAAGAAAACTAACCAAAATGGTGTTGGCGAAATGAGGAAAGTTTGTGTAGGTTCACGAAATTAGTCGCCGCACAATATCCGTAGTTCTCCGCAGCATAAATTGACCAAACACAATGCTTAAAAAGAGGTTCACAAAGGTAACTAAAATGCAAACTTACCGATAAAATCGTCCTTGCACCTGCACACAAGCTACCGCCAGAGAACTTCCCGGGCTGGGTTTGGAGGCCAAAACGTATAGCTAGGCCGTTAACTCCCGAGATCGTCGTAGGCTCGAATCACAACTTGCGCGGCACGTACTATTAGGGCAGATTTTTTTGGGGAAAATACTTGAAAGCAGTAGGGTAATAACCGCCTTACTTAGATTTACTCAAAACGCAGCTTATTTAACAAACCGACCGAACAACTCCAGGATCAAAATGCTAAGACCCTCAGGTTTTCTTTTTGGTCTCCAAGAAGACTCCATTTTCCATTCTCCCATAGAAAAGCCACCATTGGTAGCTCGTGATGACTGTCAGAATAACGATAAGTTATTCCGTAGTCCTTATGGGTGGAATTTCCATTTTACCGAAATTTCACATTTCAGCACACAAAGATCCACTCCCAATAAGACTGACATGATACATGTTCAAATTATGCATTGGAGATACTACGGATATTCCCACTTTGCCTACTACGGGCCGTTACACTACCCCCTCATTCAAGATAAAAACCAGGTTTTTATAATGTATGCGCCTTGCCACTTTCAGAAAAAATCGTTGGAAAACCACCCCTGGGACAGAAAACCAAGTACTAAGAAGCGCTATACAGTTCTACTAAAAAAACCCTTCCCTCGTGCAAGAAGCAACCCGCGGGTACCAAATCCGCAATTAAATCGGGTTGTGATTTCTAAGAGTGTTGTTTCATGCCCCGTTCCGAATAGCAATCGGCTGAAACAGAAGGCCCCCAAACCAATGATGCAACTCGGGGTCATATTTGATCATTGCCCGAAAGCTACAACTCTATTTCACTTTAGAAGCTACTGACCGTCAGCGTTAAAAAACTCAGGTCTCCAGCGAGAAGCATAAAGGTTCAGTACCAAACTTTAAATTGCTTTAAAAAAATAAAGTTTATTTGTATAATAAAACACTTACGTTTAAACCTCATTTATCCATTATATCTATAATCTAACCATCACCGTATATATGAAAAAAAAATTAATTCAATCTTATTTTTTTATTCAATATTAATACTTAATACTTAAAGCTACACTGAAAGTTAAAATAAATACAAGAATATAATAATTATCGAGCAAATCAATCCCGCTTAATGTGTTCCGTGCTGTACACTCCGATTTTCTGGCTGTTTAGATCCTTGAGTTTGTATGAGCTGGAGCCTAATTTTTTAACGACCATACACTTTATAAAAGCTGGACCTAACTTTGCTGAGTACCCTTTTGCAGCGTCCGATAACGCAAAGTTTTTACGCCACACTGTTTCTCCTTCTGCGTACGTTACAGGTCTTGCCCGAAGATCATATCTAGTTTTATTAGTATTGTAAGCCTTGGCAATATTCACTTTGACGATTTCTCTAATTTCGTTTAATTTTTCCAAGGATTTGGTGGGATCCGTACAAGCATTCGATTTGTTTAAAGAGTTTTCCGTCCTCATTTCATAACCAAAATTTAAATAAAACGGAGTGTACTTAGTAGATTCGTGAGCTGAGGTGTTAATGGCACAAATGATTTCCTGTAAATACTTATCCCATTCCCTTTGATCGGACTTAAGTAGACTTCTGATAGAAGCTCCTATGATTTGATTCGTCCGTTCTGTCGGATTTGACTGTGGGTGATAAAACGAGTTTTTCCAATGCTTTATGTTGTGCTGCGCTAGGAGGTTCAGGAAACACTGTGAAATAAACTGTTTACCGTTATCAGTGATCGTGATTTCCGGAGTACCGAACTTAAGTAATATCTCTTCGCGGAAAAAGGTCAATACATTCGCGGACGTTGCTGCGCGGTAGGGCTTAGCGATTACCCACTTAGTGAACCAATCCGTGGCCACAAGTAAGACGGAGTTACCGGACTTAGAGCGCGGAAAATGAGTAACGTAATCCATCGAAACAACTTGAAATGGGTAGTCCGAAGGCTTTTGAGCACCCATCGGAGCGACTTCATTTCGATTCGAAGGTTTCGAGCTCTTACACACGTCACACTTCCTGACGTATTGCTTAACATCGCGTGACAACCCGGGCCAATAATAATGTTGCCATAACCTTTGAGCTGTTTTCCGGATACCGAGGTGACAACCGCTAGTACTATCGTGAAATTGGCGGAGGAGAGAAGATCGGTTAGCTACCGGTATCACTATTTTCCATGCTAAACTAGCATCGGGAGTCTTAAGAGGTTCATAACGTTGCAAAATGTCGTCCACGACACGGTATTGGGGAAAGTCAGAAGGTGAATTTTGTACCTTTTTAAGCAGTTCTTCGTACCAGTAATCCTTTTTGTCAAGATCAATTACTTCTACGGCACCGGCCTCGACGGGAGTTTGTTCTGGTATACGCGACAAGGCATCGGGAACAGTATTGAGAGAACCCTTGCGATACTGGATCTCGAAATCGTACGCTGCGAGTCGTAACGCCCAGCGAGCTAATCGACCGTAAGGATCTTTAAGATTTTTCAGGCAGGTTAATGCTTTGTGATCAGTGCATACTGTGAAATGTGAACCTTCAACGTAGTGCCTAAAATGTTCTATAGCTTTGATGACTGCTAGGCATTCTTTCTCGGAGGCACTATAGTTTTTCTGAGCTCCCGTGAGCTTCTTACTCATAAACGCAACCGCACGTTCTTCATTACCATCCCCCTGACAAAGCACAGCACCTATGGCAAATCCACTAGCGTCGCATTCAATACGGAATGGTTTCTTGTAATCAGGGATAGATAACACAGCTGACGAAATTAAAGCAGACTTTAATAGCGAAAAAGCGTTCTCCGCTTCCGTAGTCCAAACGAATTTTTGCGACTTTTTGATCAGGTTCGTTAAGGGTGTACAAATAGTGGCGTACTGGGGAATAAAACGACGGTAATACCCTGTCATGCCTAGAAACCTCCTAACTTCTGTTATCGAACGTGGAGTTGGATAGTTGACGACCGTAGACACCTTTTCTGGATCCGTGTGGACACCTTCTTCATCCAAAACATATCCAAGATATTTTACACTAGGCACACAAAAAGCCGATTTATCTGGGTTCACTGTAATACCGGAATTCTTCAGTCGTTTTCCGACTTCAACAAGCAGTTTAATATGTTCTTCAAAGGTTTCCGTTGCAATTAAAATATCGTCCAAAAACGTCCAAACTTTGGGCTGCAAATCATGTCCTAAGATTATTGAAATGGCACGACTCATACATGCTGGAGCATTTGTCAATCCAAAAGCCATAACTCGGAACTGAAATAACCCTCTACCTGGAATAGTGAACGCGGTCTTACAACGATCAGTTTCTTTAAGAGGTATTTGCCAAAAACTATCGCTCAAGTCAATAGTAGTTAAATATTTTGTCCCTTCGATTTTACTAAAAATATCCTCTATGTAAGGCAAGGGGTACGCATCTTTCCTAGTGACTTCGTTAAGCTTACGCGAATCGAGACATAACCGTACTTTCCCATTTTTTTTCGGCACGCAAACGACAGGGTTGTTCCACGAGCTGGACGAAGCCTCGACTACCCCTAAGCTGATCATCCTATCTAATTCTTGGTGCATCAATTTTAGTCGATGGTTTGATACTGGATAGTATCTTTGTTTGATAGGACTTGTGGTTCCGGTATCTATTTCATGCTCAATCACTGAAGTTCGACCCAATTTTTCCTCAACAGTGAAAGGAAAAATTTCAATAGTCCGCTTTAAAATGTCTTGCTGCTGACTTGAGAGACTACTTGGTTTAACTTTTTGAGGAAAAGAATTTTCTACCGAAAGTGCGTCGCAGAAACAGGGTTTGATGCCAAAAGCTTTCCAAAAATTTATTCCTAGAATCAGTGGTTTTGAAATTGACGGCACCAAGTACACTGGAAGGACTCTTACACAACCCTCAACTTCAAACGGAACATTTACATAGGAATAAGAATGATGTTTCGTGCC